>NC_068370.1:36513585-36842253 GCF_020536995.1 Dreissena polymorpha
GTGTACATGTGCTTAAATAGGGCCTATATTTAAGTATTTGCACATGCAGAGTATATTTGTTTTAGCCTTTTTTCAGCAGTGGAGCGATACAGGGCCATCATGGCCCTCTTGTTCTTATAATTATTGTTTAATTATATCGACTTTCGACATGATTTATCGTATTTTAATGTGATCCAACCCAGGGATCATACTTTTTTCAGTTTTGTCGGTCCTAGACCGATTGGGTTCATGAAAGACTGATTGAAAATCCCAAATAGTCGGTCCGATTCTGTTTGCTAAAATTCCCATGTCATGAAATCGATTACACACCCTAATGCCATTCTTATCTCGATTAGGTGTGATAAACCATTCGCCGCAGTCTCTTAACCGGTCAGGACCGGTTTATTGCACGTCAGACCAAGAATAAAAAACATGTGAATAGCGGATTGAAGATGCGTCCGAAATTAATGAAGGTGGTCGATAAATTTTCCAAATGAAAAAATTGCATGTACACTACAGCATGCGATGTAACTGAACAAAACATGCGGATACATTTTCCACCAGCGTAATAATCTAGTAATATAAATATGAATGTAAGTCGCGTATCTGATCGACAGAACAGCAGAAAGTTATTTTTATGGGCGGAACTTCACATAAAATAGTACACAAGAAAAATAATATACATTGTATAAATCTTTTGTAAAAACCGTGTTAGAATCTTAATAATTTGTGTACTTTATAGATTTTTGTTGAATAACCCACGACCAGAAAATTAGATGCGTGGTTTCAAATAACTCGTGTTGCTCTCGTGATTTAATCCACACGCATCTAAACTATTGGCCGTGGGATATTTGACAGAAAACTATAACATACACGAAATATTTCTTAATTATTTGGTTTTGTTACTGTCAGTAGCCAACTTACGCACAGACATTTGTTTGGTTCAGTGCATGTTTGTAAGCTATTATCGAGTCGACAACGATTTAAAACATCAGTATAGACTTACACACATTAATAATATTGACAACGATGTGGTTGAAAAAAGTCTGATTCAACAGCACACGAAACAACAATGAAATAGCAAATGAAATAAAACAGTTGAGAAAACTCGTATGTTCCCTTTAAAAAAAATGCTTAAGGGAATTTTACTTGTACATTTATTATACCACCTTCATGAATGGCCAAATCAATGGTATATATTTTAACGTAATTTGTCATGATTTCGGATATAAATTTTCGGATACTTTTTCCCCATTTATATCCAGACCGATTGATGTTGCAGGAAAATATGATCCCTGATCCAAACCTATATGTAACTTTAATAAGGTATTATTTATGCTCCCGAAATTGGTATAGTAATTTGACCGTAATGAAAATGGGATGCATTTTTTAGCTCACCTGATTGCTCAGGTGAGCTTTTGTGACCGGTCTTTGTCCGTCGTCTGTCCATCGTCAGTCCGTCCACATTTGTTTGTAAACACTCTAGAAGCAACATTTATAGTCCGATCTTCATGAAACTTGGTCAGAAGCTTTGTCTAATGAAATCTCGGTTGAGTTCAAAACTGGGTTGTGCTGAGTCAAAAACTAGGTCATTAGGTAAAAAAAAAGAAAAAACTTGTAAACACTGTAGAAGTCACATTTCATGCCCAATCTTAATGTAACTTTGTCAAAATGTTTGTCTTAATGATATGTTGGTTGAGTTCGAAAATGGTTCTGGTCAGTTGAATAATATGGCTGCCGGGGGGGAGGGACAGTTTTCCTTATTTGGCTATAGAGAAACCTTGTAAACACTCTAGAAGTCACAATTTTTGTCCAAAGTTGGTCAAAACATTCGTTTTATTGATATCTCGGACGAGTTGGAAAATGGTCCAGATCGGTGAAAAAACATGGTCGCCAGTGGGCGGGGCATTTTTCTCTATATGTATATAGTGAAAACATGTGAACATTCTAGTCACATTTTTGGCCCAATTTTTATGAAATTTGGTCAGAACATTTGTTTCCGTGATATGAGAGTTGAGTTTGAAAATGGTTCCGGTCAGTTGAATAACATGGCTGCCGGGGGGGGGGGGGCAGTATTCTCATATTTATATAGTAAAAAAAGCTTGTGAACACTCTAGAAGTCACATTTTTTGCCCAATCATCATGAAACTTGGTGAAAAGATTGGTTTTATATATATCATATAATTAATGCCATAATTATTGCCTTTAGATTGTCCAAATTTTCATTATATTATACAAAATCCTTGTAAACACTCTAGAGGTCACAATTTTGTTTCAGATTTTATTAATCTTGGTCATGATATTTATTTTTGTAAGCAAAGTTTGATGTTTGGTAAGGGGGGTCAACTCAAAATATAGGTCACCAGGACAAATCTTACAAAAACAAAATCACTCCATATGCCAGAGTATTGGTTCAATAATGATGAAACTTGACCAGGATGTCTGTCTGGACAATATCTAGGTCAAGTTTGACGTTTGGTGAAGATTGAATGAACCGACTCCTCTCAGGTGAGCCAACTAGGGCCATCTTGGCCCTCTTGTTTATATTTACGTCACTTCCGAGCGCGTTTTTTACGAATTAAAATATTGTGATCGGCTATTTTTTGTCTGTCCATCGGACCGATTTACTTGAATTTCTTGTCGGTCTTGAGTAAAATTTGCCAGTCAGGACCGGCGGACGGATGGTTTTGGCAAACCCTGCAGTTTTTCCTCAATTATATCAAATTTTAACATGAATCATTGACAATTAGTTGTAATATCAACAAATTCATCATGATCATAATTGGATGGAGGATGAAGCAGCTGCAATTTACAAGTAAAATATTGTCATATTTTCGCAGCCCTGCACAAATGTAAACTATTGACATCATACCTAAAAATTTGATACCATAAACGCTTTAACTGGGCATAACAGCAAAAGTAAGATCATTCATCAACATGACTTTTCAGACTGTTACAATTATACCACTATGTGGCATGTCAGACTGTGACAATGGTACCGGTATGTATTATGTTAATCTGTGACAATGGTACCAATATTAAGCATGTCAGACTGTGACAATTATATCAGTACATAGCATGTGAGACTAAGACAATGGTACCAGTACATAGCATGCTGAGACTGTGACAATGGTACTGGTACAAAGCATCTGAGACTGTGACAATGGTACCACTTTATAGCTTGTCAGACTGTGAAAATTATACAGTAGGTAGCATCATTGCTGCATGTGAGACTGTAACAAAAGTACCACTATGTAGCATGTCAGACTGTTACAATTATACCAGTACATAGCATGCTAGACTGTGACAATGTAACCAGTATGTAGCATGTCAGACTGTAACAATGGTACCATTACGTAGCATCTGCAACTGTGACAATGGTACCCGTATGTTGCATGTCAGACTGTGACAATAGTACCAGTACATAGCATGTCAGACTGTGACAATGGTACCAGTATGTATTATGTTAGTCTGGGACAATGGTACCAATATTAAGCATGGCAAACTGTGACAATTATATCAGTACATAGCATGTGAGACTGAGACAATGGTACCAGTACCTAGCATCTGAGACTGTGACAATGGTACCACTATGTAGCTTGTCAGACTGTGAGATTATACCAGTGGGTAGCATTTGAGACTGTGACAATGGTACCTCTCTTCAGCGTGTCAGACTGTGAGATTATAACAGTTAGTAGCATTTGAGACTGTGAAAATGGTAACACTACATAGCGTGTCAGACTGTTACAATTATACTAGTACATAGCCTGCTAGACTGTGACAATGGTACCAGTATGTAGCATGTCAGACTGTTACAATGGTACCAGTATGAATCATATGCAACTGTGACAATGGTACCAGTATCTAGCTATCAGACTTTGACAATGGTACCCAGGACTACGTGGCTTGTCAGACTGTGAAAATTTTACCAGTATGTAGCATGTGAGACTGTGACAATGGTACCACTACGTAGCTTGTCAGACTGTTACAATTATACCAGTATATGACATGCTTAACTGTGACAATAGAACCAGTATGTAGCATGTCACACTGTTACAATGGTACCAGAACGTAGCATCTGCGACTGTGACAAAAGTACCAGTACGTAGCATGTCAGACTTTGACAATGGTACCAGTATTCAGCTTGTCATACTGTGACAATTATATCCGTATGTTGCAAGTGAGACTGTGACAAATTGGTACCAGTATGTAGCAAGTCAGACTGTTTTAATTATACCAGTATGGAGCATGTGCGGCTGTGGCAATCATACCACTACGTAGCTTGTCAGACTGTGAAAATTATACCAGTGGCTAGCATGTGAGACTGTGACAATGGTATCACTACGCAGCTTGTCAGACTGTTACAATAATACCAGTACATAGGCTTTTAGCATGCTTGACTGTGACAATGTAACCAGTATGTAACATGTCAGACTGTTACAAGGGTACCAGTTCGTAGCATCTGCAACTGTGACAATGGTACCAGTATGTAGCATGTCAGACTGTGACAATGGTACCAGTATGTAGCAAGTCAGACTGTTATAATTATACCAGTATGGAGCATGTGCGCCTGTGGCAATCATACCACTATGTTAATGTTCCTTATATTGCCAATAACTTTGCACCATGGGGTCTCTAAATGAATTGACACAAAATTGAAATTCATATTATTGATACAACCCAGGTGTGACTGTAGCACTTACCCTTTAAAGCAACTGCTTTTTAAGTTGTTACTTCTGATGACATTTTGTGACTATATAAAAAAATGACAAAATTTCCCAACTGAGTCTATATGATCTTAACATAACCAGAACTTCAATTTAGAAGTTTTCCATCCATTTGAATACTTCGTATTTTTCATCGTTTTTCTGAATAAGGCATCATTTTGTCTTATTGTAATGATGTTTGGTAAATGACGTCATTTATTGATAATAATTTTTGTTTAGTCACATGTTGATGAACGGCCAAGTTTGGTCACTGTTGCCCAGCAAAATGGTCATAAATGACAATAATCTTGGTCACTGACCATGATCGTAACATTCAAACAGTACATTTTTATGTCCAGGATCAAATATATTGTTTTTGGCCGGTCCGAGTGTCTGTTTGTCATTGTATGTGTCTGTCACAATCTTTAACCTTGGTTAAACTTTTGCAATAACTTTTTTTATATTGAAGATAGCACGTGATATTTGGCATGCATGTGTATCTCATGGAGCTGCACATTTTGAGTGGTGAAAGGTCAAGGTCATCCTTCAAGGTCAAAGGTCAAAATATGGCTTCAAAGCAGCACAGTAGGGGGCATTGTGTTTCTGACAAACACATCTCTTGTTTTCATTAAGTAACACTTATTTCGGAAGTTTTTATAACACTTATCTTGTATTATAACATAAATTCTGATCAAAGGCGTAACTTACTGTATTTGCGTCATGTGTGTAAATAGTTTCCTTGTATAATTATCAGGAAGCTGGGGGTTACAAACAACTTACATTGTGCATCTTTTTTACGGGTTGTAAACAGGGATTATTTGTCTTTGCATGAATAAATTGTTGTTTGAACCTTTATTTTGACTTGAATATCTGTTTTGTATCTATATCTAATTATGATGCTTGCTTAAAGGTCAATTTCATTTGTGTGAATCGGAAAGCAAAATGCTTAAAATAGTGGCAAAATTAAGAGCTCAGCAGAATCCAAATTTAAACATTTTTCAACAACTGAGTAATCGTTTCATTTAACGTAGAATTATCTTCATGGCACATATACCTTACTAATCTATAAAATACTGAAGTTGCTTTGTGAAAAAAGACCCAATTGGAAATCTTCACCGAATAAATAATCACCATTAAAGTTATCATTAAGAGCTATGGAAATTTAATTAAGGCTTTGAAAAAAAACATGCTTATTCTGAAGGGCTTTTGGTAAAAACAAGTAAGGTCATCAGTGGACCACGAAGGTATACACTTTCCAATAGTTTGTGAGCTTAACCGTTGTCTCTTTGCAATATGTGGTGACATCCTATGTAACATGGGAAAACTAAACTGTGTATGCTATGTTGTATTATCCCCCCCCCCCCCCCTAGGTTGTACTTACCCTCTTCCTCTATGAAGTGTGTGGTGACATATAATATAATAATGAAAGACTAAGCTGTGCCTAGTTTGTTGTACTAATCCCCCTGTCTCTATGCAGTGTGTGGTGATGGAGAGTGTGACACTATATTGTTGGAGACATGCGATACCTGCCCCATGGACTGTGGGAGGTGTCCGATAAGAGCCTGGCAGATAGGACTGATTGTTGGTTTCTCCATCCTTGGCTTTCTTCTGGTACTGGCTGTTATTTTGGTGAGTACGTGTTCTATGTTTTGTATTCTTTTCACTGTTCTTAGCATGCTGTATCTTGTACTGGATAGTGACTGTCTTATGGTGAGTGCACAAAGGCCATCGTATACGTGCACTTATAAAACGCATTTTTAAGACTCAAATTAATAAGTTAAAGTGGGGGTCGCGTCTTATAAGCGAGATACTTGTTAAAATAAGCAAATTTTTTCAAAATATCGAGTTTACTGGGCTTACGCTGGCCAAGTTGGACACTTCTCAATTGTTTTGAATCATCGCGGCAGCCATTTGCATTTTCTCTAAAGTCTGTATTTGCCCGTACCGTGTATCGGAACGTTATGTTCAGTTACGGATTTACTTGAAATAAAATGTATTGCTTTTGATTTTGTTGTCTATTATTTTTTATTTGAATTTTGTTATTTTGGGGTCGTAAGGCGTTATATTGTCCATGGTTATACTTGAAAAGTTTGTATCACCCGATTGTCTGCGCGCGATGTCGTTAAATGTCATATAAATTGGACATAATAGTATACGTGTGTAAGCGGCGACACGATGCCAAACATGCTTAAAATAACAGCAAAATCAGTTCACAGTTTGAAACTGTTAATTGTTAAATAAACATGCGATTACAAGTGCTTCTTGACAAATTTGTATCACCTTATCGTCTTTGTTCGACGCTGTTAATTGTCAATTAAGACATAATTGGCAATAAGGGTATTGTCTGAAAATAGTTACCAGTGTGCAACTGTCAATTGTTAAATAAACACGTTCATTCAGATGACCCCCTTATGCCGATGACACCTTATTTATTAGGGACCCACGACAGCGGGAGCAAAGAGTGATCGCATGCAATTATCCACAGGTGGCTTTCTTCTTAACCCGTGATTTCACTCTATCACACGATTGGCTAATTTTATGAAAGTAGGCATTACCTATAGACAATGGGCGTTACATTTGCATAATCAAGGTAATCTATATCTGCCTCTTAGTTTTCAATACCCGTCAAACAATACAATTATATTTACAAATTACAACTACTGGAATCGTCAAAATGAAACGCGAACGTAAATCTAATGATCTCAAACTCAATGGATGGTACACAGGACGACGAGTTGTTGATGATCTTGTGGAAAATCGCTATCAATCTGATGATGTATCGGCCTTTGCAAAGGTTAGTGATTGCGACGATGATGATGATGATATAGGCGACTGGGTTTACGATGACAATCCCACTAGTGAGGAATTCTACGAACTGTTCGGTGAAAGCGATGATGAGGATTTCGAGGAATTTTCAGATGACTGATACGATCAAGAGACGAACTTAATATGTTTGAAATTGTTATGGCAAATTGATTAAATGCGCAATTGTTAGAAATTGTGTTAATTTGATAATTATTTTTACTGTATGAATAAAACTTGAAAATAAATTAAAACCTACTTATATATCATGAAATAAACAAATATTATTTACTTTGTTGTTTGATTGTTTTATTTTTCGGACTTGCGTGAATTACTAATTGTATGCAGTGCGAGTTTGAAAAATTCTAAATGTGTTTCTTATTGATTTTCTTCAACATTCTGCCGTTTTTTGGCCGATGAAACGGCAAAATTTGATCGCGTCTTACACGCGGGTCAGTCTTAAATCCACCGATTATAAAGTCTGAAATTGTGGTGCGTCTAATAAGCGAGGGCGTCTTATAAGGGCACGTATAAGGTATATTCAATATTTTTTTCTCTGTTTTAGCCTGTTTCATGCACTTTATAGTGACTGTCATGTGGTGAGTGCACACACGCTATATTCTATATTCTTTTCTCTGTACTAAGCGTGTTTCATACTTTGGATAATGACTTTTTATGGTAAGTATACACAGGCTGTATTTAATCTTCTTTTCTGTGGTAAAACCCTCTATCATGCCCTCAATAGCGACTGTTGTGGGCGATGGTAATATAACTAGTTTTGTTGTTTTGTTTTACTAATCGTGGGGTTAAAGCGAAACGGCTCTAACTGACATTTTTTCACAAAATGACTTTTTTGTATATTTTGTAACGTAACATCCATGCCCATCATGTATTAAAATATCTTTGTTCCACGCAATCAAATAAAAGTAAAATTTAAATTTGTCCTTTTAAAGCTCTAAGTGAAATTAAATATATTTTTTAGTGCGAAAAGGTTCTATGTGCAGTGAAGTGCTACTTAGAGCTCTTTCGCATTAAGGTTGTTGATGCTAAGAAAAATTCTAAATGAAACTTTTAGAAATAATTGAGGAATATATTTACAAAAAATTAAAAAAATGTATTTGAGAAACCCCAGAACGGAATGATAATATTTTGTAACTGATAAAAACTAAGAAAACATATTGATACATTGTGTAATATTATTCACTTAAATTCACTTAGACCTTTTTCGTACTGAATTTGGGTATTTACACATTTTCTTAAGGATTTTTTTCATGTATAACATTAATAAATAACTTTTTAACAATTTAATAAGCATTAAATCACAATTTGAATTCCGTTTTCTTTATACATGTATATTTTTTAAACTATAAAGCTTATTGAAAAAATGGAAAGTTACGTAACTGCAGAAAAGCTAGTTTAATTTTTTAAATGAATTTCAGGGAGATTTGAGCTCTACCTAATTTATTTATGTAAAATATCTTGCTATAATGTTTTAGAAAACTAAAACAATAAAAGAATTAAGGTGATCATAATTTAAAAGTAAAGTTGTGTATTTAAATTGTTAAATTGCTGATACCTTAAATCTTTGTAACACTGTATTATAGTGAATTGGGAATAAGACATCAAACTGGGAATGGACATCATTTTGGTGATTTTCTCAAACAAAACTATTCATTTCATGATCTACATATATTTTTGTAATATATTATCTATAATTTAAGCTTAATAAGAAATTTTCCATGACTTTTTCATTAACAGTGATTGAATTCGTATCATTTAAAGTGTATTTTTAAACCGTGTCCATGCGCGGCATGGACACAGTTTCATTTCATGAGGATTTTTTTTAATAAATAAAAAATCCAGTTTTGAAGTAAAATCAATTTAAATGATGTTATTATACATGCAAGTATATGTTTTAATTATAATTTGTAAAACTAGATTAATGCAACATATAAAACTGCATATTATGCACTTTTGATAAAACACAATTTATTCCCACATTGATGTCTTATTCCCAATTCACATAATACAGTGTTTTGTATTCTCCTCTCGTAATTACCTAATACACCTAGTTTGTTGTATACACCATCTTAGAAAGCTAAATATGACATTTAGGATAAATAGATATTTCAAAAAACATGACAGCAATTTGGTTGATATTGTGGTATTAACCAACACTAATTGATTTCTGAGGTGAGATGTGAATTAGTTGGTCAACTAATTACTTTTCTGAGTTTGTATGAAACTCTGAAAATAAACCGTGAATCAGTAGGAAACCTTTCTGGTGTGATGTGATTTGGTTTGTAAGTGTACTTATGGATGTAGATCAGTTAGCTTTCTTTCAGGAGTGATGTTATTTGGTTGGAATCTGTGTCAGTGGTTCTTAATAAGTTAGTTTCAACTCTGTTGTGGTGTGATTTGCTTAGTCTCTGTGCCAGTGGATGTTAATCAGTTAATGTCCATTCTGGAGTGATGTGATTTGCTTGGTATCTGTGTCGGCGATTGATCAGTTAGTTTCCATTAAGTAGTGATGTGATTTGCATAGTATATGACTGTGCAAATGGATGTTAATTAGTAAGTAACCATTTAGGGGTGATGTGATATGCTTGGTATCTGTGTCAGTGAATGTTAATCAGTAAGTAACCATTCATAGGTGATGTGATTTGCTTGATATCTGTGTCAGTGAATGTTAATTACTAAGCAACCACCCAGGAATGCTGTGATTTGCTTGGTATCTATGCCAGTTGATGTTAATCAATTAGTAACCATTCAGGGGTGCTTTAATTTGCTTGCTATCTGTGCCAATGGATGTAAAACAATAAATAGCAATTAAGGATTGATATGATTTGCTTAGTATCTGTGTCAATGGATGTTAAACAATTAAGTGACCATTCAGGGGTGAAGTGATTTGCTTTGTATTTGTGCAAGTGGATGTTAAACAATAAGTAACCATTCGGGAACGATGTGACTTGCATGGTATCTGTGCCAGTAAATGTTAATCAGTTAGTAACCATTCATGAGCAATGTGATTTGCTTGGTACCTGTACCAGTGGTTGTTTTACAGTAAGTTACCATTCAGGGACGATGTGACTTGCATGGTATCTGTGCATGTAAATGTTAATCAGTTAGTAACCATTCATGAGCAATGTGATTTGCTTGGTACCTGTACCAGTGGTTGCTTTACAGTAAATTACCATTCAGGGACGATGTGATTTGTTTGGTACCTATGCCAGTGGTTGTTTAACAGTAAGTAACCATTCATGAGCAATGTGATTTTCTTGGTATATGTGGCAGTGGATGTTAAACAGTAAGTTACCATTCAGGTATGATGTGATTTGCTTTGTACCTGTGCCAGTGGTTGTTTAACAGTAAGTAACCATTCATGAGCAATGTGATGTGCATGGTATATGTGGCAGTGGATGTTATACATTAAGTTACCATTCAGGGATGACGTGATTTGCTTTGTACCTGTGCCAGTGGTTGTTTAACAGTAAGTAACCATTCATGAGCAATGTGATTTGCTTGGTATATGTGGCAGTGAATGTTAAACAGTAAGTTACCATTCAGGGATGATGTGATTTGCTTTGTACCTGTACCAGTGGATGTTTTACAGTAAGTAACCATTCAGGAGTGGTGTGATTTGGTTGGTATCTGTGCCAATGGTTGTCCATCAGAGGGTTTTTAATTTGTAACAATTCTGCGGAGAAGAGATCAGACAGCTGAATGATGTAAATGTATACCAATTATTATAATTTGAAAATCTTGTAATAATTGCCTTATAACAGTTCAGTTATCCCAGTGGAAAAGCCCCTTCTCAATTAACTATGTGTTTTAAGGTTCATCCGACATACACCACCATGCTTATACTAGTGCTCAGTGGAAAAAGTTTGATGGTGGATGTTGTTGTTGTTTAGTGCTTGACTTTTGAGTGTGTACTTTGTATAAAAAGGTCAAGACATACCACATTCACTTAAAGTAAAAGTAAGAATGTACTTAACTAATAGTTATGATGTTAAATCATTAAATATATTCAATTGTTAATTACTTTGGTATACATTTTGTTGTATAATGGCATACACCACCATGCTTATACTAGTGCTCAGTGGAAAAAGTTTGATGGTGGATGTTGTTGTTTAGTGCTCGACTTTTGAGTGTGTACTTTGCATAAAAAGGTCAAGACATACCACATTCACTTAAAGTAAAAGTAAGAATGTACTAAACTAATAGTTATGATGTTAAATCATTAAATGTATTCAATTGTTAATTACTTTGGTATAAATTTTGTTGTATAATGTTCCCTCATCCAAGCTTTAGTGAAGGATGAGGGTCATTATTATAATAAAGCCGGAGGCTGAGCATGTATAGAGAGCATTCCATTCTGGACGTAACTAGAGAGCCGCATTTTAGACATAAAGATTTTACTACACTCTGAACAACGCATGCGCAATCAAACCGGAAGCTCGCTGCGAAATCCAAGTCATTCATTTAAAAAAGTTTTTGTTGCCATTAAATTCAGGGTGGGTAAAAAACCTTAACATCCAATTATAATATCATAATATATCAAACACTATATATATAATGAAAGGGAGGGTCTATACATGCTCAGCCTCCGGCTTTATTTTAATAATGACCCTCATCCTTCACTAAAGCTTGGATGAGGGAACATTATTTTCATAAAGCCTCCGGGCTTTCACATGTATAGAGAGCATTTTCAAAGGCAACGAAAACAATAACCAAATAAGCTTCAAAAACCCATGTATTCATCATTTAATTAAGTATCAACAATACATTTAATACATAAAATGCATACAATAAAGTATGATATCAATTTCCTGACAAAACTGCCTCATTGAAGGACACATTTCTACCACTTTTAAGTGAACACCTTAAATAGAACTTTCTGAACGTTTTATCAGAGCTCCAATCAGCTGTACTCAAAATATGTTTTAAAGAACAACCTTTAATGAAAGCTGCTGAAGTGGAAGCGCTCCTATATGAATGAGCTTTAAATGTATGCATATCAATACCTGCAAGTTGCAACACACACTTAAGCCATCTAGCAATAGTTCTTGTTGATACCCTATTGTAGGTTACAAATGACACAAAAACAAAATCTGATTTTCTTAAAGACTTTGTTCTATCAAGTTATGTTATAAGCGTATGCATGGCACAAAGTGATTCATCACTAAAATGTTCAATTTTTAATGAAAACGAATGTCCCATTCTGGATGTCTTTAAAATGTGAGTAAAGGTAAACACAACTGCCTGTCGCTCCATTAACATATTATCAACATTCATTGAAACAAGAGTCTGAGCTCTTGGCGCAGTAGCCAAGGCAATAAGAGCTACCGTCTTAAATGTCAACATTTTCAAAGGTAACTTAGACACAGGCCCTAATGACTTTAAATACTTTAACACAACAGAGACATCCCAAGTTACTAAATAACATGGTTTAGAAGGTTGATATTGGAAAACACTTTTCATAAATCTAGGAATTAACACTGAACTTTTACACCACTCGTTACCTAGAAGTAATAATGTCTGAAGTAACATAGCTTTATGTGTATTAATTACTGAATAAGACTTCCCTAGTTTAAACAAATAGAACAAATAATTCAAGGTCACTGCTTCAGACGCCTGAAGGGGATCACTTTTCCTGATACTATTCCAAATACACCATGTGTTCCAAGCACTTTCATACTGTTTCCTGGTTCCTTTCGCCCATGATTGGAGGATGAATTCAGCAGTTTGCAACGAAACTCCTTGCTGGATAAGGGAATCCCGGATACAGTCACTGCGACTAGCCGAAGGCGTTTTCCCAAAGGATGACACTGCTGGTTGTGTGGGAGAGGCAAAAGGTCCTTGTGTCTCGTAAAACGGATTGGAAAAGAAGAAATGTTTTCTAAAACTGCAGGAAACCAAGACTGGGAAGGCCAATACAGCAATATTAACAAGGCTTTTTCTACTTTATCTAATAAAACCTTGTTCATAACTTTCCCTATTAAATTAAATGGTGGAAATAAATAATGTTGCAGATTTTGCCAACAAATACTGAATGCATTTACAGCATATGCACCTGGTTCTGGAAGCCAAGAAACAAATGCTTCCAATTGTGTATTTATTCGTGAAGCAAACATATCAATTTTTGGCATAAATAGTTGCTGACAAATACGCTTAAAAATAACTTTCTTAAATTGCCACTCGGAAGCATCTGAGAAATTGCGAGAATAATAGTCAGCTTTATTTTGCATACCAGGAAGGTGGACTGCCGACAAATAAATATCTCTAGCCAAACACCATTCCCAAATTTGCTTTGCCAAGTTATCAAGGTTTTTAGAACACATTCCACCAAAATCATTGATGTAACACACAGCGGTCACATTATCAGATTGTACCTGAATATGCGTATGGCGACAACTATTGTACACTGATAATATGCCATAATAAATTGCTAATAATTCAAGGTAATTTATACTATTCCTTGATTCAATAAATGTCCATCGACCACCTGAGTAAACATTTGTTTTCAAGTCTATACAACCATAACCTTCTAAAGAAGCATCTGTTTGGCAGCAAATAACTACCTCATTAGGTCGTATACTTTTACCATATTATTTGTCACATTAGACACCCACCAATTCAGTTCAATTATACTGTCTATAGACAATTGCATTGTTTTATCAAAATCTAAGGTATCTTCAAGTCCCAACAACTTATCTCTCTCTAAAGCTCGATAATGTAGTTTGGCTTCAAACACCGCAAAGAATGCATTTATAATAATTCCTATAAATGAAGCCAACTGTCTAACTGGAATGTCCTTCAAGGTAAGTAGTGCTCTAGCTTTCGTTATTATTTTTTGTATTTTTTCATCAGTCAGGTAAACCTCAAATGCAACAGAGTCAATAATAAAGCCAAAAAACACTTTGACTTGGTTGAAGAACTGACTTTTCCCTATTCATGAAAAAGCCTAAAGAAGTCATTGTTTGTAATAAAACATTTGTATTTTCCAAACATATGAGTTTATTTTGATTCATGTTAATAGAATCATCAATGTAATAACAACACAGAATGCTCTGAGCTCTAAACCAAGCAAAAATTGGTTTAAAGATTTTTGTAAACAAATAACATGCAATCTACAACCCGAAAGGAAGGCAAACAAATTTATATAATTTCCCATTCCAAGAAAACTTTAAATATTTTGTATCTTCCTCACAAATCTGTACAGAAAAATATGCTTCTCTAAGATCTATCTTCGTAAAGAAATCATTTCTTTGCACACTGTCCAAAACAACAGAAAATGTCTCTTGTTTAAAGTGGTTGTATTGTACAAATTGATTTAAATGTTTTAAATTTATTACAGGCCTTTGCTTTCCATTAGGTTTAGGAACTATAAAAATATTTGATAAAAATTCACCTTCTTCTTGAAATGTTTCAACAATAGCACCTTTTTTCAACAATTCCAAAACCTCATCATTAACAATATTCCATTTATCAGCAGAAAATGGTATTTCTTTTGGAATAGAAGCCTGATGTGGTTCTTGTACAAAATCAATTTTATAACCACTCACTGCATTAAGAATCCAAGCATCATTTGTAAATTCTTGCCAAACATTTAGATAATTTGTTTAATTTCCAACTAAACTTACTTTTAAACCATCTATTCCATCCCGTTTGGGGCCGGCATTGTAGCTGTGGCGTTTGCCCTCCTAGGAGGTCTGCTCTTGAACGGCCTCATGTTTGCGCCCCTCTGGGGATATGGCATCTGACTCTGATATGGCTGGTAACGGTGGCCAACCGGCTGCCTCATGGTATATCGACCACAACCCCTGCCAAAGTAATGCCCACGGTTAGGGGGTAAGTAACTATCATTTCCAATAAAAAATTGGGAATCACAATTGTTTATTTCCTTTGTTATATCATCCCCAAATAATTTAGTTGTGATAGGCATTGACACCTGACATAGGCCTGAATATTTTTTCTTCAGACAAGGACGTATCATATAACGTCTGCGAACAGAGATGTGGTACTGGACCTGTCCCAGAATTGTCAGACAATCCGAAATGCAAGTTTTAGCTGAAATGTGGCCCTTTAAAAGAACTGCAAGCTTTATAATACATGTCCGAAACCGGATGCCACCAAATTCTGAATGTCTTCCAACAACCTATCATTGGCATGAGACTTTTTGTCAAGACTTTTCCAAATTTCTTGGTTAACCAAAGGTGGTGTAGCATGATCACAATTTTCGGGTACTTTATACTTTTCCAAAAAAACATCAGTCTCACATGGGGTAGAACAGGCTACATTTATGAGCTTAGCCAAAGAATCAGACACTGGCATATTCCATTCCATATCACTGTTATCACATGAAACAATGTTATTGTTATTATCTGAGCCAAACAAAGCATCAGAAAAGCCCTTATTCAAATTAGAATAATCTTCTTCATCATCACTGGCACAAACTTGCGCTCTTAAAGGTTGCATTTGATATGGAACTTCAACCTCATTCTCATATTCTGGGACAAAAGTACCACTACCAGCCACATGCTCTGAAGAAACCACGTGCTCCGAGGCCAAATGTTCGATCCCCAATAAATTTCTTAAAGAAGCAATATCTTTCTGAGACAATTTGGTAATATCTAAAATATTCTCCGAAAGAGTTTACAATACGGTCCAAAGACATACATGTATTAGCATTGTCCGAAGACTTCTGTTGTTTGTCCGAAGACTTTTTCGATTTTTTGTCAGTCTTTTTTGACTTGACAATTTTTGTAACCGTGGGAAGAACTTTTCTTTTAGAATTTAGTTTTCCATTGACATTATGAATATCTTGGTCCGAAAATCCAGAAAAATCATTATCAGATGTATCCTCCCCTAGGGAGAGCACGTCTTCATCTGCCATAACAGAAATAACAATGAGACTAACCTCACGTGCGGTCTCTCTGACGCCAAAATAGAGAATGGCTTGGATTTCGCAGCGAGCTTCCGGTTTGACTGCGCATGCGTTGGTCAGAGTGTAGTAAAATTGTTACGTCTAAAATGCGGCTCTCTAGTTACGTCCAGAATGGAATGCTCTCTATACATGTGAAAGCCCGGAGGCTTATGAAAATAATGACATGGCTTAGGCCTACAAATTACGCCAAATATCTGCCAAAGCATTAATTAATTTCTCAAGTAATGATACATGTAGAATGTTGCATAAATAATTGAAAACTACACCTTAAATTAAGAATGAAAAACAAGTAAGTTTCCCAAATGCACCTTTTCTAACTTGTTATTGATTTGTTGGAAACACTCACAACAACAAATCAGTATTATTTATTCTTTTTTGTGAATTCAATAAACAAAAAAATCATTCTGTTTTTGAGACATTTAAAAGAATACTTTTGTACATCTCCAATGTTTAAACAAAAAACAACTGCACAAAGTATTTTTTAAGAATAAAATAACATCAATTGACATATAGAATTGTTAAGCATTATTAAATAGTATAAGAACAATATATTTATGCTATCTGTTTACAGCAAAAATGGTTATAAGTAACATTTTTTCAAAATATATTTAAAAATACCTTTATAAAATTTTTAATATTAATCAATTTCAAATATATGCCATTAAGGGAGAATTTTCAATACTTTTTCAAGTCACTAAATGTCGCTTAGAGCTTTTTCGCTCTGAACAAATAAATTGAAAAAAGTGTTTTTTCAGTGCGAATTGGTTCTAAGTGCCATTTTTAGCAATATTATTATTTTCAATATAGAAAAAGTATTTTGTATAAAAGTAAATTCTGTAAACTGATTATTTATGTTAGGTTAAAAATCACTTAGAACTGTTTCACTCTTAACGCCAAGTACATAAAATGTGAAATTTCAGTGCGAAAAGGGTCTAAGTGATTTTTTTTTAAATAACTTTTTTGTTTGTGAAAATTCAAAAGAGTTTGTTAAAAATGTGATAAGAACAGAACATTCTCTATCAAACTTGAAAATATAAAGCCTTTTTTGTTGTTATTGTTAATATGATACAGTTTTAACCTTCTCCTGTAAAATTTTGAAAAATGCACTTAGAGTTGTTTCGCTTTTACCCCTCGTAATGTTAAATATGTACAACTGGCAATAATAAACATGGACATTCACACTATCAGTGACATAAAACATTGCGCCCAAATCACAACATTTTGCGCAAAAATCTTAACATTTTCCCTGCAGTGGAAAATAAAAAACACATGTATAGTAATATTAAGTGACAACTGAAAACAAAATAACAAATAAGATATTACAGCACAGCATAATAAAGTGTCAGTGTAATCAAACAACTTGCATTAAGAGTTCAATGTCTCACTATTCATATCTATGGGAAACAATTAAGATATTGGTTTATTTTTATAACAGGAATTTTTTGTGCGCACTAGTTCAGCTTGTGTTATCAAGTTATCACATCAGTCACAACCACAAGCATCCAGTTTACATTTTGAAGACTTGCCATGCGTCTGAACTAATCAGCCAACTCACACCGTCTGCTCGCTAGACCTGTACACCTGATCATGTTCTCCAAAGGCCACAAGACTCCATCACCCATCTGATTTCTGGACAACCTCCTTTTAGCCACCATGTGGACTTTGTCATGGTACTCAAGTGTCGAAAGTCTCCTGATTTTCTGGGCAGAGTCTCTATGTCAAAGTTATGTAATATGATGACCATACAGCAGGCAAGCAGGTTTTTACAGAATCTATATCTATAATAATCTATTATATCTATAATAAGTTTGTTAGCGGCTCTGAAAGTTTTCTGAGGTGCAAAAATAGCGATAGCGTCTTTATACACGTGCTTTTCCGTACCAACGCTCTTTCTATTGACAGAATTTTCCGAGGGCACTTGATTGGTCCATTTTTATGCATCTTACGAATGCGGGTCAGGACGGTCAAATCCATGACGGCCTAGTCGCTTAACAAGATAATCATAAATCTGCAGGATTATTACAATTTAAATGATACAGATATCAATTTGTATGGTTGTAAAAGCATTAATAATGTATAATGATGATCATTGTCATTTTAACCATTATTATCTTGGCTGTAAATGTCCATGCGTGAAAAAGGCTGGTTGTCATTTATTGAGGCCATTGTTGGTTTAGGCCGTATTGACCAGTTTCATATCTTACATGCGCACTTAGCGTAGCTTAAGGTAAACAATTATCTGCTACTTTGGTTGGAAAATGTTCTTAAGATATTACAAATGAGCAATTCCCGTTTATATTTACTCTTCAGAGCTTTTTTTCAGCTTTTTAGGAAGATAGCCCATGGCTTTGAAATTGGGAATTTTATCGGCATGTTCAAGAAATTGGGAAATTGGGAAAATAAATTCAGGGATTTAAAACTATATGTCAGAATGAGTTCAGCATCTTTAACCACAAACACCACCATGATCAACAGTTGTCCACATAATAAGCTCACACAAAGTCTTCTTGTTTTAAAATATGTTTTAACTTGCCAAGACAAGTACCATGTATGGCGTGTATTATTATTTAACATCAGATACAAATGTGTGACCTTGAAATTAATAACTTTTCAATCATTTATCATTTTATATCTTAAACACCTTGATCCCAGCAATGATATTAAGTTATTTTACTATTATATTCTGTCGCCAGTAGGTCCTGTAAAAAGAGAGGAGGTCCTGTATTTTTTCCCATTTAACAGGACCTACTGCCTTGTAAAAATTTGCCTAGTTTGGATTTGACTGGAATCCGGATAGTGCCATCTATAATCTCGTACTTCTTTCATCAAGGGCGAACTAGACACACGAAGCAATACTTGATATTTTTCTTGACAGTCGCGGTGACGCACGATATTTTTCTTGACATTCGCGGCGACGCCAGTGTTTTTTTTCACCTAAAGGGGAATGGTGGCGGGGCCCATCCGAAGGGGAAAAACGAGTCGTTTTTTTGGAAAAGGGGAAAATTAAGAAGTCATTCTTTTATAATGTAATGATATTTATTATATGAATACACATGTATGTATGAATGTAATATTCACAGCTGAATGTCTCTGTTCTTTCTCTTAAATATATATCAATGATTTGTTCAACATTAGTTTCAGTCAGTTCAGCCGTCATGCACAGTATCAGTTTTCCAAGCCTATTAGAGTCTAATTGGGATTTTTTAAATCAATAAAATGGCAAATTTGAGCATTTTTAACTCACCTGAGCGATAGCTCGGGGTGAGCTATTGTGATCACTCAGCGTCCGGCGTCCGTCCGTCCGTCCGTCTGTCTGTCTGTCTGTAAACAATTTGTAAACATCTTCTTCTACTAAACCATTGAGCCAATTTCAACTAAATTTCATGTGGAGCATCCCTAGGTCATGGGACAAAAGAATTGTTAAAAAAAAATTGATCACATAACCAAGATGGCCGCCATGACCATATATGGTAAAAACCTTAAAAAATCTTCTTGTCAGAAACCGCTCATCAGATTTTCAAAAAATTTCACAGGGATGACCTTTGAAGGCTCCCCTGAAAGAGTTGTTCAAAGAAATTTGATTCGTCAAAAAACATGGCCGCAGGAGCTCGTTGAACTTTGCATGTTTATTCGTTTTTGCCTATTTTGTGAAAACTTTAAAAAATCTTCCACATTTTTTGTCCGATCCTTTCCAAATTTGCACAGTGTCTTTATATCAATGAGGACACGAACCCTACAAAAAATGAGCATTATTGGTCCATGAAGTACAGAATATCCTCCCCTTGAATTGAGAAAATGGTGTTTATGCAATAAAGTCCAAATTTTTCATCCAATTCTTTCCAAACTTGTAAGGATTTAGCATGGTTCAAACAAGGGAAACAACTACGGTTTATGCATGTTCTTTTTATTACAGATTTGCCTCCCTTTAATTCATTCAAAATCTCATTTTACAGCAGAGATTCCAAATCTGACCTGTAAATGAGCCACATATTTACTGCCAGTGCTAGGTTACCTTTTCCCATTTGATCATTCTTAAGTAATGCTGCTACTGCTTCTGCTACTGCTACTGCTACTGCTAGGTCATGGGACAAAAGAATTGTTTAAAAAAATTTGATCACATAACCAAGATGGCCGCCATGAACATATATAAATGATCTTTTCCAAGCCACAACTTTGTCATTCATTGTGAGATTTTAAAATTACTCGGCACATTTGTTCACAATCATTGAATGGTGTGTCATGTGAAAGAATTACGTTGATATCTCCAAGGTCAAGGTCACACTTTGAGTTCAAAGGTCGAAAATGGCCATAAATGATCTTGTCCGGGCCATAAATATGTCATTCATTGTGGGATTTTTAAATTACTCAGTACATTTGTTATTAATCATTGGACAATGTGTCATGTGAAAGAATTACATGGATATCTTCATGGTCAAGGTCACACTTTGAGTTCAAAGGTCAAAAATGGCCATAAATGAACTTGTCCGGGCCATAACTATGTCATTCATTGTGGGATTTTTTAATTACTCAGTGCATTTGTTCACAATCATTGAACAGTGTGACATGCAAAATAATTACGTGGATATCTCCATGGTCAAGGTCACACTTGGAGTTCAAAAGTAAAAAATGGCCATAAATGAGCTTGTCTGGGCCATAACTATGTGATTCATTGTGAGATTTTAAAATGTCTCTGTACATTAATTTTGTTCACAGTCATTGGACGGCGTGTCCTGGGAAAGAATTCAAAAGTTCAAAGGTCAAAATGGCCATAAATGATAATGGCAAAATAATTCTTAAAAATCGCCATAAATTAAGTTCTCTATGTTGATGCTTATATAGTCACTGCTTAAGGCATTGTGAATGGTTGTGTGGTGTTCTTTTTTTGCATAAGAGGCATTTCTTCCGCAACATACACTTGGCTATGATATGACCTTTAAGAAATTTAAAGCATAACTGCTTTTCTTTCACTTTTTGTAATCTGGACAAATTATCTACAAATTTCAAACAATCGTCAGATATTTAAGACTTTTCTTAGAATGCACATTTAATTTTGTTTCTCCTTCTTTCATTAAATTCAGTCATCTGTTTTTCTTTGTTCTTTGAATGACGTTTCTTTGAAAATGTTTCAGTGCAGAACAAGGCTGCTGACATGTAATTGTATACATCTGATAAGAGGCCTTTACCTCCTTTTAAAATATGTACTTCTTTCCTCAATGCCATCCTTAGATCATCTTGCTGCCAGTCACTCTCCCCTAGTTCTCTTGCTGCCAGTCACTCTCCCCTAGTTCTCTTGCTGCCAGTCACTCTCCCCTAGTTATCTTGCTGCCAGTCACTCTCCCCTAGTTCTCTTGCTGCCAGTCACTCTCCCCTAGTTCTCTTGCTGCCAGTCACTCTACCCTAGTTCTCTTGCTGCCAGTCACTCTCCCCTAGTTCTCTTGCTGCCAGTCACTCTCCCCTAGTTCTCTTGCTGCCAGTCACTCTCCCCTAGTTCTCTTGCTACCAGTCACTCTCCCCTAGTTCTCTTGCTGCCAGTCAATCTCCCCTAGTTCTCTTGCTGCCAGTCACTCTCCCCTAGTTCTCTTGCTGCCAGTCACTCTCCCCTAGTTCTCTTGCTGCCAGTCACTCTCCCCTAGTTCTCTTGCTGCCAGTCACTCTCCCCTAGTTCTCTTGCTGCCAGTCACTCTCCCCTAGTTCTCTTGCTGCCAGTCACTCTACCCTAGTTCTCTTGCTGCCAGTCACTCTCCCCTAGTTCTCTTGCTGCCAGTCACTCTCCCCTAGTTCTCTTGCTGCCAGTAACTCTCCCCTAGTTCTCTTGCTGCCAGTCACTCTCCCCTAGTTCTCTTGCTGCCATTCACTCTCCCCTAGTTCTCTAGCTAAATGCTTTCTTATTTCCATTGTCAGCTAGTCCAGAATAACTGGTTCTTACAGGTTTCTGTAGTTGTCCTTAGTGTGTTCCATTGATTCCAAACCAAGGATGTGGGTTTGCATTTTATTGTAAAACTTCTCGAGCATGTCTACGTCTGTCAAAAACTTGACTGCATTATCTTTTCATCCAGTTTACCAAGAACAGCGTTATTGTTACTGAGAGAAATGTTTCGAATACAATCAATATTTTTTTCTCTGTTCTTTGCCTGTAGTGTAGTTGGGATAGTGGCTGTGCTCATAATTAGTGCACAGGCTATATTGAACAATTATTTCTCATAGTATGTATAATGTTGAAATTGTATTATTTTGCATTAATCTGTTATACAAATTTGATTTATTTAAAAAACTGTATGTTTATTCGGCTTTCAGTATATTCGTGCACAAGAAAGAAAGCGCCTGTATGATGAAAGTTGGCTTATTCCATTTGCAGAGATAAAGGAAGGTACATCACTTAATAGATAATACACAAACTGTATTCACGTTTCTTTAATTAAAATGTGAAAATCTTACTCATGAGCATTTTTGTTCTTCTTAATTATATAATAATTATAGCTTTCAAATTTATCATGTGAACAAACTAAGGTTCAAAGTTCTATTTTATTTAATAATACAAATGCAATCATAAGTTTTCATAAGTTTTCAATTTTCATACACTCAAAGTTATGGTAGCATATACTTCTGCATAAGATGACCAAAATATTTTCAAAACTTTTTGGCATGTATTTTGCTTAATTAATGAAAATATTTTCTGGTTATTAATACAGAATGTAAAGTACCCATTATTGCAATGATATAATCAAATAGTTTTCACCAAAAATGTTTCATTGTAATAGTGAAAAAAGATAACATGAGCAGACTTCCTGATTAGCAGACGTTTGGTCTGCATGGTCAGATTTTTTGACAGCCCAAATAAAATTTGTGAAAAAATAATTCTGGGACAAAAATAGAAACATTAGAAATAAAGAAATATAGTTTCATGAACATTTATATCTATATCATATTATTAAAAGAAGCACATTATTCTGTTGACATTCGACTTCTCGTCATGTAAATCGATAGTCACTTTCACAATCATGTCTATTTAAAAGGTTAATGTGTATGTCCTCAATTTTGTTGTCATCTTTCTGTCCCGTCTTCGTGTGCTGATGAATGGAAATATAAACTGTGCTATTAATTTTAAATTTTAAGTTTACATGGTTCGATCATCACCCAACCCACAAGACCTGCCTTGCATGTAATTTTACTAGTTTTTATGCGCCCGGATCAAATGGTAGGGGGTATATTGTTTTTGGCCAGTTATTCATTCTGTCACTCTGTCATTCTGTCCCAAAACTTGCACGCATGAGCATCTCACGGAGCTGCACATTTTGAGTGGTGAAAGGTCAAGGTCATCCTTCAAGGTCAAAGGTCAAATATTGTGTTTCTGACAAACACATCTCTTGTTGGAGTTAATGACAGCCTTGATCTACCTGTCTTCCATGACTTAACAAATTTACTAGGGAAACAGTTATACTCTTATTTCTTCTACTTGCTAATTGACGTTTGCAAAATCAATGCCTACATGTCCTTTGAGATTTTCAGAATTATTCAAATATTCCTAAATTTTGCAAACAATTTCTTTATTCAAAACAAGTTAAATAAAAGTGAAATTACCTTGGAATCCAATTTTTACATAGATGATTTTAAACCAATCAAAAGGGAGTAAATTGGAAAGTACAAACATATCTTACATTCAGCAAAGTACGTAGTCCGCCATTGTTTTATAAATATTTTTTCATGGGAAAACCAGAAAATATTTTATTGGACATTTTAAGCAGAAGAGTTAAGAATTTTATCTACCCCTGAATGTTTATGTCAGACATGTCTGTAGGTCAGACAAAGTTTCAGGAAGTCTACATGATATATTTACTTTATTAGTATTTGCAATATATGATTTTCACAAGTTTGTTCTTCTCACCTGTGAGTGAAATCGACTCACATGGTCATACAACTAAGTTAACAGGTCAAATCATAGAATAACCTTGTTACAATTTTTGAGGCCACATTTATAATTATGCCCCTGGATCTAATGATCAGGGGTATATTATTTTTGGCCTGTCTGTCTGTTTGTCATTCTGTGATTCTGTCACCAAAACTTTAACCTTACATCAAAGTTTTGCAATTACTTTTGAAATATTGAACATGGCAACTTGATATTTGGCATGCATGTGTATCTCATGGAGCTGCACATTTTGGGTGGTGAAAGGTCAAGGTCATCCTTCAAGGTCAAAAACAAAAAAGCGGTGCATTAGGGGGAATTGTGTTTCTGACATACATATCTCTTTTTCAATCTTGAAAGTATCCAGGTTGAGTTTAAATCTGGGTCATGTATGTTGAAATCATTTTTAAAAAATGTAATGTGTAACATCTCTAGAAACTAGAAATGGCGCGGCAGAGGCCAACGCGTATCCCCACGCCGCATGGTTGGTAATGGGGCAATTCATAGTTGAGAATGACCGTATTGTCATAAGAGATGTTCAGTATAAATTTGAAGTAATTCTGTGTAGAAATGAAGAAGTTAATGTAAAATAACCTAAAAAAAGAGTGAAAATCCATACCTTAATTTCTCCTCAGGGCTTAACGTAAGAAATTGACACTCTTGCCTGGGGGCAAGTTACTTTGAACATCTACTTGCCCTCATTAAAAACTGGTTGCCCTTTTTTGAAGTCAATTTTTTATTGTCATTTGATCTTTAAAGCATTGATTCACATGCATTATTATGCTAGATTTAATTTCAGCTATATTCAATGTATCAAAAATAAAGTAATCATTTTTATAATATAAAGTTGTCAACAAAACAAAATCTGGACAGTTTTATTTCCTTGAATAGTCACTATTGAATACAATACATATGAAGAGTTTATTACTATCAAAATTTTAAAACGGTATACTTGTCACTATATCTATACAAGTTATGGCATAGATTAAAAGGGGGGAGAGCTTAAAATAGTACTGTGAAAATTATTGTTCAGAGTTTGAAAATCATGTTGATGTCTTTGATGAAGAGTTTCTCACTATTTTAAACTGTGAATTTGTAACATACAAGTTATTCACAGTTTAAAATAGTGAGAAACTCTTCATATGCATTCTTAGCAAGTTTTAAACGGTCTGCATATTCAACATGACTTTCAAACTCTGAACAATCTTTTTCACAGTTATTATATTCATGTTCATAGACATCACTATCACAAGTTTAAGCTTCTTAAAAAAAAAATTGAACCTGTTACAAAACTACCGTATGTTTTCAAATTTGAGAAAAATCTTGCATTTCATCAATCGCGACTCTTTATCAAATTCAAGCCATGGAAATTCATCAAGCCACGATGTTTGAAAGTTACGATTTCGTGATTCATTTTCATATTTTCTCTTTCTTTCTATTTCGGTTGTTTTGGTTTGTTCCTTGGAGTGTTTTGAGTTACTTTTATTAAAAATAGAAAAGATCGGCTGGACGCTACAGTCCACCATGTTGAAACGTCTGCCGAGTAGAACTTGTTTTGAGCGTTTATATTGGCTTATACAACGCAAGCAACCAATCAAATCTCGTTTTACTTGTACTTGATAAAAATATATATTGACCCAAAGAAAATAAATAGATACAAGGGGAAAAGTCGAAAAAAATACGGCAATTATGCTAATACAATACGGACTTGCCTGGCGAACTATCTACTTTGGAAAATCACTTGCCTGCGATGATTTTAACCAGGCACGGGCAAGCGTGCGTCTGCTTAAAAAAAGATCTGCTCCTCATCCTGCTCTCCTAACAAATCTATTACTGAATCAACTTCACTGACGTCCATTATGTACATATGTACATGTCATCCTCATTGGAATGACTTACGAGATGGCTGAACACGCTCTCTTATAGCCAATCTTCTTGCCTCTGTTTTGGAAAAGTTATGTTTTGAGGTTAAATGGTTGACTAAATAGTAGCGTCTCAGAAATTTTTTAAGGCAATCTTGTACAAAACAATGAAAATGTTGAATTTCATGTCAGTCTTTGATGTGCCTAATCAAAGTCCATCTTGCTTTAAATTGTTTCTCACATTTTTCCCACTTGAACATTTTGACAGATTTTCAGTAATGAGTCTTAAAGTGTAATTGAACAAATCGAAAGTTTCAGCCCTTTTATAGATTCTTGAGGCTCTATTCCATGAGTTTCTCATGCTTTTTATGCTTGACTGCATTTTTTCTCTTCTCTCATATACAGGTGTCCCTTTACGCCAATATTTTATAATCCCTTGTATAAACATTAGATGGATGAGCTAAACCATTTCACAGATGAGTTAACACAAACAATTGACTTCTAAATACATCTCTGCGCCACTATATACTGTGTAACTCTATATGTGTTTTCAATACACAAGCTTCATTGTTGAAAATTCCTTTGTCCAATGAAAATGCTTGCACTTCTTCTGATTGGGTAGATAACCACATAATAGATTTCGAAATCTAAACGCGGACAAGTTCAAGGTCAAGGTCCCAGTGGTAAAAAATTTCATGCGCATTGAAAGGTCACGTCCAGATACACATGCGCACCAAATATGAAAGCAATATCTGAAGGGACACAGCATGTATGAGCCTTTTTCGAATCTCAGTCGCAGATTTCGAAACCTGAACCCTGACCTCAAGTTCAAGGTCAAGGTCACAGGGATCAAACATTTTATGCGCATGGAAAGGTGTTGTCCAGATACACATGCATACCAAATATGAAAGCAATATCTGAAAGGACAAATAAGTTATGAGCCTTTTTCGAATCGCGGTCGCAGATTTCAAAACCTGGCCCCAAGTTCAAGGTCAATTGGGTCACAGAGGTAAAAAATGTTATGCCCATAGAGTGTTGTCCAGATATACATGCATACCAAATATGAAAGCAATATCTGAAGGGACACTGTAGATATGAGCCTTTTTCGAAACTCAGTCGCACATTTTGAAACCTGAAAACTGACCGCAAGTTCAAGGTCAAGGTCATAAGGGTAAAAAATTGTTTGCGCATGGATAGGTGTTGTCTGGATACACATGCATGCTAAATATGAAAGCAATATCTGAAGGGACACAGCAGTTATGAGCCTTGTTCGAATCGCTGTTGCAGATTTTGAAACCTGAAAACTGACCCCAAGGGTAAGGTCACAGGGGTAACAAATTGTATGCGCATGGAAAGGTGTTGTCCAGATACACATGCATACCAAATATGAAAGCTATATCTGAAGGGACACAGTAGTTTTTAGCCTTTTTCGAATCGCGGTCGCAGATTTCAAAATCTGAAAACTGGCTCGAGTTCAAGGTCAAGGTCACAGGGGTGAAAAAAATTATGCGCATGGAAAGGTCTTGTCCAGATACACATGCATACCAAATATGAAAGCAATGTCTGGAGGGACACAGTAGTTAGGAGCCTTTTTCAAATCGCAGTCGCAGGAAAATCTCTGACACGGCCCCACCCATAACTTTGACCCAGGGGTCAGATCAAATTTCCGAATAGTTCACCGTCGCACATATGCTCATAGCTGCCATGTGTTTAAGTTTCAAGGTTCTAGTGCTATTAGTGTAGGAGATAATAAAGCGCAGGACGGAAGGACAGACAGACAGATGGCGGAGATAACCACAATATACCCACGCTTTTCAAAATAACTTGTTATCCCCATGCTTTGTATGTCTAAATCTGGATGAAACATAATCAGAATTTTTATCTTGACATATTCTAGGCTGTATTTGGATTTTTGTCATGTGTGTCTCAAATCTAGAACTCGAGGGCAAATCTTAGAAAAACCTTGTTACCACTCAAGAGGCCACATTTATGATTTAACCTTGATGAAACGTGGTCAAATGTTTATATAGACATTATATATAACAAAATTCAAATCTGAATAATATGCATCCAAAGGTCATCAGGTCAAAATCTTTGAAAAACCATGGTACCACTCTAGAGGCCTCATGTACGGCTCAATCTTATTTCTAATTAGGTGTCTATGCACAACACTACCGGGCTTCTAAAAAAACGCAGAAAAGCATTACAAGTTACCTGCTTTATTTAATCTGCACAGTTTTTGCCAACAAAACTGCATCAGGTTGCTAATTCAGGATAGATCTAGGTTCTGTTTGCAGTAAAATCGTTCTCTAAATCAGTAAAAAAAATCAACTTCTGTATAAAAACATTTGGCGTTAATTGCAAACATGTGAGGTTAAATAGACTATTTTATGTAATTAAGTGCAGTTTTTAGCTCTACTGCCAAAGGCAGAAGAGCTTATGAGATGACATGGTGTCTGTGTAAATGTGTGTGTGTGTGTGTGTAAATGTGTGTGTGTGCGTGCGTTAGACTTTTCTTGTTTATCTGATAAAGTCCACAGTTTTCATCTGATTTTTTTCAAACTTTTTCAGTGTCTTTATATTAATGAGAACGCAAACCCTATTGATTGATTTTCAGGTCACTGGGTCAAAGGTCAAGACTCGAAATAGTAAAATGGTTTCTGGATGATAACTCAAGAATGCTTAGGCCTAGGATCATGAAACTTCATAGGTACATTGATCATGACTGGCGGATGACCCCTTTTCATTTACAGGTCACTAGGTCAAAGGTCAAGGTCACAGTGACTCAAAATAGTAAAATGATTACTTTTTCTTGTTTATCCGATTAAGTCCACAGTTTTCATCCGATTCTTTTCAAACTTGTTCATTGTCTTTATATTAATGAGGAATCAAACCCTATTGATTTTCAGGTCACTTGGTCAAAGGTCAAGGTCACAGTGACTCGAAATAGTAAAATGATTACTTTTCCTTGTTTATCCGATAAAGTCCACAGTTTTCATCCGATTCTTTTCAAACGTGTTCAGTGTCTTTATATTAATAAGGACTCAAACCCTATTGATTTTCAGGTCACTTGGTCAAAGGTCAAAGGTCAAGGTCACAGAGACTCAAAACAGTAAAATGGTTTCCGGATGATAACTCAAGAATGCTTAAGCCTAGGATCATGAAACTTGATAGTTACATTTATCATGACTGGCAGATGACCCCTATTGATTTTCAGGTCAAAGGTAAAGGTCACAGTGACTCGAAACTGTAAAATGGTTTCGGGATGATAACTCAATAATGCTTACGCCTAGGAGCATGAAACTTCATAGGTACATTGATCATGACTGGCATATGACCCCTATTAATTTGCAGGTCAAATGTCAAGGTCACAGTGACTCAAAACAGTAAAAGGTACATTGATCATGACTGGCAGATGACCCCTATTGATTTTCAGGTCACTAGGTCAAAGGTCAAGGTCACAGTGACAAAAAACGTATTCACACAATGCTGCCACTACAACTGACAGCCCATATGGGGCATGTTTTACAAACAACCCTTGTTTAAAAAGAGCAATATCGAAGCAATAAGTCCAGAATGACTTCCCCTTGTATATGAGAAAATTTTGAAATCCCGCTTGTTTACGCAATCAATTCCACAGTTTTCATCAAATTATTTCCAAATTTGCACAGTATCTTTATATCAATGAGGATTTGAACCCTATTGAATATGAACAGTATCAGAGAAATAAGTACACAATTATCTCCCCTTGAATTTGAGAAAACTCTCCTTGTTTGCACGATAAAGTACACAGTTTCCATCTTATTCTTTCCAAACTTGCACAGTGTTTATAGCAGTAGAGCGATTCAGGCCCTCATGGGCCTCTTGTTTATGAGTTGAACAGAGGCATAGTGACACATCCTTCAACCACTTAATATCTTGTAGGAATTTCCATCGCACCAGTTTCTGTCGATGGATGAACCTCTTTTGGCATTTGCTAATATTTTACGTATTTTGTTGAGATCAATGAGTCATTTGATCATCAGATATAAATAAGTTGACAAAATGATACAAGATGAAGACGCTTACTTAGTTGATTTTTAATTGAGATAAATTGTTAAATAATTTTCACTGAATGTTGATATTTTAGGTTTTATCTTTATTTCACTTTGTATTGTGATATTGCTTTTTTTTGTAAATAATGGAGCTCTTAATCAATTTGAATTAAATACATACGAGATTCTATGATTTAAAATTGATTTTGTTTGTTCAATTTCAAATTAATTCTTAATTAGTGGATTAGTTTCTGATTAATGTATTTTACCACTGAAATATATTTAATTATTTGTAACTTCACGTCTTAATTGAAAAATTGTATGTGGTTATTCCCACTCCAGTGTTTCTGCTTTAACAACTTCAGGTAGGAGTCGGCAAGGCAAGTCCGGTAGCAAAATGTCAATGGGCAGCATGTTCAGCACCGCCAGCATGGGAGGTGCGGCTGCCAAACAGGTTTTTGTGAAGATCGCCCTGGTGTAAGTTGTAATTATAGGGTTGGTATTTGTTTGTAGATTATCAATTTCAATCATGAATATTCAGAAAATATATAGCTTATGGAATCACAAGTGAATAAACATTGAAAAGCTTTAAAAACAAATCGTTTTATGTAAAGCTTGTCCAGTTTAAAGTCATTGATATATTACTAAAAACGCATTCAAATTAAATCACTTCTTCTAGTTACATGTTGTGTAGGAAATGTGAGTGTGGGCACTTGTAATGGTATGTGCATCTGGATAAATTGGTAATGATCAACTGGATCCTATAAATGCAAAGCGTCTGTTGACGATGAAGTTGATTTGTATGTTAATAATAATATTATGTATATGATATATGTGTTTTTTCATTTGGTAAAAATGTACTAAGGGAAAGTATTAATTTGTGTAGCCTATTACTATCTGTGTATTGCAGGCAAGATCGAACTGTTGCAGTGCGTGTAGTAAATAAGAAGGAGTTCTCCCTCACCATGCCTATCCGAAAGGAGGTCAGAGCAGCCAGGTGGGTTGGGAGGAGATGACATTTTATTACACAATAGGGACTTGGTCAATGTTTGGCAAACTAACAATTTAAAAAAGTTACAGATTCACAAAAGAATATAGGAATTAAATTAGGAATAGAAAAGTGTACGTAAAAAAAATAAAAATTTATAATCATCTTTCAAAATAAGGAAAAGTAATACAGCCTTTCATTGTGTCAAGCTTATTGCTAATTTAGCACTAAAGTGTATTACTGACCTGGCAATTAAACTTCCATTCAAAGTCTAAATGCCTGAGTGTCGGAGTAAAAGCTGTTTTAGCCACTGTTTCTATTGATCCTGTATTCGAGCCCCAGATGATGCTCTTTTTTTTTGCCAGGTTATTATCCCCGCTGAAAAACAATTCCGAGGGGATATAGTTATTGTCCTGTCCGTCCGTCTGAAACTTTGTCCGTTGCATAACTCTAAAACTACTGAAGGGATTTACTTGAAATATAAACAGATGGCAACTAGGAGAAGTGCAGTGATCAAGAACCATAACTCTATCTACCTTAGTTTTTTTATTATCTCCCCTTTTATATAATTTCAAAGTAAATTTTTGTCCAGAGCATAACTCTAAATCTACTGAAGGGATTTACCTAAAACTTGAAATATAAACTCTATCTACCTTACTTTTTGATTTATCTCCCTTATTTAATTTCAAAGTAATTTTTTTCCGGAGCATAACTCAGGCCGTAAACTGATTCCTATATTCCTATATTTTTCCTATATTTTTTTTAATTTTCCTATATTTTTCAAAACCTCCAATATTTTCCTATAGTTTTTTACTTTTTTCCTTTATTTACCTATATTTTTTACTTTTCATCTATTTTGTTCTGAAAATTTCCTCTTTTATTTTTTAAACACTTATAAGAAGTAATACTGCCTCTAGGTATTTTAATTTACAGTGTAAAAAGCTGTCACTCCTCTTCCAAAGCATCACCATCTTCCAGGAGTGCTGTTGTACACCATTGTGATATCTATATGGACACCTTTGATGACGAAAAATACAACCATTTAAAAGGTAAGAACAAATCCTAGCAGATAGTTTTAACAGGTCCTTCTTCTGAGGGGATATTTAATGCTCTTCCTGATTATTGAGATGTTTTATTGTCATTTTTCCATGTAAACCATAGCATCTTTTTCTTGTTTTAAAGAAATGCATCTAACATTGTGTGTCTGATACCCATGAGATTAGATTGTTTTACAATTGGTATTAATAATACAGTGCAAGTTTGTTCAATCAACTAATTTGATGTTCAATTTCAAATATATTTATATGCAGAAGCTGCCAGAAAAATCTTATATTCTGTATGTACATTTTATCATATAGGATGTTTTGGTGTTCTTTTCATGATCTAAAAATATTTTATTGAAGAGTGTATAGAAATTTTAATGTGCATAAAATACAAAATTTGTATTATAAACCATGATATGATACAACATGTATGTGATTCATGTTTACGGTTTCAATAATTTCATTATCAATGATATGTTCCACTCTTGTGTTAGGTTGTAAAACTATGTTTAATAATGTTTGTGTTTTGTTGATTGTTAACTATTTTAATAAAATCAGGTGTCCACATTGATGACCACAGTGTGTTGCTGCATAAGCATATCTGCCTTGGTGGGAAGATGAGGGACTGTTTTGTTAAGTAAAACATGAATTTAATGCTTATTGACGGAAAACAAGTAAGTAAGAAGTTCTCTTCATATCTCTAGAACATTACTTTTTACCATAAAATTCCTAAATTTAAACCTAAACAAGCCCAAACCTCCTATATTTTGATGCAAAAAAGTCCTGTATATTTTCCTATATTTTCACCTTAAGTCAGTTGACGGCCTGATTAATTAACTCTAAATCTACTGAAGGGTTTTACTTGAAAGTTTAAATATAAACAGATGGCAAGTAGGAGAAGTGCAGTGACTAAGAACCATAACTCTATCTACCTTAGTTTTTTAAATTATCTCCCTTTATTTAATTTCATACAGTCAATCTTGTATTTAGAGACCACTTAAGGGAGTAACCAAAAGTGGTCTCTTAATAAAATGGTCTTTAAATAAAAAAAGGCCATTTGTGATGAATGCGGATCTTTGATTTTAAATCCAGATATTGGATTATCCCCTTTTGACACAGCGATTTCTGCTTTTGTAATCAAATGAATCTAAATATAAATAAAATGAATAAAAGAATTTTTTACTTAAATTAAGTTGTAGTTGTTATCTCTAATTCTAAATACAATGTAAATGGTTTGCACGAAGAATGGGTTTTTCTGACTCCAAACTCATTCGTGATTAAATTTACGTGCACTTTTACTCTTCGACACTTCCAATACCCGAATTTTCTCATTTAACGTTAATAATTTCCCTTTTGACATTTTAATTTCTGCATGAAAGCTTATATATATCTGACTCGATTATGATACATAGGGAAATAAATAAAACACCTTGATTGAAAACTAAATAAACAAGCCTGATTGGAAAATTGTCTAACACAAACTAATTAGCATAATAAAAATTACATTTTTTAATGAACAGATTTCGCTACATGTTAACGATTATAAGTTTATTTTTTTACACCTCTCGAGAACACTTTGAAAATGTTTGTCGCATCGGCGCATTGTTTTTGCAATTAAATCGGCTATTAAATTTGTCACTTAACGTCCCAGATAGTAATCGCTTTAACCCGTAGACTGTTGCCTATACCTCACTGTATTATTCGACACCAAAAATTGATACGCAGTCAGCATTAACACCGGTCAAAACCGATCATTGAGACAAAGAAAAATGGCTGGTGTGAAATCAAAACAAAGGCTAATCGTTCACGTTTTCGGCTTAGATAAACAATCTGATTTGTCCCTGAACTGTCAACAGATTTATCACTTTTTCCCTTAAAGCGGTCGCTTAATTCAAGACTCGGGCATCAATATACACTAAAATCAGCGGTCGCTGGTTGCATTAGACAACAGTGGCTTAATACAATATGAAAATATATTTTTAAAAATGCTTGGGCGGGATTTAAAGTGGTCGCATAAGACAAAAGTCGCTTAATTCAAGTGGTAGCACACACAAGATTGACTGTAGTAAATTTTTGTCCGAAGCATAACTCTAAATCAGGGATCATATTTTCCCGCAACATCAATTGGTCTGGATTTAAATGGGGAATATGTGTCCGAAAATGTATATCCGAAATCATGACAAATTACGTTAAAATATATATCATTGATTTTGCCATAATAAATGTACAAGTTAAAATTCTCTTGGGCATTTTTTTTAAACGGAACATACGAGTTTTTTCAATTGGTTTTATCATTTGCTATTTCATTGTAGTTTCGTGTGCTGTTTTATCTGACTTTTTTTCATCGTTGTCAATATCATTAATCTTTGTAAGTCAATACCGATGTTTTATATCGTTGTCGACTTGATAATAGCTTACAAACATGCACTGAACCAAACAAATGTTTGTGCCTAGGTTGGCTACTTACAATAACAAAACCAAATAGTTAAGAAATAATTCGTGTACGTTAGGCCTATAGTTTGATGTCGAATAACCCACGGCAGATAGTTAAGATGCATAAGGATTAAATCACTAGTGCGAAGCACGAGTTATTTGAAACCACGCATCTAAACTTCCGGTCGTGGGTTATATAATTACAAACAATAAAGTACATTAATTATTTCGATTCTAACACGATTGTTACTAAAGATTTATACAATGTATATTATTTTTCTTGTGTACTATTGTATATAAAGTTCTGCCCATAAATATAACTTTCGGCTGTTCTGTTGATCAGATCCGCAACTTTCATTCATTTATTGCCGGATTATTACGCTGGTGGAAAATGTATCAGCATGTTTTGTTAAGTTACAGCGCGTGCTTTCAGTGTATAAGGTCCGCCCACAATTATTGCAGAATATCCAATTTTCTCTTTTGTTTATATGAAAGCTTACTGTATCATGCATGAAATGCACAATGTCCACGAGGATAACATCGAGGTTTTCATCTCCAAAGTAACTGTCAACGATTTTATCGTGGACGAGTATACATTATGGACCGATTAGTGTGCAAGGTATAAGCCAGTGAAATTATCGATTGATATTGACACGGGGTTATTCACGCATGACTAATACACAACCGTGCGAATCTTTGCTGCTTGGGGTCATATTCTGATACTAGTCGGCTGACTTGCACTAAACTGGTCCTGACCAGTTAAGAGACTGCAACGAATGGTTTATCACACCTAATCGAGATAAGAATGTAATTAGGATGTGTTAGCATGTGCACTGTGTACTCGATTTCATGACATGGGAATTTTAGAAAACAGAATCGGACCGACTGTTTGAGATTTTCAATCGGTCTTCCATGACCCCAATCGGTCTAGGACCGCCAAAATCGAAAAAAATATGATCCCTGCTCTAAGTCTACTGAAGGGATTTACTTGAAACTTGAAATATAAACAGGTGGCAACTAGGAGAAGTGCAGTGAACATGAACCATAACTCTATCAACCTTAGTTTTTTAATTACCTCCCTTTTTTTATTTCCATGGCCCGTATTCACCAAACAATTCTTAGACTTAAGTCTAAAAATAAAGAAAATTCTTTAAATTAGAATATGCAAGAATTTCTTTAATTTTGAGACAAACTCTACAGTACACATCTCTATCTATATTATTCTTTATATAGAACATTTTGTTAATGAAATAATCACCAGTGGAGGCCTGTATATATTCAAACACTGAACACATTTTTCTTGGTTCTAAGTCTATTCTTTATTCTTAAGTCTAAGAATCGGTTGGTGAATACGGGCCCCGATTTATTATTCTCTACAGCATAATTCCAACACAATATAACTAATTGATCCTTGAAATATAAATAGATGACACAGGTGCCATGTTTTACAAATATTATTCTACTCTCTAAAACAAATGTTCTCATATAAGCAAACACATTTTGGCGGGGATTTGGCACTACTGTGACAAGCTCTTGTTATTATTTTAAAAACTTTTCAAACTATTACAGGTTTTTTAGAAAAATCATTTTATGATTATTTTTAAATTCCAAAACCTAGGCACAAGTGTGAAAATAAAACAAACCAAATAACAAAAATCAATTCAGTTCACTTTAAGTTGCTTGTCCAACTAGGGTTTGCACAAAATGGCCAATGGATTGTGCTGTCATGTGTTTTTGTTTACAACTTCAAAAATTTAACATGATTTATAACTTATTTTAAGCTATCTACTTATAGGGTTGCCTAAAAAATAGTTTAAATTTATATGCTCAGTAATGTTGTTTTGGTTTATCCTGTTCAGTCCGCACATAATTTCTGTTTGCTATATGATCATAAAATTGTGTACATTTTGTTCTTAATAGATTCACATTCCCACTTTATGTTTCCAGGGCATGTGAGCAAGCGAATGTGTGCAAATTTGTAGGTGCCAGCGTTGTGGCACCAAATATCTGGGTCCTCACTGAGTACTGCTCCAAGGGAAACCTCAGTGACGTGCTTCTTAATGAAGAAATACCTCTGAACTGGGCCTTCAGGTAAGCAGCTGTAATGCCATTTGTTGTAAGTTGTCAGATTTTTCAAGTATTATATGGTTTCAAAAACCTCTAAATTCCTTTCAATAATATATCAAGAAATAATGAAATGAATTCTTAGAACTCAGTAAGAAAACCTAGATTTGCATCAACAGTTAAACAAATGTTGAAAGGGTATACCACTCCCTCATACATCCAATCCATAGCCCCAATGTTTCCATGCTTCCTACTAGCCTGTATTATAATATGAGGCGGATGACGGGGTCCAAGTCAAAAGACAGCGTTATAAACTGATTTGGGTTATAAGCTTTGATCATTCCTAAATTATTTCAACGTTGTGTTGTCATTCACCAATACATGCATAAAAACCCTACCGTATCCATAACTGTATAAATATGGCTTGTCTGAAGTGCATAAATATTTGATTATCATGTATAATTACTACATGCATTAAAAGAAAATATTCTGACCATTTATGATGATAAATGTGTTTAAGAATTTCATTAACTTAAACATACCCCTTTTTACAGAAGTGTTCAGTGCATTGTAGGACAGACATTTCATGGGGCACTGCTCAGATTTAAATGTATCAACCAATGGATGAGTGAGTTTAAATTAGATTAAATGCAATAGGATACAATGTTTTATTAGTCCCCTACCAGTTTCACCGGAGAGGACTCATGGTTTTGTCTCCGTCCGACCGTCACACTTTTCTGGATCCTGCGATAACTTAAAAAGTTCTTAATATTTTTTCATGAAACTTGGAACATGGATAGATGGCAATATGGACATTATGCACGTCATTTCATTTTGTTCCTACGTCAAAAATTATGGTTGCTATGGCAACAAATAGACTAGAAATACTGCTGAAAATGGTGGTTTTTCTGGATCCTGCGATAACTTTTAAAGTTCTTAATATTTTTTCATGAAACTTGAAACATGGTTAGATGACAATATGGACATTATGCACGTCATTTCATTTTGTTCCGACGTAAACAATTCTGGTTGCTATGGCAACAAAATAGACTTAGACATACTGCTGAAAATGGAGGTTTTCTGGATCCTGCGATAACTTTTAAAGTTCTTAATATATTTTCATGTAACTTGAAACATGGATAGATGGCAATATGGACATTATGCACGTCATTTCCTTTTGTTCTTACGTCAAAAATTCTGGTTGCTATGGCAACAAATAAACTAGAAAACTGCTGAAAATGGTGGTTTTCTGGATCCTGCAATAAGTTTTAAAGTTCTTAATATATTTTCATGAAACTTGAAACATGGATAGATGGCAATATGAACATTATGCACGTCATTTCATTTTGTTCCTATATCAAAGATTTTGGTTGCTATGGCAACAAATATATATATATAAAAAACTGGAATTTCTGACAATGGTGGAGCCGGTAGGGGACTTATATTGCTTGACAATAGTCGTATTGTGTCAACTATTCAAGCAAAAATGAATGTAAATTTCTGTTAACAACAACCCTACGTTTGGATAGAACTAATTGCCTTGATTGCTTATTTGATTTCTCTTTGCGTTTTAGCAGATAATATTTAAATTCAAATTGTCTACAAATAACAATGAAGTGGAACATGTATCGTAAAACTTATCAAAGCTGTTTAATGATTCAAAAGATCAATAGCACATACATAAAAACACATGCTATTTTCACACTTGTATTGAACCAAACAATAGATAATCACAATTCAACTGTCAATTTCCCTAGTAATGGTTAGTCTCTTATCAATAAAAATTGAGCCATGATACAATCAGCACATCGGACGCCGCCATATTTGAACGCCAAAAAAACGCTATACACAGATTTGAAGGTTGGAGAAAAAACGGAAGCCAAAACCCACCTGCATTATATTGGATTCAGCGTTACAACAAAGCGCCTTATATTGGATTTACAGTGTAATCATTTGTGTATGATTTAATGTTTAATCACAAATGGGATATAAGAGCATAAGTTTTTTATAATAATGCCATATGTGGCACAGTAGATATTGTTTGTCACACAAATCACGATATTCATTATCAGAGTGAATGAAATGAGGGCACAAAAATCAAGACCAGACAGGATTTATTGAAGACATTTGGATTGCATAAAAAATATTGAAGTTAACATTTGAAAACACTGATATTTCAATGTATTTGACATTGTAAAAAAAATTGACCTTTGGTAAATTTGCAGACGCAGAATTTTCGAAATTTATTATAATTTTGCAAACATGTGAGGCACATTTTGAACTGTTAGATTTTAAAGCTACCAGACCCAAGTAATGAAGTCATCATAACAAGTATTCCAGTAAAAGCAATATTACACTAGCGTCTAATCAGCTCAATAAGTTTTTGTTTAAGAAATAATATTTTTCTATCATGGTTTGTTGTCGAATAACTCACAGTAAGAAGTATAGATGCGTAGGAATTAAATCACGAGTGCAAAGCACGAGTGATTTGATAGCACGCATCTATACAACTTACTGTGGGTTAATCGAAAACAAACCATCATAGAAAAATATTATTTCGATTCTAACACGATTCTGATTGATTTGGTTCAAGCTTTAGGACGTGAACTATATTTTTCAATACTCCACCCTTCTTAGTACAAAGTCCACTATTTAGTGACGTCATTGAATTGTACAAACGTATGACGTCGTTTTCATTCATAAATATTTTGCAAATGACGTCACTTTCATTGAATCGTAGAATCGTAGAAACTTAATGACGTCAAGTTTATTGATGCTACTGAAAAGCTGACATGCTATAAATGTTTTCTGAATTACGTTTCCTAACAATTAACATTCTTTGTCGGCGTGATATGCCATTTATCACCAAATATACAATTTGTTGTTTCATTACATTTATATACATGCTACATTTATGACATTTCTTTTAGAGCGGGTTTTAGCACGTGCATTTTACTGCCATATTTTCTTTATTTATTTGGAACTATTTTCGAAACATTAAGCTCCGCCCATAAGTTATTGCAGAATAACCCACACTCGATTTCCTTCTTTGTCTATAGAAAACAAGTCGTGTGCCGTGTTAGAATTCATTACAACCCTACTTAATATTAGATTTGTTTTATATTCGGGGTCAGGTTTTCGTTTGCGGGGGACATCGCCAAGGGCATGGCCTACCTGCACTCAAAGGGAATCATGCATGGTCGTCTTAAATCCAACAACTGCATCGTGGACGACAGGTGGACTGTCAAGATCACAGGTAACACATGAAAGTTAAGTACACATGACACAAGTGATCTTCAAAATCACAGGTAACAAATGACCATCATGATCACAGGCAACAAATGACCTTTTAAAGCATAGGTAACAAATGACCTCATGATCACAGGCAACAAGTGACCTTTTAAAGCATAGGTAACAAATGTCCATCATGATCACAGGCAACAAGTGACCTTTTAAAGCACAGGTAACAAATGACCATCATGATCACGAGCAACAAGTGACCTTTTAAAACATAGGTAACACCTGACAGTCATTTTCTCGGAAACATGTGACGGATAATAGGTTATAAGTTACTGTCAAGTTGAGAAGTTTAAATGACAGTGAATCACATGTTTCACATGACCATCAAAATCAAGTATTTAAGTGACCGTAAAGATGAAAGTTAAATATTAACCCGCAAGATCATAGGTCATAAGTAACTGTCAAGGTAAGAAGTAAAAAAATGACGAATGTTTCAATTTACTGTCCAAATCACAGGTAACAAATGGCTTTCAAGATCACAGGTAAATCACATGTTATACTTGATCAATTTGATATCTAGTTTAATTATTTAAAACATTGTAGAACAAACCATAATGTTCTAGTGTTGACTGTTTTTGAATGCAGCAGATGGATTTGGTTATTAATATGTTTATTAATGTTTAATCATTAAAAAGGCCAACAAAGCGTTATATGCCTTCCTGAAAATTAAATAATTTCAGTAATAGTCCAAACTCGATGGCTTGAACTCGCTGGGACCATCACGAAAGTTTGAGCCATCCGATTTCTAAAACAATTACGTTTACTAACGTGAATCTGCAATAGATTAACATCTCCAGTCAAAGAGTATTCATACTGCCTTAACAACTTTATAATTTCTGCTTTGAATCAATAAATTTATCATGTATTTATGTATTCACTTCCTTTATTAAGAATAACATCAGTATGTGTTTTGTTCATTATTTGTCGTATAGATACAGCGCTGTCTATTCCATCAAGTTGATATTGCACCTAATGTGATGCAGCCATTCCAGCCATAAAAATACTGAATCTATAACAAAATCAAGATTTCATACAAAATACTATCTTTTGCTCAAATTTATTAACGATTGAGTGCATGAAATGTTTGCAACTGTGGCTTGCCTTTGATCAAGCGCTCCTTATCAATAAACAGCTTTATGCGACCAAAAGTGAGTTCCAGCCAAATATATTTAAGAACGTGTGAAAATTGTGACTTAAGGACTGTAAAAATAGTTCAAGCATTGGATGATACTTGGACCCTTGCGAGGTCGAGCCACCCGACAGAAATTTATATTAATGTATAGAAACAAAAAATCGGTGCTTTGAGGAGAGTTTGAGCCATCAGGTTTCAACTGTATGTCCTTTCTGTGATTAACAGGTTTTTTAATTTTGTTAAAAATTAATATATGCCATTACATCTCAGATTTTGGTCTCAAGAAGCTTCGCAAAAATGATGAAGTCATTGATAAGGAAAATGAGGAAATCAAGGAAAGGCGTGCATTAATCTATGTGGCACCAGAGCATATGGGCATGAAGGAGTTCGAGCCGACACAGGAGGGGGATGTCTATGCCTTTGCTATCATTCTAATTGAGATTGCCACCCGCCAAGAGCCCTTTGGTGTAGGTGTCAAATCTGTTGGAACAAGTTGTCATATCTTAAACTTTCAGAAAGGACATGAAGAAGATGTTTGTTGATTCCGTTGTAAGGTGGTATTATCATTTCATGTCAGTCATGTAATGAATATTTTTAAGAGCTTGACCATCACTGAAATGATTATACAATCTTACACTGAAATGAACACATTTTCCTTTTTATTTCGTTCTTTTGTATGATAAATTGATTAAATGCATACAAATCAGTGGAGCTTAAGTAAGTACATTTTGTGTATTTTGAGATTATAAATAAATATGGCATCATATAGTCAAATACAACCCATGCGAAAGACAAAATAATCTTACCGGACATGAGGTCCGATAACTTTTAAAATGTACCGGACCTCGCCCCATTTTACCGGACTTTATTCTGCTTTAAACAAACAATAAAAATACATTGTATAGTTTTTTATCGTTATGACGTTCACAATGTTTAACATACCTAAATACAATAACATAACAATTAAATGTATGCCTGTTTAGTTAGCATTTCCGGCCGTAAAATACGCCAAAAATCGGCCGTATTACCTCCTTTTAACAAATGGCGGAAGGCACTCAGACCTCCTATAATCCGCACTCATAATGTTGTCTAATATCGAATAATAGTCACATTACACAGCCATGTATGCTGACACAGATATGCCACAAAAACTTCTAAGGTAACTTTTCAGTCGCCAAAGCGTCCAATCAGTAACAAGAATGCGTATCATAAGGGCATTATTCTAGACCCAGTGTTCGTACACTAGGTTTTTTTATCCCCTCGGTTAGCACTAACCGCCGGTTTAAGTTATCCAAGCTGGGTTACTAACTAGGCTGGATAATTGCGTTGCTGGAAATATTTACCCAGGCTGGATAACTATCCATGTTGGGTAAATTTATTCACTGGTAAACTTTAACAATTATCCCATAATCCATTGTAAAAGCAAAATGGCCAACATGTCGTCAAGCTATAAATAGGACAGCATATTCTGGGAACATGGTTTAATAATAATATAAAACTTTAATTTTAAAAAATCGCAGTTTAAAAATTTATGCAATATTCAATTATAATTAAACAGTATATAAAAGACGGTGTCGGGTATCATCGCACCTTTTTACCATAAACAATTACGTAAACAATCAGTGTTCCTTATGAAAAATTAAATGCAAATCCTTAGCAATTATTAACTAATGGCGAGTAAGTTGTAAAAACAATACCCGTTACAAATTGAATGCGGTAACAATTTAATTTAAATAGAAGTATATTTCAACATGTCCATTTTTAGAACTGCATAACACATTTTTTCTACAGCCATGTGATAATATTTTCTCTTTTCTCTTTGTATGCATCTGCACCATTCACTACATATGATGCCATGTAAAGCCTGTGTTTTAATAAGAGCGCGAAATATTTGCTGACAGAGTTGAGTTTCACGCATGGAAAGGTTTAAGCGTGAGTGTCAAAACAGGCCATGTGACGTAACTATATATAGACGTGCAACTCGGTACATGTATTATTTTTAAATAAAAATGAATAAATCGGCATTAATGCACACAATGAGATATTATTGACACATTGAAACTATAGACAAAATACGTAAATTAATTAATAATAAATTCAATTAAAGTCGCTCATTGATTGGTCGTTATAACCACATTGCGTCATTTGATTTAAGCATGTTAAATGAGTATCATCTCATCCAAAAATTCACTTTTCATAAGCGCTTGCATAAAATGGCGGACGTTTGTGTTTATAAAATTCTTAAACACATTAGCATCAATACTGGTCATATTTTGGTTTTGAACATTAAAAATCTGTATTTGTTTATATTCCAGTTTTGTTTTCATTGTTTTACCAAAACACACACATTATTTTTGGTCGGACACAAGGTCCGACAATGTCGGGAATAATACAGGACCTCAGCAAATTTTATCGGAAATGTCCGAGGTCCGATGTCTTTCGCATGAGTTGGTCAAATACATGTTCCGGTAGTTCATTGTTGTTGCAGGAAATTGTGATTAAGTTTCTGCATCGTAGTCACTCAAATATTTTATTTTATTGAAATTTGTATTAAAAAAATTGAATGAAAAAAATTATTTTTCAATCATGATGTTTCCATTTACATATTGATAAATAATAAAGTCCAAATTAATTTTGCACCAGAATGGAATGATTAAGTTATCATTGACTGTTTTTCACCACTCATTTACTGCCTAGCATGAAATAAATATACACTATTCTTCGTACTTTCGCCTCTTTTAAACTACATTATAGCATTATAAATTAATGTGATAATGGGCTGTGCCTTTTTTCTTATTGAGACACAATTGGTTAAAAACATCAATCTTTCTAAAGGTTATGTTTATCACGTAAATTGGTCCAGTCTTCACAACACAGGAATAAATTGGTTTTGCTATTTCAATAAGGGATAGTCTGTTCTGCATTACTCAATTTTGCTATCCAGCATTACAATTGTATTTTGAATGTTCATTTGTACAGGACATGGATTTGTTCAGCGAGCGAAAGTCATGGAAACCTCAGCTTCCGGACCTCTCACCTAAACCAGACGATAAAGAGGATGACATCTGCCCATGCACAGAATACCTGCAGGTAATAGTTTGCAATAACCTTTATCTATGCATAACTGGTAAAGAACAGTTTAATTCATATATATATTTATACAATTTTGTTTTAGTTTTTTAAAAGAGGAACATTCACGCATTTATTCTTGATGCACCCACTATGGGATCGTTAGTATCTGCTTTTTAGCTCACCTGAGCGATAGCTCGGGGTGAGCTATTGTGATCACTCAGCGTCCGGCGTCCGTCCGTCCGTCCGTCCGTCTGTCTGTAAACAATTTGTAAACATCTTCTTCTACTAAACCATTGAGCCAATTTCAACTAAATTTCATGTGGAGCATCCCTAGGTCATGGGACAAAAGAATTGTTAAAAAAAAATTGATCACATAACCAAGATGGCCGACATGACCATATATGGTAAAAACCTTAAAAAAATTTCTTGTCAAAAACCGCTTATCAGATTTTCAAAAAATTTCACAGGGATGACCTTTGAAGGCTCCCCTGAAAAAGTTGTTCAAAGAAATTTGATTCGTCAAAAAACATGGCCGCAGGAGCTCGTTGAACTTTGCATGTTTTTTCGTTTTTGCCTATTTTGTGAAAACTTTCAAAAATCTTCCACATTTTTTGTCCGATCCTTTCCAAATATGCACAGTGTCTTTATATCAATGAGGACACGAACCCTACAAAAAATAAGCATTATTGGTCCATGAAGTACAGAATTACCTCCCCTTGAATTGAGAAAATGGTGTTTATGCAATGAAGTCCAAATTTTTCATCCAATTCTTTCCAAACTTGTTTATATATCAGATTGAAGAGAATAAAATTTTCTTTATTATGGTTTTTCTTTCATGAAAATCCATAAAGGATAAGTGTTATTAATCGTTGCTTAATTAATGAACAATGCGAATTATCGGTATTGATTTTTTTCCTGACATGCCGTCCCAGATATTAACCGCTTTCAGCTGTAGACTGTGCATCAATACATCGCCGTGTTATTGACCTGAAAAATTCATACGCAGTCGGCATTAACACCGGTCATCGAGACAAATTACTGATGTGAAAACAAATCGTACATCGTAGAGGATTAAATAAACAATTACATCTGATTAAAGATTAAAGATTGCTGCCGATTTAAATCAATTTGAGTACTTTTTGCGTATATTTGATGCCGAATGGGAAGCTGTGTTTAGACTTAAGTTGAGAAAAATGGCAACGAGATACTTGCCTGTTTGAGAAGTTTGTAAGAAAACCCTGAATTATCAGTCTTGTGGGAAGAAGGCATTGCATCTCCACGCAGAGGGCCCTTATCACATAAAGAATATAAGAACCATCAAGACCAACCAGGTAGGGTTTTTATTTTTTTAAACTAACACCCCGAATTTGGTCGTATTTTCTGTTGCTAAAGTTTACTGTTTAGGTTGTTTTGCATCAAAAATCGGCAAGATAGATCTAGCAAATTTGCCAATTTTTTTTTATTAATAACGTATGATTCATTGATTGTGAGCTTTTAAAACATTTTGACCTTTGAATAAAGCATAAATCAGGAAAATAATTTTAACAGTAATTGAAAATACGATCAAATACGCCATTTTGCTGACTGGGACAGGTCTTTTTTAGTTAAATAAAATGTTTTATTGTCCCCAACATATGAGCCCAGCAGCAAGAAATGTTTTTTTTATACTTTTTGTAAAACAAATATGGGCAACCTACCGTAATCCAAATTCGCCGACACCTTAATTCGACGATGTTCTATTTTTATCGATTAAATGGATGATTATTGTCTTGGAATCATTTCAAAGTAATAAAGCCGAGTTTAAAATTATTATTTTGTGCTATTAAACATTCATTATTTCTTAAATTATTTGCTAAATATTGCTTCATGTAACCGTTGCATCGTCAAATTTGGGTCACACCAGGATACAATTATTTAGCATTCAAACAACGATTGGGATAAAAACTAGGGGAACCCATGCTGAAATTTTCAATTTTAACTGTTTAGCAGAAGCCACCATACCCAATTTTCTTAGGTGTATGTGGAGGCTTCTGGCAGCATGATTCTGTGAATATAAATGGTGACATTTGATTCTGCATTAATTAAACATGTATTATTTTAAAGTATGTGTGAAAAATATAATTTGTAACCACTGTTACAGGTTTTATCTGGTTCTTCAAAAGCAACACCTGCAGTCGAGTCCATGCCAGACAGAGGGTGCATGTGAATGAATTGCCTTTTGACTAAGTTTTGTGTGTTCCTTATCAAATACATGAAGATTTTTAAATATATGTGTATGTTGTTTTTTTAAGAAAATAGAATCACCAGAACAGGTACAGGCACCCTTTAAATGTGTCGAATCCAGGAGCTTCTGGGGGCCTCTGGCCCCTTTGTCCCCTGGACCCACCGAGGGCCCTGCGGCCCCCTGGCCCCCAGCTTTAAGTTCAGGATTTTCAAAATATCCAACTTTGACCCCTGCAAATGCTTTGCTAAAACTTTGGCTACAGTTTCTAAAATTTGGCTACACAAAATTCCATTTGGCTAAAATGTTGGCCACAGAAATTTTTGAGCAAGAGGAGCCCTGTTTGGATTGAATTTGGGTCATCTGGGGTCAGCAACTAGGCACTAGGTCAAATAATAGAAAAACCTTGTGTAGACTATAGAGGTCACAGTTTTCATCAGATTTTATTGAAATATAGTCAGAATGTTTGTCTTGTTAAAATCTGGATTGGGATTGATTTTGGGTCATCTAGGGTAAAAAACTAGGTCAGATTAAAAAAACTAACTTTTGTAGACAGTAGAGGTCACAGTTTTCATTAAATCTTTATGAAATTTGGCCAGAATATTAATCTTGATGAAATCTGGGTTGGGATTGTATTAGGGTCATCTGGGGTCAAAAACTAGGTCAAATCATAGAAAAACTTTGTGAAGACAATAGAGGTCATAGTTTTCATATGATCTTAATGAAATATGGTCAGAATGTTTATCTTGATAATATCTGATTTTGGATCGTATATGGGTCATCTGGGGTCAAAAATTAGGTCACCGGGCTAATTCTAGTTAAACCTTGTGTAGATGAAAGAGGTCACAGTTTTCATCACGTCTTAATGAAATTTTGTCAGAATGTATTAATTAATAAAATTTGGCTTCGGATTGTATATGGGTCTAATAAAATTTAAGTTCATGAAGCAAGGTTAGTCAGGTGAGCGATTCAGGGCCATCATGGCCCTCTTGTTTAATGAAAATCATTGCAAAGGCTTTTAAAAAGTCATTACAAATGAGTACTAAGCGAAGCTAAATTTTAATTAGAATGAGACAAAATGTTTTGAGTGTCACTACTAAGACATTTATGAAGTCAAATTACCAAGTGCCATAACAAATGTCTAGCGACAAAATCACTTAACTAACACAAATGCCAAAAAATAAAACTGTGGTCAGTGGGGATTAAAAAAAAAACGATTTAAGGATGCCAAAATCTTACACATGGTTCAGGTTTATACACAAAACAATTATATCATAATTCATTATAATTAGAAGTTGTATAGTATTTAAATGTTCTTTTGCAATATCAATATATGCATCATTATTTGCAAACTCCACAGAAACATTTCATGTCTGTAGTTTTATGGAAGCTGTGTCCTATTATAGTTTTTATACTTAAACTAAGTAATTCTTTTATTTGTTTAATACACCACCTATGCCAATACTTTCCACAGATAAAACATGGCCAGCACGTTGTTCTCACCTGTTTCAGTTGATCAATCAGTGCTGGGCGGACGACCCAAAAAGCAGATTGTCCTTTAGCGCCATTGGAAGGAGGTTGATTTCCATCAACCCTGTCAAGCTGAGCCCCATAGATCTCATGATGCTTATGGTAAGTCTGGGTTTGAACATTTTCACCTGTGTATAGCAGTCATGAGACAGTCATTTCAAAGTGAAAAAAGTAAACACTCGAATCAATCTGCACTGTTATCTCTGACCTCATAGCCTCTTTGTTTGGCTATTTTGGGCTGAATAATCTTATTGCTTTAACTAACTTTGATATTATAAATTTTTCCCACTGAGAAAAAACAATAATTGGGTATTGAGAAGGTTTATTTTCCCACAAAAAAGATTAAAGGAAATCAAAATCAGTCATATGCAGCGTCTAAAACTAACGGGAGTCCGCAACTCCTTCAAACTAGACTAAGACTCCTTGTTTTTGCGTCAAAAAAGTCCGTTTGATTTCTTTAAAATAATCTTTGAATTGAAAAAAAATCCTTTGACTTTCTTATTTGTCCAAGATATCATTGGCACAAATCTTCTGACTAAATTTTGAGAAGGTCAGACAGAAAATGTGGGCTATAGAGTGTTAACAATGCAAATGATCATGCCGCACAATGGATGGTGACTTCTGTTTCCCAACAGAAAACAGAGCTACAGATAAGGTGCGTATTTGCGTAAATACCCAATGTAAAATTTCTGGTTACGCATAGAAAAATAAAACCATGCGTACTGAAACCCAATTGAAATTGCCAATTACACACATTGTATATTTCCTCTGCGTAACGAGTAAATCTGTCCCGGAAATACCTGGGTCCGAACTCAGAAATACCCGGATTCTTTCCGCTTCGCCCTTTAGTATAATCTTTAGCACAATAATATGTACGGAAGAAAGCCTCTATGTAACCACGTGTTATTGTTGTGAACATGTTGAAACCGTGAGGCCGTAAAAAGGTAAACATCGTATCCAAGGCACAAACAAACTCAATTTTAAGTTATTTAACCACGAACAACACAAAATCAGAAGCGGAAAATATAGTGAAACTAATTCTTGACGATATTGTGTCGGAGGCAAGCGCTGACAGTGCTTACATTTAAAGAAAACTGGTGGAAGAAAACGTCGAACGTTTTTTTAATCATGACTGTATATTATGGATACATCTACATAATTACACAAGATCTCTGAAACTTATCAATTAAGAGTGGAACTTCAACCAGCTCATTCAGGTAAGCATTTAAGTAGTGGGTACCGAATTCTGTACCCAATTGAAAATGAAAATACCCAATTGAACTCAAAAGTAGTGGGTATTTACCCAATTTCTTAGAAAAGTTATCTGGAGCTCTGAGAATAGTCATGTTAGACTTGTCAAATTGTGGTGTGGGTCTCAGCACACTTGCAGATTGAGATTTATTGTAGCAGTGTCTTTATCTTAACACACTAGTCTCATGAGACATGTTATAGTGATGTCTGCATCTGAATAAACAAGTCATGTGAGGCATGCTTTAGATAGGTCTGCTTTCTAGCCAGTGTTTTTTATGGCAATTTTAGGGCCGATATTTCCATTTCCCTCAAGTTAGAATATATATTTTCCCCCAATTTTGTAGAAAAAAATCCCCTTCAGAAGATTAAAAAAAAATTTTTTTTTTAAAGAACTGTCAAAAAATAAAATAAGCTCAAATTTATTTCATAAACAACTTGCAAAGTATATAACTATAATTAATATGATTTTCAATTATTATAAAGAGTTATATTAAATAAGTTTTTCCCAAATCAGTGGACTTTTCACATGAATTGCATTTTTTTCCCAGAATGGCAGGAAAAGGCCTAATGTATTTATATTGTGTCAATATTTGTTGATAAAAACATTCCAATTTGGGTTCATTTTATTGATAAAAAAATGCTAAAATTTTCCTTTTTTATCGATTTCAAAAATCTCAATTACACTGTAATTTTTTTATCCCCCACCAGAGGCGGAGGGATATTGTTTGTTTGTCCGCTCGGCTGTCAGTCGGTCTATCCGCCCGCCGTCCGGCACTTTTGTGTCCGTGGCCATATCTTGGACGTGCTTTGGCGGATTTCATTGAAACTTCGTATGAGTACATATATGCATAAGAGGATGATGCACGCCAAATGGCATTGTACACCATCTGTTAAAAACAGAGTTATGGCCCTTTGTATCTTGAAAAAATGCTTTTTACTATACGCACTTTTGTGTCTGGAGCCATATCTTGGAAGTGCTTTGGCCGATTATATTGAAACTTGGTATGAGTATATATATATGCATATAAGGATGATGCACGACAAATGGCATTGTATACCATCGGTTTAAAAACAGAGTTATGGCCCTTTGTATCTTAAAAAAAATGCTTTTTACTCTAGGCACTTTTGTGTCCGGAGCCATATCTTGGAAGTGCTTTGGCGGATTTCATTGAAACTTGGTATGAGTATATATCCCCCGCCAGAGGCGGAGGGATATTGTTTTGGCGCTGTCCGTTCGACTGTCCATCCGGCCGTCACTTTTGTGTCCGGAGCCATATCTTGGAAATGCTTTGGCGTATTTCATTGAAACTTCGTATGAGTACATATATGCATAAGAGGATGATTCAAGCCAAATGGCATTGTACACCATCTGTTCAAACCAGAGTTATGGCCCTTTGTATCTTGTAAAAATGCTTTTTTCTATAGGCACTTTTGTGTCCGGAGCCATATCTTGGAAGTGCTTTGGCGGTTTTTATTGAAACTTAGTATGAGTATATATCACCCACCAGTGGCCAGATCTAAATAAATTTTGAAGGCTGAAGAACCTTCCTCTGTCTTAGTTTTGAGTTATTGTCCTCCGTCCATCCTTCTGTCAGTATGTTCATCCGTCCGTTTTGCATCCATCCTCAAACAAAGCATATGTTGCGGGGTATATCAATTCTACGAATTTGCTTGTTTTTCTTGTTTCCGCTCAATAATTTGTGCAATTGTCATCAGATCTTCCCCAAACTTCATAACAATGTGAAAGGCAATAACATTTAGGTCAAGTTCGATAATCTGCCAAATTGTCCCAGACACTCCTGAGTTACGGCCCTTGAATCCTCAAAAAATTGCGTTATTTCTCGTTTCCGCTCAATAACTCAAGCAAATGTTATAGGATCTTTGCCATACTTCATGATAATGCATAAGGTCATAAGATCTAGATCAAGTTCGATAATCGTCCAAATTGACCCAAACACTCCTGAGTTACGGGCCTTGAATCATAAAAAAATTGAGTTGTTTCTCGTTTCCCCTCAAATTGTCATCAAATCTTCACCAAACTTCATAAAAACATGTTAGGCAATAAAATCTAGGTTAAGTGTGATAATCAGCCAAATTTACCCAGGCACTTCTGAAATACGGCCGTTGAATCATCAAAAAATTGCGTATCTGCTCGAAACATGCTCATAACTTCTATGTCGCTTCATATGTAACCTTCATATTTGGTATGCATGTGTATATAGAAAAGGCCTTTCCATACGCACATAGATTTGACCCCTTTGACCTTGACCTTGAATTTAGGTTCCGCGTCTAGGTTTCAAAATCTGTGTTTAGGTTTCAAAAAGCGTTTTTGGGGGCAAATGTCTTCCGATGGAGACAGCTCTTGTTAATTTTCCCCTTTTCCTAAAAAACGAAGCGTTTTTTCATTGTGGACAGGCACCGCCACCATTGCCCTATAGGTGAAAAAAAACACTGCTAGCACACTTGTCATGTAAGACATGTTAAAGTGATGACACAAGTCACATGAGACATATGCTATTGACAACTGTTTCCGAACACAGGTCTTTTGATCTATTTTATTATTTTTGGTTGATCTATGCAGCATTTCAGAACGCGGTGCACATTTGTGTGCAATAACTGACAATGGCCTTATTTGAATTTGAGTTAGGGCTGGAATGGTTGTAAAACCATTTCATAAACAATCCACACACTATTTATGTTGATGGACTTGGATTTGAAATGACAAGTACTCATTGTTCAACGCTTTTATCATTTGCACAACCCGGACCTGGCATCATCTGTTAAAACATATTCATCTGAAAAAAAGCATGCTTCAATTTATTTTTCCTGTGGTTTAAATGGACAGCCAAGTCCCTTGAAGCTTTACTGTCCATAAACATGTAACATGTTAATTTATAGTGACTATATCGTTGCTATGGTTACTGTCTGTTTGTAGATGGAGAAGTACTCCAAGCACCTGGAGGCCATAGTGGAAGAGCGGACCAAGGACCTCGTGGCAGAGAAAGCCAAGACAGACCGTCTGCTGTACAGTAAGTGTGCCTGTCTACAGACAACATATACACTGTGTCAAAATCAGTCAATGCATCATAGATTATCAACAACAGTCACTTCACTGTACTGTTGTGTAAAGTTGTATCAGACATATTTGGTATTTGATGAATTTGATCATATTTATCATTTCATGAGGGGAAATTTTCATTATTTGGCACAAGTGGTTTTATCTTACATTTACACCAAGGACATAAAGAAGATACTTGTTGAATTGAGTACAAGTTGGTATGCACATTGCATGATTAGTTCATATTTTCACAAGTTTTATATGACCTCAAATGAATTGATAAAACTATCTCAAACTGTAATCTAAAAAAATATTTCATGCTTCTTTAAAAAAAACCCTCATTAATATGATGTCATATTATGTTGCTCTCTGCATAGTTGGAACATAGTATTTTATTCTGCATGGTCTTTTCTTTAAAAAAAAAAATTTGTTTTGTATTTTTAGTTGTTCCCTTTGAACAACTAAGATTATTACCACGTTTTGCGAGCCAGATTTGTTAGAGAGGCAAAACCTGATATCTTCCACATCTGCGTCGAGAAAGAGTTATATCCAGGGTTCGCACAGACCTTGAAAAGTGCTTGAAAATCAAGGTTTATCTTGAAAAGTGCTTAAAAACGATCTGGAGTGCTTAAAAGTGCTTATTGTAGACCATAGCATTGAAAAGTGCTTAGAAAGTGCTTGAATTTGGCTGGAAAAGTGCTTGAAAAACGGATAAAAATATTTAATTTCCGTGAGTCGGAAGTCGTAGTTATTTTAACCAGGTTTTCCGAAGGAAAAAACTGGTTATTAGATTGGCGAATGCGGGCGGGCTGGCTGGCGGGCGGGCGGAATAAGCTTGTCCGGGCCATAACTTTGTCGTTCATTGTGAGATTTTAAAATCATTTGGCACATTTGTTAACCATCATTAGACGATGTGTCGCGCGAAAAAATTACGTCAATATCTCCAAGGTCAAGGTCACACTTTGAGTTCAAAGGTAAAAATTAGCCATAAATGAGCTTGTCTGGGCTATAACTATGTCATTCATTATGAGATTTTAAAATCATTTGGCACATTTGTTCACCATCATGGGACGGTGTGTCGCACGAAAGAATCACGTCAATATCTCCAATGTCAAGGTCGCCACGACTACAAATAGATTTATTTTAAAACAAACTTACAAAGGGGGTTAATTTTGTTTGTTCATTTCAAAAGTTCAGTTTGAGTTGTCTCCCTTTATCAGATTTTTTTTCACAATGAAAACCTGGTTTTGTGACAATTTTGTCCCTTGTTCACGATTTATGACGGTTCCGATCTATTCATACGGGCAGGTACTGGATCGGTACATGTTGGTACGGGTTTTAGAACGTAAGGAAGGCAACTACTAATCTTCCGCCAACTGGTCTACTTCAGTTTTTGTTGTACGCAGTATGCCATTACGCTGCTGACAAGTTGAAATATGCCAGCGAATAAGTGCATTTTTCAGAAAGGGTGGCTTTTGAAGTACCCTTTGGGTTGTTGACAATGCCGATTCTTAAGTCAAAGCATATTGTAAAGAACGCAGAACAGGTATAGAGATCGACAGTGTGGGGGAAGCGGCGTTGAAAAGCCATCTAAAATGCAGTTTGTATGTGAAGCAAATTTATTCGGTTAACCCAGTTCATTCAGACGTACTATCAACTTGCCAATAGAGAATCACATGCCAAAAAACTTTAAATATTTCCGTTAGAATTGTGGTCTTTTTGCTTTTGTGTATATTTGACAAGATGTAAAAATAAATGCTATTATATCATTTTTAGCCGGATTTTTTTCGAAAAAATCTCGGCTTATAGATTGATGTTGTCGGGCGGGCGGGGGGGCGGGCGGGCGGCGTGCTCGAAAATGTTAAAGTTCTTATTTCATGGTATAACTTTGGTATGCTTGGACCTAGAGTCTTCAAACTTGACATGAAGGTTGGCCAGGATTTACAGATGACCACTGGTCATTTCAAGGTCATTCATTTGAAGGTCAAGGTCACTGTGACCTTCAATATAAAAAATGTTAAAGTTGTTATAACTTTGGTATGCTTGGACCTAGAGTCTTGAAACTTGACATGAAGGTTGGCCATAACTAGTTAGTAACCACTGGTCATTTCAAGGTCATTCATTTGAAGGTCAAGGTCACTGTGACCTTGAATGTAAAAATGTTAAAGTTCTTATTTCATGGTATAACTTTGGTATGCTTGGACCTAGAGTCTTCAAACTTGACATGAAGGTTGGCCAGGATTAACAGATGACCACTGGTCATTTCAAGGTCATTCATTTGAAGGTGAAGGTCACTGTGACCTTCAATATAAAAATGTTAAAGTTGTTATAACTTTGGTATGCTTGGACCTAGAGTCTTGAAACTTGACATGAAGGTTGGCCAGAACTAGTAAGTAACCACTGGACATTTCAAGGTCATTCATTTGAAGGTCAAGGTCACTGTGACCTTGAATGTAAAAATGTTAAAGTTGTTATAACTTTGGTATGCTTGGACCTAGAGTCTTGAAACTTGACATGAAGGTTGGCCAGAACTAGTAAGTAACCACTGGACATTTCAAGGTCATTCATTTGAAGGTCAAGGTCACTGTGACCTTGAATGTAAAAATGTTAAAGTTCTTATTTCATGTTATAACTTTGGTATGCTTGTACCTAGAGTCTTCAAACTTGAAATAAAGATTGGCCAGTACTAGAAGATGACCACTGGTCATTTCAATGTCATTCATTTGAAGGTCAAGGTCACTGTGACCTTAAATGTTAAAATGTTAAAATTGTTATAACTTTGGTATGCTTGGACTTGGAGTCTTCAAACTTGACATGAAGGTTTGCAAGCACACTTAGATGACCACTGGTCATTTCGAGGTCATTCATTCTAAGGTCAAGGTCACTGTGACCTTGAATGTAAAAATGTTAAAGTTCTTATAACTTTGGTAGGTAAAAATGTTAAAGTTCTTATTCCATGTTATAACTTTGGTATGCTTGTACCTAGAGTCTTCAAACTTGACATAAAGGTTGGCCAGTACTAGAAGATCACCACTGCTCATTTCAATGTCATTCATTTGAAGGTCAAGGTCACTGTGACCTTCAATGTTAAAATGTTAAAATTGTTATAACTTTGGTATGCCTTTGAACAATATTTCAGTAATTTAAGTATTGCATTGACAAAAACACGAAAGGTACTTTCCTGTCATTTAAATCAAAAATCCGGCTTCAATGCGGTCATCTCCGACCGCGGAACTCTTGTTCTGTATTATTTTGCCGCAGTACACTTCTGATTTTTTGCAAAAATGACCAATAAAAGTACGACAATGAAAAAATATCATATGATCACAAAAACTAAAAAATAAACAGTTTATAACGCTGTCATTTAACCATATTTCAGTTTTAAAAAGGTTTCATTGAAAATAAATAAACATTACCTATAATGAAATGATGTACACAAAATCACTCACTATCGCCAATAAAGGATCACTGTTTACAGCATTATCTCCCCTGTCAAATCAACAGTTGGAGCATCTTTTCACAAATTTGTAAAATTGAACATTTATCCAAGGGACACACTATGCAACAATTGTTTTTGAGTTGATTATACTTTTTTTATGAAATACACGATAGTGACCCCCTATTGGTGTGACCCCCTATTGGCGAGTTGACTGTACTGCAAAAAACAAAAAAGTTGCACTTGACTGATTGTCAAATAAATTAGATGATACTGTGAAGAAGCTGCAATCTGTTTACATGAGTGCAGACTCTCAGTCTTAACATACACAGTACACTATTGCATTTATAACATATTTTACATGTACATGTGTACCTGGTGTAGAAAATTACTTAATAAGTATAATTTTTACAAGCCTCAATCGCCGTTGCGAGATTCTGTACATTTGTAGTTTTCTATTTTTACTTCAGAAATAGTTTGTATCGGATGCATAATTGTCTTTAACATTTTGTAGCAGCTATATTATTTCCAATGGAATATCTGTTATGAACATTTAGAATACATAATGATATTCAATACAAAACACAGGTTTTTTTTGGGTATGTGTTATGCCTTGGTCAATTACTATATCATAATGAAATATCTTACTTTTGATTAAACAGTTGTTACTGTAGCAGGTTAGTGTAGACTGTTGAAATTCACATAGAATGTTAGGCAAGAAAAGACCAATTTAGCGAAAATATTGTCAGTATTGGCCACAGAATAATATACAGTGTTCAGTAGGTCGGACTAAAAAAGTGCTTGAATTTGGATTTTTTCCCTTGAAAAGTGCTTAAAAAAAGTGCTTGAATTTCATTGGAGAAAATCTGTATGAACCCTGATATCATTTAAGCCAGAGGTTTCAGTTCTTCCACTAAATTCATTTACAAATAGGCACATAATTTGAATATCGTGTTGAAATGAATATTTTTTAAAGGAGCATAATTATATAGAAAAAAATCAATAAACAATTTTTTAATTATGTGTTGCGGAAGAGTTTTTTTATTAATAATTAATAATTTAAATTGTCCACTATTTGCTGCGTCTTAATCACGTGGTATTTTTGGGAAGCACAGGTCATTCAAAATATGAGGCTTTTAATAGATAATGGAAAATAAAAATACTGCTGATCAAGAAGTATAGTGGGATATCGAGAGTTGAATACACTATCATGTGTCTGTTGTGTAACCTACTTGATAGTGCTTGCTAGTACAGTAGGGTTAATTTTATATGGATGGGAAAAGTTCTTTTGTTTTCAACAGGTAGCAGCGATCTAAAAAATTTAATTTAAAATTTAAGTTTAACTATTGTGTTGATTTTATGCCCCCGGATCGAAAAATCGGATGTATATTGTTTTTGGCCTGTCTGTCAGTCAGTCAGTCAGTAATTGTATTTGTGTGTCACAAAACTTTAACCTTGGTTAAACTTTTATAACTTTTGAAATATTGAAGATAGCAACTTCATATTTGGCATGCATGTGTATCTCATGGAGCTGCACATTTTGAGTTGTGAAAAGTCAAGGTCATCATTCAAGGTCAAAGGTCAAATATTATTGTATTTTTCGTTCCTAAAACTTTAACCTTCGTTAAAGTTTGGTCATAACTTTTTGAATATTGAAGATAGCAACTTGATATTTGGCATGCATGTGTATCTCATGGAGCTGCACATTTTGAGTGGTTAAAGGTTAAGGTTATCGTTCAAGGTCAAAGGTCAAATTTATGGCTTCAAAGAAGCGCAATAGGGTGTTTCTGACAAACACATCCCTTGTTTAACTTGTGGCATATTCACCGCATGAAATGTGTTATTTTATATGAACCACACATTATTGTTAGTACAGTACAGCCAACGCGGCACAAACATAATCCGCGGCTACGCCACGGCCAGATTATTAGTACGCGGCGGCCGAATCGTGTGTTCACGGGGCGTATCGCCACGGCACTCGGCATCGATCCGCGCAATGACGCCGAGTCTGTATTAATCTCGCGTACTTTCGCGGAGTAAATCCCCCGCATACGTACGCGGCGGATCGAGTGAAAAGATATCCACCTACATGTGCATACATGTATGTGTAGCGTAGAAACCAATATTTACGCTGGTTTCATAAGCTGGTTTCATAATTATTATTTTCACGTTTTAATAAGCGAAATGGCACGTAATGTGCTTTAACAAATTATCTTTGAATTAATTATGCGCAACTGTTAATGTTTCGTTCCATTATCAAATTATCATTATTAAATTTGTAATCCGAAACGCACTTCCGAATATTAATGCTAACGTGACCTTTGGCAAATTCTAGTGTCAAATAAACAGTGCTAAAATATCCTTTGTTTCATAAAAAACGGGCGAAAATTATGCAGACATGTAGAACGTCGTTTGAAAAGTGTGGGTGTATTTTGTGTTGTATAAATACATGAACATCACGTCAGGCATAAATCGTGTGTTCAGTGAAAAAAAACCTGCCCCGATGAGACGTTATTTCATCATCTTTTTAAATAGTTACAAATGCCAAAATGTTTTTGATACTTAAGGAAATATGGAGAATGTTTATGTATCGTAAATATTTACCAGCATTTGCTTTAAAACTGGAATATACAGGATTTTTGGGTAATTAGTAGCGATATTAACTGTATAATATGAACAAAATAAAACAGTCTTCGAAATTAGCTTTGAAAAGTAACATGCCAGTCGGGCCAGTTACTTAAGAATTTTTACATGCCCAACATATTTTTTACATGCCCAAACTTTTTTAACCAAAATTATAACAAATCACAACATTTTAACACTTACATGCTACACATAGTAAAGCAGAACATTTGTTTCAATAGTAGTGAATACAACTACATTTAATCAGTCACTAGAATTAAGACAGTCGATCGTTACACCAGTGCTCTTGAAAAGAGCGTTCTCTGGTGTCCTCGTACCATTTCTTGGCTTCCTTTTTCTCTAAATCATTGTCAATTTTCTATTTTGGAAGTATTTTATCGGGCTTAGCCCCATCAACATACCTAAGATACTGCATAGCCTCTATGTCGACAATGACATTTGTTTACATTGACAAAAACGGAAGCGTATTACTTGATTGAAATGATCGATTCTAAAAGCATCTTCTCGATTAATGTCTAGAGAAACCGTCGATAAGAACCGAATGTGACCGAACTGCAGCGGTCAAAAACTATAACGATGACGTGTGCAAGCAGGTGTGTGTTGTTAAACCAATCGAATTTCATTGTTTTACAACTTACGACAAGATGTTTGTTCGCAAAATTGAAAAATAGATCTGTAAATATCAAGAACCGCTTATGATTTTATTTTATAAACTGTCAATTGGCTTCAATAATTTACATGCCCGGCGGGCCACAAACGTGAATTTTTGTATGTGCCCGGCAGTAATTTTACTCGCCACGGGCGATCGGGCGTGTGCTAATTTCGAAGACTGATAAAACGTGTTTATATACGCATATTCACACAATAGTTATAATAAGCTGATAATTAACAAAACAACAAATACGTCGTCACCGTCTTGATTATTGATGTGGCTTCAAATTGCTAATTTTCTCAGCTTAAATATAATAGCAAAATCAACATGCAATTAATTTATAAATCCACCATATGCTGGAGCCTTGACCACTTGTATGTGCGAAAACATAATTACGTGACCTTGTTTATGTGTGAAATACATACACTACGGGCAGGAAACAAACTTAATTGGCCAGACACAATAACTATGCTTACATGTATATGCTAATACAATCAGCGCACAATAAGTTTATTATGATTTTAATTATTATTATAACTGTTCTTTCAAAATTTGTTACTACATGTAACTTATAGTTTAAAAAATATTTTTTAATTCATGATGCCCATCGACTCGGCATCATGTCGCGGATCGCGGCATGCCTCGGCGGACAGATGCGAAGCTTCGCGGCGAAATGCGACTTGCCGCCTCATACCGACGCGGCTTCAACGACTGACGCGGCATCGACTCGTTTCGCCTTGCCGCCACGGATCGCGAAATACGTTTGTTCCGCGTTGGCCGTACTGTAGATAGAAATACCACACATTAGTGTTAGTAGCTAGAAATTATACTACCGGAGTTCACATCAAATGCTTCCTCACATGGCTTATTATGAGTTTACTTCTTTATCATATAAATATATCTTATGTTAATATTTGATTAACACACAGTTTTCTTTTGACACATTCAAATCACTCTTTCATAGCAGCATCGTGCAAAAATGGGTCCTATTGCGTTTCAGCTAGCGTAGCTCAATCCCAGCCTGTGCATTTGCCCAGTCTGGTCAGGATGATGCTGTCCGCTATAAAATCACTCAAGGTTCTATGGTCTCGTTATGTATCTCCTGACCAGACTGAGAGCAAAAGCAAATTTTCTTTCAGTAATGATTTCTCGAGTTCACTGAAAAGCATGTAAAAATAAAGAATGTTTGTTGATTTAAATGTAAGATCATTATTATCATTTCATTTGTGTATATGAATGCAATGTTAAATATGATCTATCACTTAAATCAACATTATTTTTTTCTTATTTCTTGCATTTTGATAAAGAATTAAAAAAAAAATGTTTTGCTTGTGGCATAATATTATTTATTGTGACATTATTAATATTACCATATGATTTTGCAATGTTATTTATATATATAAAAAAAATATATATCCATTATTTAGGCAACCTTAAACCTTGGTACCTAGCCAGAGTGAAAAGATCCAACCTTATCATTTCACTCAAACTAGAGTAAAATATGGACTCCTCATTGTAGTTCATCTGATCATCCAGCTCACGTTTTGTGTAAAATGATATCATCTAAATATGTGCTTAACAATGTCATACATGAGTATGGCAGGCAAAATATCGGATCTGTTTGCTATTATTACATTTTCACTGACTGAATTCTTCTTCCAGAAATCAAATGTCTTTTCACCAATTAAATTTGTTATTTCATTGAAGATCATATAAGATATTGTGTCAACTATAGTTACTTGTGCAGGTCTGTTCAACAACTATTGCTAATGTAGACATGATTTCAACAAAAAATGTACATGTATAGTTTTGTATACACCAGTCAACAAATGACACAAAAGTATAAAGAACTAGTGTCAACAACAGACCCTCGTGCAGAACTTATGGTAACAACATTTGAATGTGTAGACCTCTTGTAAACAACAGACATAATAGTACATTGTGTCACAACATTGACGTTTGTAGACCTCATGTGGACAGCAGTCACAATAAAAAACATAGGTGCTCATAATTCAGAGACTGGTAGTCCTCAGGCCTGTCAACAGGTGCGCTTTTAGACCTCTTGTAGAGTAGACTCTAGGCATGTCAACAGATACACATGTAGATCTTTTGTCAACAATGACATTTGTGGACCTCATGCATGTTGACAGACGCACTACATCATCACAAGAATGGCTTATGCCTTAACCTTATATGTGTTAATGTGAACAGAAATACTTGAAGACCTTGACCCTCTCAATAAGCGTTAAGAATATAAATTAAAATGTTGTTACTACCTGGTAGATATGTGTTATGAAAATAAACAATTATTATCCCATATCTTGCAAGTGCTTTTGCGGATTTCATTGAAACTTTGTATGAGTATATATATGGATAAGAGGATGATGCACGCCAAATGGCATTGTAAACCATCTGTTAATAACGGAGTTATGGCCCTTTGTATCTTGAAAAAATGCTTTTTTTTTTTATCCGGAGCCATATCTTGGAAGTGCTTTGGCAGATTTCATTGAAACTTGGTATGAGTATATATATGGATAAGAGGATGATGCACGCCAAATGGCATTGTACGCTATCGGATAATAACGGAGTTATGGCCCTTTGTATCTTGAAAAAATGCTTTTTTGAGTGTCAAATATAACACTTTTGTGTCCAGAAGCATATTGGCGGGGGATATTAATTCAATTAATTTGTTTGTTAAGTTTAAATTGAATAAGCACATCAATACTAGTAGCACATGATTGTAAATGTCTGCATCCAGGTATGCTGCCAATGGCGGTTGCGAATGAACTGAGACAAGGCAGACCCGTGGAGGCAAGATATTACAATGGGTGCACCATCTACTTCAGGTAAAGGACATTGTACATTGAACCAGCAAAAACATTTGAACAGATATGCAACAGACAACACATTCCTATTAAAGGTACAGAGTACAAAAGGGTTTTTGTGTTCTCTTTTTGCTTAGAGCACCCTATCTACATCAGGCACATGGCATTGAAACTGTTAGAAATTATGTTAACATAATTAGTACAGATAACCAAGGTACACAAAAAATAGCTAACAGAAAACCATGACCATTTACTGGACATTCTTTTTAGTGACATTGTGGGATTCACGACAATTTCCCAAAGCAGTACAGCCATCCAGGTGGTTAATCTCCTCAACAAACTCTACATCACATTTGATGAGATCATCGACGATTACAACGTTTACAAGGTTGAGACCATTGGAGATGCCTGTAAGTACAACAATTCTCATGCAAATCATGTGCTTTTTTGGCTGACCCATTATTGTTGTCTAATGAAAAATGCATAGATCTCTCTGTTTGTCCATAGTTTTTGTTATGTTGTAACTTGTAAGAGAAATGGTGGGTCCATAATTTTTGTAATGTTGTAAGAGAAATCGTTGCATCATTGCTCTATTATTATCCACTGAAACCCATACCTGGTCATCTCAATCCTTGCCCTCGGTGACAAGTTTCTTTTGTAATTTGGTAGGGCCCATAACTGTTCTGTTCTTTTGTCCCTACAAAAAGGCTTGTTCTATTAATTGCTCAACAGTTTTTTTTCTTTTAGTCAAATTTGGGGTCATAATTCGGCCCCATTCCAAATCTAAAAAGGGATAAACAAAAATCACCCAAATGACTACCTACAACTTCCAGTTGCAAGTTGTTTTTAATACTTTGATAACCAACATTCAGTTTGTCTCCCTGTCCAGCTCTATGATTTGAACCTTAAATTATAATTGTAAAAACATTTTTATTTTTAACTGTAAAAGAATTTAAAGGCAAACAAAGCACTGAAACCAAATTATCCAACTTTAGTCAAAGCAACAGGACTTTTTCCCAATCTATAGGGCCCATGCACCATTCCCAAATGTTAATAGAAAGCACTGCTTAAAAGAATATTTTTGTTGATAAGAGAAAATTAAATTTTCACAAGACTTGCAGCCCTGAGTGAAAAAAGTTTGTATGTGATCATGGGTGGATGAAGAAAGATTATCTTCCAATATCAGCATTTTTAATTTTATTTTATTTTCTACTTTTATTTACATCTTCCTTTTTTAAGGCTTGAAATAGTGGATTATAAGTTTTTCTTGTATTTCCCATAAACCACAGGAATGTATAAAACAATGATGCTATCCATCACCATAGAAATGATACACCATATTGCTAGTTGTTCTTTCAATATTTCTCATCATATTTCATTCCATTTTAAGCTCTACTGGTCGAAGGCCTGAAGAGCTTATGTCACGGCGTGGTTTCCGTTGTCTGTCCGTGCGTTAGACTTTTTCTTGTTAACGCGATAAAGTCCACAGTTTTCATCCGATTCTTTTCAAACTTGTTCAGTGTCTTTTTATTAATGAGGACTCAAACCCTATTGAAAATGGGTTACATCAGAGTAAAAAGTCCAGAATTATCTCCCCTTGAATTTGATAAAATGGTGAAATAAGGCTTGTTTACGCAATAAAGTCCACAGTTTTCATCCAATCATTTCCCAACTTGCACAGTGTCTTTATCTGAATTATGAGTCAAACCCTATTGAAAATGAGCAATATCGGAGTTATAAGACCAGAATAATCTCCCCTTGAATTTGAGAAAAAAATGAAAATTTAGTTTTTTATGTGATAAAGTCCATAATTTTCATCCAATTCTTGTCAAACTTGGACAGTGTCTTTGTATAAATGAGGGCTCAAACCCTTTTTTTAAAAGAGCAATATGGAAGCAATAAGTCCAGATTGACTTCCCCTTGAATATGAGAAAATTTTGAAATCCTGCTTGTTTACGCAATTAATTCCACAGTTTTCATCTAATTATTTCCAAATTTGCACAGTATCTTTATATCAATGAGGACTTGAACCTTATTGAATATGAGCAGTATCAGAGAAATAAGAATATAATAATCTCCCCTTGAATTTAAGAAAACTCCTTGTTTGCGCGATTAAGTACACAGTTTCCATCTTATTCTTTCTGAACTTGCAGTGTTTATAGCAGTAGAGCGATTCAGGCCCTCGTGGGCCTCTTGTTTCCATCAACCAGCCATCTACTACATTCTGACTTTAAATATATAAAAAACATTCTGTGAACATTTTCTACATCTCCATGCACCCTAAGGCTATGTCATGAACTCTCCATTGCAGACATGGTGGTATCCGGTATCCCTGTTGAAACACCAGTCCACGCTCAACAGGTGGCAAACATGGCCATTGACATTGTGGATGCCTGCACTCGTTTTGTCATTCCTCACATGCCTGAGCAGCCACTCAAGATCAGAGTCGGCCTACACTCAGGTTCTTTACTTTGGTTCACAATTTAAGACTGCATTATATGTACTGTTAACAACTTTCCAGTGTGAAAATAATTATTTTGATACTGATGTTAAGGCTTATATAACTGCACTCTTGGCAATTGCAAGAGTCCAACATTTTTATTTATTTTTTTATGTGTAGAACATAAATTGCCTCAGAAAGCCAAATAATTAGTTAGCACATAAAATTATTGTTAACAAGTAGATAAAGTATGCTAAGGCATAAGGATGTTTTCCCACTTTAGTCTTTAGCTTTTTGTTAACAACATTATGTACATCACCACATTAAAACACTTTACGCTATAAACATAGAGTTCGAATAAGCATTAGGTAACACCACCAACAAGATAAAACTTAAGTTATACAATTGGCTGTTATAGCTCCAAATCGATTTAGGCAATAGGATAAAACTATATTTACTTGCAGGTCAAGCTTGTGCTGGGGTTGTTGGCCTCAAGATGCCACGCTACTGTCTGTTTGGAGACACTGTGAATACCGCCAGTAGGATGGAGTCAAATGGAGAAGGTAAGAGCTAGGATCTCTTTGAAAATGGTTGCATGTGATGTGTAAAGTGGTAGTAATGGGGATTATGAGATGGAGGAGGAACACGACGACGACTAGATAACTACTAGATTTCCTTTGTATTTCTTGCATTTGATGATAAATTAAAACAAGAGGGACATCATGACCCGGAATTGCTTACATGAGATTAAGGCACACTTATTGACAAAGACTGAGTCTTGTGCATCAAAAAACAAAGTCATCTGGTTGAATCATAGAAAGACCTTGTAACCACTCTAAAGGCCATAGTAATGACTCAAACGTTATAAAATTGTGTGTGAACATTTATTTTGAAAAGATTTAGACCAAAGTTGAATCTGATGCATTCAAAAGTTATATCACCAGGTCAAATAGAAAAATAAATGTTGTCACTAGTTCTACTAAAACTTATGTAACATGTGCGACAACTCTTCTAAATATTTGCCTATTTACTATATGATTGACTCATTTACATCTGTTTGACTTCAATGTTATTCATGACATTACAGTTTACTTACATGTGTCATTTGTGTGTTATTTTTGTTTGATTATATGTATGTCCCCTTTTGAAGAAGGCGGCATAAGGCAGTTGCAATCTATTTCTGTGTGAAATTCCTGATTGTTTCCATATATGGATGGATTTTAGGAAAAACATAACAAATTTTCCTTGTCAAAAGAGGGTATTGCGTGTAGCGGCCTTCTCCCTACCTTAAAGGTCAAGGTCATACTTATTGGTCAAATATAGCCATAAAACAGCTATTTAATTTCTGTCTCCGCAATATTTTTGCCATATACTGAGAGATTTTGAAATATCGAGGCTTAAAACTTAACCATGGTTAGACAACTAGTCATGTGTAACAACAGTCTCCCTACCTCAAAGGTCAAGGTTACACACAAGAGTTCAAAGATAAAGTTCGGCCATAAAATTGCTATTTTTTACTGAAACTAAGTCATTCTTTATGCTATTTTAACATACCTTACCACAAATGACAACAATAAGATTTGTGTATGAAGAAACTGTCTCTCTACCTCAAACATCAAGGATGCACTAAATGGTCAAGATTCAATGCCAAAAAAACAGAATTCCCTTTCTCTGCCATGATTTTGTCGTATGGACGTATTATACGTATGGATTTAAAAATAACTTTGCACCAATGTTAATCATCATAAGACAATGTGTCGCATGTTACATCCGTCGGTCTGCACTAGAGATCATGTTCACACTGCAAAAATCTATTTTGGCTGTAAAACAGAATACTTGATCAGACTGTAACATTGTCCTTCGTTGTGCTATTTTATGAACCCTTACCATTTTTCACAACCATGAGAACATTTCTTATGTAAAATATGCCGCCCTACCTCAGAGGTCAGGGTCACACTTAGAGGGTAAAGGTGTTAGGTTAAAAAACAATTTGTTCAGACTGTAGCTTTTGCATTCATCATTCAAGTATAAGAAAACTTCCCATTAATGACTACCATGAGCAGACTGAGTATTATGTGTATCAGCTGTCTAATAACCTCTAAAGTCAAGCTAACTCCTAAGAGGTCAAAATTCAAACTTAGCCTTAAACAGCATGTGGGAGACATAAGCAGAGTGTTTGAAGAAAGTGGATTGAGGGTGCTTCTTTGCTACATGTATAACGACACAGTTTTGTTCATTCAGGATTATCCCAATGTTTACTTACTAAATCCTTACCTTCTATCTGGTCAAGTCTTCAACAAATGGTGTTGGTTAACTCAGTTGTGCATGTAAGGGTCATCCTTGCTGACCCTTACGTGCACAACTGTGTTAACCAACACCATTTGTTTTCTTTTGTTTATCATGTCCAAGTTTGCACCAATGTTTTATACATCTTTCTGGATCAATATAACAAAGAACATGAAAGTTTATTTCACTTTCCTCTTTATCTTCCATTTCAAAATAAAAACAAGATGGTAACTTACAGGTAAATTTTTCAATTTGGTAACTTACAGGTAAATTTTTCAATTTCAGCATACAGGATCCACATCAGCAACTTTACCTATGTAGAATTGGTCAATACCAACCAATATATAATGGAATTACGTGGCACAATCCCAATTAAGGTATGGTACTATAGTAGTCGGTTACAAGTTACAAACTGTCTGCATGGATTTTTAATACCTGTATTTTAGTTTTGAAGCAACCACTTTACATTTATTATGCCCCCCTTCGAAGAAGAGGGGGTATATTGTTTTGCACATGACAGTAGGTCAGTAGGTCGGTCCTTCCACCAGATGGTTACTGGATGATAACTCAAGAATGCTTACGCCTAGGATCATGAAACTTCATAGGTACATTGATCATGACTCGCAGATGACCCCTATTGATTTTCAAGTCACTAGGTTAGAGGTCAAGGTCACAGTGACTCGAAACATAAAAATGGTTTCCTGATGATAACTCAAGAACGCTTACGCCTAGGATCATGAAACTTCATAGGTACATTGATCATGACTCGCAGATGACCCCTATTGATTTTCAAGTCACTAGGTTAGAGGTCAAGGTCACAGTGACTCGAAACAGAAAAATGGTTTCCTGATGATAACTCAAGAACGCTTACGCCTAGGATCATGAAACTTCATAGGTACATTGATCATGACTGGCAAATGACCCCTAACGATGTTCAGGTCACTAGGTCAAAGGTCAAGGTCACAGTGAATCGAAATAGTAAAATGGTTTCCGGATGATAACTCAATAATGTCTACACCTAGGATCATGAAACTTCATAGATAAATTGATCATGACTGGCAGATGGTCCCTATTAATTTTCAGGTCACTAGGTCAAGGTCACACTGACAAAAAACATATTTACACAATGGTTGCCACTACAACTGACAACCCATATGGGGGGCATGCATGTTTTACAAACAGCCCTTGTTTAAATGTGGTTAAAGCAACACACCTTGAAATGAAATACATGTTAATCAATACATATAGATGCAATTTGAAAGTGTGCAAAATTGTCTTTAAATCTATATCCTAGTTAGCAAGTAATTTATTATATTTTAAATTTTAAACCGAAAGTTGGATTTCTATACGTATACATACATTTCGACAAACGCGATTATTTTAAAGCGCAAAAAAGACGGATTTTTTCTACCTTTTTACCACCAGATATATTCTAATTGGCATAGATAAAATAAAATCTATAGCCTAGTAAGCAAATAATATATTATTTTGTTATGCTCCCTCAAAATTTATTTTGGGAGGAGCATATAGTCGCCGCTTCGTGAGTCCGTCCATGCACAATTTTTGTCCGGGCTATTTCTCATAAACTAATGACCGGAATTCAATGAAACTTTATGGGAAGCTTCACTACCAAGAGGAGATGTGCATATTATCAGCGGGTTCTGGTCGGATGATTTTTCACAGAGTTATGGCCCTTTGAAATTTTCCATTAACTGTACATATAGTGCAATTCTTCTCCGGGCTATTTCTCAGCAACTAATGACCAGAATTCAATTAAACTTAATGAGAAGCTCCACTACCAAGAGGAGATGTGCATATTATCAGCGGGTTCTGGTCGGATGATTTTCACAGAGTTATAGCCCTTTGAAATTTTCCATTGTACATATAGTGTAATTCTTGTCCGAGCTATTTCTCAGCAACTTATTACGGGAATTCAATGAAACTTTATGGGAAGCTTCACTACCAACAGGAGATGTGCATGTTATCAGCCGGTTATGGTCGGATGATTTTTTACAGAGTTATGGCCTTTTTAAATTTCCTATAAACTGTACATATAGTGCAATTCTTGTCCGGGCTATTTCTCCGCAACTACTGACTGGAATTCAATAAAGCTTTATGGGAAGCTTAACTACCTTGAGGAGATGCGCATGTTATTTGTGGGGTCTGGTTAGATGATTTATTTAGAGAGTTATGGCCCTTCGAAATTTTAAAGTTGCTAAACCATCCATCGTCTTATTTTGTCCAAAGTTATGCCCCCCAAGATGTTTCCTTTTGTCTTAATATATACCGGTTGTGCAATATTGTGACCAAAAAAAACTTTGGGGAGCATCACCAATCTCCGAGGGTTTCTTGTTTAATTTTAAAACCGAAAGTAGGATTTCTATATGTAAACGTCCATTTCAACAATCCATTTTTTTAAGTTTTGAAGTGCAAAAAAGACGGTAACCTCCAGATATATTCTAATTGGCATAGATAAAATTAAATCTATAGCTTAATTAGCAAGTAATATATTATTTTTATGCCCCCGGATCAAATGATTGGGGGTATATTGTTTTTGGCCTGTCTGTCTGTCATTCTGTCACTCTGTCATTCTGTCCCAAAACTTTAACCTTGGTTAAAGTTTTGCGTTAACTTTTGCAATATTGAAGATAGCAACTTGATGTTTGGCATGCATGTGTATCTCATAAAGCTGCACATTTTAGGTGGTGAAAGGTCAAGGTCATCCTTCAAGGTCTAAGGTCAAATATATGGCTTCAAAGCGGCGCAATAGGGGGTATTGTGTTTCTGACAAACACATCTCTTGTTTAAATTTTAAAACCGAAAGTAGGATTTCTATACGTCCTTTTCGACAAACGCGATTATTTTTAAGTTTTAAAGCTCAAAAAAGATGGATTTCTACCTGAAACTACCAGATATATTCTAATTGGCATTGATAAAATTTGTTTCTTATTAATACTTAAATTTACTATGCCAAATAAGTTGTGTGGCTTTAATAGAGGATATTCGTTGATTTCAGTGTAGGATCCTATAATTTAATGCGTGAACATTTTCATGCCTGGAAGAGCCATGACCATTCACTGCTTGACATGAAATAAATTTAACATTTATAGTTTTTCACACAGCTATGTTGTGCCATGGGCCCGTATTGGCATACCTTCATTAATATTGGCTTGAGGGCTATTTAAGTCATGTCATAAATTTTAGTTTAACTGTCTTTATTTCCCGCTACAGGGAAAAGGTGACATGACAACCTGGTGGTTGAAAGGTTATGACCCCCAATACATGGCTGAGCGTGCCAAACTAAAGGAACAGACGGTGACAAAGGCGAAGAAAGAAATGAAAGCAAGGTGGACAAAAGCAGAATAAAGTGATCATTAACATGGAATATAAATTTACTCTTTAAGACTTAGCAAACTCTTAAAATAACTTACAAAAAGTAGACACCAAATATTTAGGCTGTTATTGTGAGTATGTTGTGAAAAGGCTAGTCTATTTGAACTGAACTTACTTGTACTAATACTAACTGGTACAAATACTATGTTTCTTGTTCAGCATGCTTATTGTTATCAATATTGTTACAGGTATGCCTTCATTTATTTTTATTTCGGTCTTGATTGTACAACACAAATATCGTGTCCACAATTAAATGGATCGACATGTCTCAACTTAATGAACATAATGCAGGTTGCTTTCAGAATGGAAGTGAGCTTAGGCCGATCAAGACATTGCTTTAGATGTTTATAATGTTGTTCTGATCTTATATTTTTTAAACACTGATTGTGTTTGAGAAAGAAATTTAGTAAAAGCTCAGTAGGATTTATTTTTGTATTAGGAGTTAAGTCAGGCCTATTTCTTCGTATTTTTTAATACATAGATAGAAATAAAAGTATTTTTGATGAAAGGGAGACTCACGGATTTTATTGCGCTGCAAGCCTACTAACTCGGTCAGCAAACTTAGTGCACGCAAGACATACTAATTTATTTTATTTATATTTTACTAGATTTGCAATATCATGTTTGCTTGCCAGCAATAAGACTGACATATATGTTGCTTAGAAGCATAAAGAACTATGCTTATTACAATAATTGTTTATAGGAGTTGACTATTGTAACCTCTGAAACCTTTTCTTTCTTTCTAATCATATATTGGCACCATGTGTTTGTGACTCATAATTATATATATATAAATTCGAAGAAGTCCAAAATGATCATTTAAAAATGTCTAGATTACCTTTGCAATAATTTTGTATGCACAATGAAATGCATTTTCTTGTCACGTTAAACAGGTGTACATGTTGATAAACTTTTGTTGATGTTGTTGTTTAAAAAGTTGCAAATGTTTATAAAATATTGTTGATGTGTTGAATAAATTTTTCTGGGTTCCAAGCATTAAAGTTGTTTCATTGTAAATCGGACTTTTGGTACCTTATTGCGTCATTAATTTTACAATAGTAGAGGCAATCTTCATTAGTTCTGAGCAAGACAAAGTACAGATGGAGTCATCATAAGTCATTCAGAAAATAAATAGCAATAACAGTTCACTTCGCTACCTTTCTTACATATAGGTTCCCAAAAGCGTTAAATGTCCTACTTTTCATCCAATTTATTTTTTTGAACAATTCTTTGAGTTTCACTTTAGAATTAATATAATTTGTCATTGCCCTCTCATTTTCCATATCCTTTGATTTATTTGAAGCAACTTTAATTTGCAAAATTAGCCTAATCCTCTTAAGTCATTTTCCGAAAAACAAACATCATCATTAAAAAAACATGCCCTCTATCCCTCATGGTCGTACAAATTTAAAGGGTCATATCTAAACAGTGCCTCACTGAACATGCATCAAACACAGTACATGAGTGAAATCAAACATTAATTTGGAGTTTTTTTAGCTCACCTGATTGCTCAGGTGAGCTTTTGTGACCGGTCTTTGTCCGTTGTCTGTCTGTCTGTCCGTCCGTCCACATTTGTTCGTAAACACTAGAGGCCACATTTATTGTCCGATCTTCATGAAACTTGGTCAGAAGCTTTGTCCCAATGAAATCTCGTTCAAGTTCGAAACTGGATTGTGCCGGGTCAAAAAACTAGGTCACTAGATCAAAAAAAAAAGAAAAAACTTGTAAACATTGTAGAAGTCACATTTCATGCCCAATCTTCATGGAACTTTGTCAAAATGTTTGTCTTAATGATATGTTGGTTGAGTTTAAAAGGTCCGTTGAAAAACATGGCCGCCAGTGGGTGGGGCAGTTTTCCTTATTTGGCAATAGAGAAACCATGTAAACACTAGAAGTCACAATTTTTGCTCAATCATCATGAAAGTTGGTCAAAAATTTGGTTTTATTGATATTTCGGATGAGTTCGAAAATGATACAGATGGTGAAAAAACATGGCAGCCATTGGGCGGGGCATTTTTCTCTATATGTATATAGTGAAAACATGTAAACGCTCTAGAAGTCACATTTTTGGCCCAATTTTCATAAAATTTGGTCAGAACAGTTGTTTCCTTGATATGAGAGTTGAGTTCGAAAATGGTTCCGGTTAGTTGAATAACATGGCTGCCAGGAAGGGGGGGTGCAGTTTTCCTTTTATGGCTAAAGAGAAACCTTGTAATCACTCTCCACTCTCAAAGTCACAATTTTTGCCCTATCATCATGAAAGTTGGTCAAAACATTGGTTTTATTGAAATCTTAGACGAGTTTGAAAAAAAAAATGGTCCAGATCGGTGAAAAAACATGGCCACCAGTAGGCGGGGCATTTTTCTCTATATGTATACATGTATAGTGAAAACATGTGAACACTCTAGAAGTCACATTTTTGGCCCAATTTTCATGAAATTTGGTCAGAACATTTGTTTTCTTGATATGAGAGTTGAGTTTGAAAATGGTTCCGGTCAGTTGAATAACATGGACGCCGGGGGGGGGGAGTTTTCCTTATTTGTCTATAGAGAAACCTTGTAATCACTCTGGAAGTCACATTTTTTGCCCAATCATCATGAAACTTGGTGAAAAGATTGGTTTTATATATATCACATAATTAATGCCATCATTATTGCCCTTACTTAGATTGTCCAAATTTTCATTATATTATACAAAATCCTTGTAAACACTAGAGGTCACAATTTTGTTTCAGATTTTATGAATCTTGGACATAATATTTATTTTTGTAAGCAAAGTTTGATGTTTGGTAAGGGGTGTCTACTCAAAATATAGGTCATCAGGTCAAATCTTACAAAAACAAAATCACTCCATATGCCAGAGTTTTGGTTCAATAATGATGAAACTTGACCAGGATGTTTGTCTGGACAATATCTAGGTAAAGTTTGACGTATGGTAAAGATTGAATGAACCGACTCAGGTGAGCGAACTAGGGCCATCTTGGCCCTCTTGTTTGTTTGTTTTTTCAAAAACAGTTTTCATTTCGTTTTTTAATAAAACCAGCAGTGTAAACATTAATAACCCAGCAGTGTAAACATATCTAAAACACAAAAAAAAAGAAAAACACTCACCTGAGTTCATTGACACAAATTGTTGAAGACTACGTGATAGAAGCCATACACTTAGTAAGAGACAATAGGATAGACCTAAATGAACAATGAATGTTTCCCAAGAGTACAGATGCCCCCATGTTCCACTTTTATATCAAACATTTTCTTATGACAAAAGCAAGCTGTTCGTGGTTAGTAACAGCAACCTTGACCTTTGATGTAATGAAACTGGTGATCCACGGGACAGGCAGTGTCCTTTTGGTAGTAATTTAAGGTAAGTTGTGTTTAAGTGAAAGAAAAAGTTATATCCTTGACAAGATGTTTTAAGAAAAATATGACCTTTGATTTCAATTAACGACCCTGACCAGGAAGATAGACAGGTCATACACAAGAAATTCTGTGTTCTATTAGATGGCATTAGTGGTAGGTTATATTAGCATGATAAATTTATCTTTGAAGTATGACTTAGACTTTTGAGGTAGGGACACAATTGTATCAGCTCTATCATCTCTTGATAAATTTCATTTTCTGCAAGGTCATTTTAAAATCAAACAGCCCATGGAAAATTCTTGCTGAGACTGGAATTTACAAGATGTTTTACGGCCATAGTTGACCATTTAGTGTAACCTTGCCCTTTAAAGTAGGGAGACTTAATGTCTCTGTGGTTTTCATTTATGGTAAGTACTAGTAATCTTTAAATAGCATGACAAATTAAAAATCCGAACAAGCTTTTTAATCGCTGAATTTGAACTATTTAGTGTGACCGTTTGGTAAGGTATTCAAGTTTAATAAGCAACTTGTCTTATAGATGGAGTTTATTTGTTTTAAATTATTTCCATGTATTTTTAAAACCATCAATTCGTGGCACAAAGACAGAAATTTTCAATTTGTGAAATCAAAATGGCAATTTTTGACCTCAACGCATGTTGGTAGACGGTTATTACACATAACACGTTGGCTTTTAATGGTTAGTTTAGTGCACAATTAATTCAAAATCCCTGACTACAAAAGCTGAGACAAGAATTTTCAAGCTTTTTATTGGCTAAATACCTGCTACCTTTAACAACTCATCGTGATGTTAACCTTTGAGGTAGGGAGACAGCTGCTACATGCAACACGTTGTCTTGTTATGGTAGACATTTGTGCGAAGTCATTTTAACATCTATCATTCAATGGCAAAGTTATGTTTTAGACGGAAAGACACAACATGCAACTGGTATTTGCTGCCATTCTTCAAAATCATACAAATAATAGAACTTCCAATAACAAAACTACCAATAACAAATTGTACACGCCATGAACATCATTTGTATGCCCCTGATTGGGTGGCTTATAGCAGGTTTTCTACACAATGGAGCTGACTTGGTGTGTGAGTCCACCTACATGACCTATAAATGAAATGTAAAATTCCTTCCGGTCCATTGATTTTTGACAAAGACATGAGCCTTTCACTGATCTAAAGGAAAGTAATCAGCTTTAAAGAGGGGTAATTTTATATATCATTAGCAGGTACAGGTCATATTTGACTAGGAAAGTAAAAAAGAATCCTTTTCCGGATGTTTATATGCAATTCGTTCATATATTGAGAGGATTTTTGGTATGCAAGACTACATAGCTGTCCTATAGATGAAGTGTTAAATTCATTCTGGTCCATTGATTTGTTGCGAAGTCATTGATTTTTAGACTTAGAAACTTGCTCTTTAATGATGTTTTCCAGAGTTTCTTTATGCAACGCTTTCAGATATTTAGCTGATTTTTGGTATGTCTACCTACATGACCTACAGATGAGATGTGAAATTTGTTCTGATGCATTTATTTTTGGCAAAGATGAGCCTTGGACTTAGAAATGTTCTCTATAAGAACTCTTTTTCCGGAGTTTTTAGATATTGGACTGACATTTATGCTCCCAGTAGGATGACATTATAGCAGTCGCACTGTCCGTCTGGCATTCTGTTTCCAGGAGGGTTTTTATGCAACGCTTCAAGATATTGAGCTGATTTTATGTATGTAAGTCTACTTGAATGACCTACAAATGAAGTGTAAAATTCATTCCGGTCCGTTGATTTCGGACGAAGACAAGGGCCTTTGACTGATCTAAAGTTTTGCCAAGGGAAGTAATAAGCTTAAAGAGAGATTTTTATTTATCGTTTGGATAATACAAGGTTGTTTTTGTCAAGGGAAGTAATATTGTTAAAGGGATATAATCCAAAGTAGGAACTTCAACAAATAGAAAGTAAAAGGCATGAAGATTTGAGACAAAGGTGGATATAGAAATGTTCTCTATAATAACCATTTTCTGGATGTTTTTTATGCAACGCTTTTAGATATTGAGCTGATTGTTGGTATGTGAGTCCACATACATGCCCTACAAATGAAGTGTAAAACTCGTTCTGGTCCATTGATTTTTGGCGAAGTTATAGGCCTTGTTCTTAGGAATTTTCATTATAATAACTGTTTTATGAGGTTTTTTACGCAACACAGATATTAATCTCATTTTTTTATCTAAAACGACTTCATAGAAATGACAGAGCAATGGCCCGCTGGATCTGCGGCATCAAACCTGACGACGGAGTCCACACTGACATGCTGTATGGCAAACTAGGGATACCAGAAGTCACTGCATCACTGAGAGCCAGACGCCTGAGGTGGTATGGGCATGTCGAGCGTGCCACCTCTTGCATCAATTCAATCTCGAAGATGGCCATTCCTGGTGCTAGAGGTAGAGGGAGACCAAGAAAATCGTGGTCTGACTGTATTAAGGATGACTTGCACACCTGTGGCATGGGAGACACTGACCCACAGAACAGAGGAGCATGGAAATCAGGGGTTAGACGCTCTAGCGTATGAATAGCCATAATATAAATAAATGCATTTAAGGTAGAAGATAAAACTCAGTTATTAGAGTGCCCGCTTTGTTGAAAGTCTCCGTAATCTGAAGTGCCCTTTATCGGTAAACAAAGTGCCTGCAACTTTATGTATGCCACCTATTACAACATGCACTATCTTTGTTTATATTTCATTGAATACTATCAAAATTTCAGTATTTGAAGCACAGTGATAACTCTACATGCTGGACTAGCAAACAATTTCTTGCAATAATTCTAAGTAGTTTTATTTTGTTAAAATGTTTACTGTTCATCCAGTTTATGCTGTTTTCCGGTCGAATTTTCTATTTTTTGGGCAAAACTGTACCATTGTTCCGTGAAATTGTGTATTCCCAATACAAAAGGATACACCATTTATCAACTCGACCATGTGTCTTGTCTTAAAAACTAATCTTTAGGATATAACTTTAAATAAAACCGAGGAACTTACCTCTCGCGCGTGGCGTTTGTTGTTCTCTGTTAGTGAAGTGCCATCCGTCAACGAAGTATTCGCATACCCGGCGTGTATGTGAGTCTACCTTTACGACCTACATATGAACTGTGATATTTGTTCTGGTCCTTTAATTTTTTATATGTATAACAACAGCTGCTTAACTAGCAGGAAAATAATGTTACAGCATCATAAACAAGTATCATTGAAAACGATGGATGTTCCCCTTACATGACCTTGACCCCATTGATCTCAAACCTCATAAAAAGGTAGAGATCCATGCAAGGTACCTGCATGCCAAATATGTAAGAGATTGGTAAAATATTGAAGGCGCTATGATAAACTGTAACCAAAGTGTGACCTTGAGAAAATCTATTATTAGACTCGGTGGCCTTGACCCCAGTGACCTCAAACCTCATCAATAGGTAGAGGTCCATGCAAGGAACCTACATGCCAAATATGTAAGAAATCGGTAAAGTGTTGAAGGCGCTATGAGAAACTGTAACAAAAGTGTGACGGAAACATTGAGAAAATCTATAATTACTTAATTAGCCTTGGTGACCTTGACCCAAGTGACCTCAAACCTCATCAAAAGGTAGAGGTGTATGCAAGGTACCTTCATGCCAAATATGTAAGAAATCTGTAAAACATTGAAGTCACCATCAAAATATATGGTATATATTTATTTATTTTTAATATAAAGTTTCAAATCACGCTTTCAATCAGCCGCGTCATGTGAACATGAATCTTATGGCGTTTCGGCAATTGCACAGTCTGGCCAAAAGCTAATTTGTCCACTATTAAATAACGCAAGGTGTCATGGTCTCAGTTGGCAATGCCTGACCAGACTGCGAGGTGCGCCGGCTTGGCTATAGCTACGCTTGCCACATATGGCTCAAGACCCATTGTTGCATGACGCAGGTCTTAAAAAGTCTTCTTGGGTATTGTAAATGGAACATCTAAGCGCAATACTTTTTGATAGAAGTCATGTATTGCAAACGGGTGCCGGTCAACTCGTACCTAAGTCAACTCGCACGGTAGTCAACTCGCACGTTTTTTGGTCAACTCGCACGGCATTTCTGGTCAACTCGCACTTTTCAAAGTCAACTCGCACGCCTCGAAAAAATATATAGAAATAGATAAAGGATGTAATATGATCAGTAGTTTATAAGAAGTTTATAAGTAAAAATAATAATAATTATGTCCTTTTTCAATAATCTGAATATACGGTTGTCACATTTAATGGCTCTTTTACACTTGTGGTCGGTGTTTTTCACGGGTTATATGAATTTGTGTAATAGGTGTGAAAGGTCTAATATACAACTAACAATTATTAAAATGGCAAAGCATTAATCAATTAAACTAAATTGGCATGTTATTATAACGACCTCTTTAGATTTCTAATTAATGTGAAGATAATCGAAATCGTGTTAGTGGTGTGTTGTATATCTTATTTCTGATTTGTCATAAAGTCAAGTAGTTATCTCTATACCAGCTTTTCTCAATATAACACCTTTGCTTGAAGTTATTTAATAAACAACAACAACAACAACCTTTATTAGCATATAAGCATAATACAATGCTTTTTTGCCACAAAACAGAAAGTTACGCAGTGTGTGTGTTAAACATAGATTGATTCAATATTCAATAAGGCCACGACTTTTATATTTCTTGGTTTACAAAACCGCCGACCCTAATTTTTGGAAAATGGGAAAAAAATAAAATCGGAAAATCGTCTTTTTTTAAAATATTTTATTCCCGACCGCACTGCAAAACGAGCGAAACGAGAAAAAAAACGATCCGGTTTGAGTACGGTTGCGAATAAAATCAAGTAAGTACAATCAACGATTGGTTCACATATATTCAATTGCAGAGATCGGGATATTTTTCAATGTGACACATTATGTACCAGTCCTTTTATGGGCACTTCTCAAAATTTATTTCGGGTAAAAATTACAGACAATAAGAAAATCAGCGTCAGTCAAATGTCGACCCCATCAAAATTTATTTCCGTGTCTGTGACGCAACTATATTGTTTAACATGTTAATTATATTAAACAAACCCGATAGTATTTGATAATTAGTATAAATAATCCAATAAAACACTGCCATTATTTACGATATATGTGTTTAGGAATTTTGTAAACACGTCCGCCATAGTTTATAGGAACTGTACAGAAAGTTTGGAAATCGGAACAAATCGGTATATCTCGGAAAATCATTGATAAATGTATTTGTCGTTTCAACGCTTTGGGCCGAGTAATTTCGGCAAATCGGAACTTAACTTGTGTAAAACACTAGCTCAATTAACCGTTAAACTCCGCCTCCGTTCTCTGCAAAAGATTCGAAGGCGGAGCTATGCACGTGCTTTTATTAAATTGGAGGATTGCAATTGAGAACCAAACACACAATTGATTCGGCATGTTGATTGCTAGACAGAGGAAGCCAATTTTTTCGGCGCGAAATTTGTCGCTTTATTGCTTCCGACAGAAAGCGGCTTTCCTTTGATGACGTCAAACTGTCAATTCACACAGACTGCACATTTTCGGAAGACTTTAACCGACTCCTTGTTTACAATTCCAGTAAAAAAAAACACTTGCTAACGTTAAACTTTGGATTAAATTATCAAAATAAAGCAAAAGCGAAGTTGACAAATATGATTAAATTAATTCGCGTCAGTTCAAATAAGACGTTTTGCGTTGTAAATCAACGAGTTTTCATGACAACAACAACTTTGACAAACATTACCGCGACGACGCATGGATCGATCTACCTCGATTTTTTTTTTCATGTACGATCTCATAAGTCGAGTAAGAGCAAACACATACCGGGTAATTTGTGTATGAGTAGTTTATCTTATATAAGATTTATGCAACGGGCATCGCATTGCGTAATGGTGCGCATCCAATTATGGAAATGAAGCGCAGTTTTTCGTTTTAATGGGAGAAGAACGCATGTCATGTAATGCAGTGTTTAAAATTGCCTGATGTTACATAATGTGCTGTTAGGACTCATTTTATTTGAAGATATAGATGTGTTTCATTGCATAACTTGATTTTTTGTCTCTGTGTTTAAGGTTATAAAAGATATGTTGTCTTTGTTCTGATGTTATTAGTATTAACTTTTTTTTCCAATGATGTTTTTTTTTTTTTTTTTTTTTTTCGACCGCCCGATGGACCATTTTCTAAATAATTTTTGTAAACCAATAAAAAAAAAAGTCGTGGCCTAAGAGAAGTTTACAAAAAAAACAGTACGTACAGCAGTAATCAATATAGTTATATCATCAACTGTAATACGAGGAAAATCAGTGCCTTCCCCAGGAATTTTTTCAGGCGCCCCGGGGCCGAGCGGGGGTGGGTTCGGGAGGGCCCTCCCGACGTTGATTTTTTTTAATTTAACGTGTCAATTCACGTTCTGTGGTGCGTTATAACTCAAAGAAAAACAGCGTCAAAAGACGTCATTTGGTGCGCTATGACTCTTCAAAAAAATCCCCCAGTCATTTAAAAATATTTTTTTTTTTATTGTTTAATTGTTTTAAAACTTTTCCGCACAGATAGTAAAATCCCGACTCGAACGATTCCCCAATACATCCGTTTCAACCCGACTCTATTACTGTATACTTACTTTTTTCAAGTTTCTATTTATTACCCGATAATCCCGTTTACTCCGTTTTTATCAATCTCTTTCTGGTAAATATTTACGATAAAAGCTTTCAGTTATTTCTTTAACACAAACCTTGCCATTTTTTAAGTGACTATTTATAGATTTGATGAAATATTGCCTCTGAATATGCGTCAATCCCCTGACCTGTTGTGCGCTTGTTAAAACGCTCAATACACGCCATTTGTATGCAATAGACGCGATGTTGTACATGCTGCATAATTTTTGCGCTCTTTTTAATTGAGAAAAAGATTCGACACAAAATAAATTTGGAGCAAAAATATTTAACGTTGCGGTAACATTTACATTCGGAAGTGTGTTTCGGATTAAAAACGCGTTAACATCGACTTACGGGAATGGGTTTCGGATTACAAATTTAATTATTCCCATTTGAGATATCAACAAATATTAACCGTTGCGTTATAAATTCAAAGATAATTTGTTTAAACACTTTACGAGTCGAATAAATGTTTTGACGGAATTATGCATGAAATTCACGTTGTCCACGAGGATCACGGCCGGTTGCCATCATCAGTCTTCTAACTATCGATTATCGGACGAAACATTTACAAGTGTGCGTATTTAATTCAACGAAAATTTGTTAAAGCGCATTACGTGTCGAATATATGTCAGAAAAACGGGGTGAATCAGTTCTATAAATGGACATTTTGAAATATACATGTACTGGAATTAAATAAATTGTTATCACATAATTGTAACCGGGAGTCATTTACACAACTTACTCGCTATAATAATTAATTGTTTACCACTTGCAATTAATTTCTCGTATTAATTATGAGTCATAGGTAACACTTGTTTACAGTAAAAAGGTGTGATGTTGATGCCCGAAACCGTCTTTAATGTTCTGTACTGTACTAATTACCGGTTTTATATTACTCAAATGGTACAACTTCTTGCTAATTAAGCTGCGATAAACTCTTAACGGTACTTCATGCCCGACGTCAATCAAAAATAATGGTCGATAGTTAACCCCGCCCTCATAAGCATTCGCGTAACCGATTGGACGATGAACTTCACAGTTTTTACGACTGGAAAGTTACCAGATACATCCTTTTCAGCATTTAAATGACCGTGTAATGTGGCTAGAATAATCGATACGCGCGTCATGCTATTCTCTTATCAGTGGATTATCCATTACCCCATGTGGTGTTTATTGCGATTACTTGTGAAAGTAGGTACCGAGTGCTCTTTTAAAACAGGGAATATTGATACACTGATAGGGAAACCTTGATTTTTTTGGACAATGTCCACTTTCTTTTACTGGAGAATACACTGATCGGAAAATTTCAAGCGCCCCGGGGACTCTGATTTCGAAATTCAAGCGCCCCGGCAAGGGGCGCTTAAATGGCCTGGGGAAGACCCTGGAGGAAAATGTAGAATTATTTTAATTATACAAACATATTCAATGAAAAAAATAAAAATAAAAATAGCATGGCTATGTCTTGTAGAAGTTAACAATTATAACTGATTGTCTATATTATTACGCATTTCATTAACATTGAAAATATATTTAGCAAGGCTTATTATGTCTCTTTTATTTGCCGACTGCATTAGAAAGTCAAATTTATTGAACGTTGGCCACCTTTGAAAATATGATTTTAAATGTTTCTTTCTTATTTCTCTATATAAAGGACAAACAAGTAGAAAGTGATACTCGTTTTCTATAGCGTGTCCGTTGCAAAACTTACATTTTCTATTTTCGCGTAGTATGGTATTATAACGACCTCTTTCGATTTCTAATCTATGCGACGATAATCGAAATCGTGTAAGTGATGTTTTGTATTTCTTATTTGTTATAAAATCAAGATATGGTTCTAACTCAAATGTGTTTTTAAATCTACAATAGCTCATGAGTCTAGGGGAATTATTTATTTCACTATACCAGCTTTGTTTGTAATTATCTAATAAACGTTGTTTAATTGTATTGTAGATGAATGTTTGATCGGTTTGATTTATGATAGTTGTTTGATCCGCCCATATATTGCTTAACCCAAGCTCGTCAAGAGTGTTTTTTATGTGTGACGCCCAATTTCGATGGTTGTATGTGATATTTTGTTGTGAAAGTGTTATTCCCATGTTTATCTTGCGCTAATCGACCGTTGGCAATAATGTGACTGGTGATTTTGCACATGGAGATCAAAGCGCGACCTTGAATGTCAATCACGTGATCTTGGTTCATGCGTTTAGGAAAACTCGTGGGCGTAAAGTAAGAGTTGTTTGTATTTAAAGTGGTATCGCCATCTAAATGTTTGTCATATTCTTATATGTCTGATAAATTCCCAATTCTTGAGTTTAAATCTCCAACAATGTATGTTATACTTGGGTGAAAATAAAAGTTCTGTTCTGTTCTGTAAGGCCTAAATTACAATATTTTTCGATGCCTTTTTCTAATTCCTCAAAAAAATCTAAATCTTTGTCTTTTAATACTTTTGAAGTGATAGGTGGAATGTATGTACAACATAAGTATACATTTTTATCAAAATCAAACAGTGATTGATCTAATTTCAACCATACTATTCCATAATTATCTTTTTCTGCAACAGTTATCTTATTTTAAAATGTTGTTTTATAATAAATTGAAATACCTCCGGCTTGACGACCTTTTTTAATCCCATATGATTTATGTCCATAAATGTGTTCACTAAGATAGTTTTGAATTTCGATGTTTGTTGATTGCGTTGTATTGTATTGTAGATGAACGTTTGTTTTTGTGATACTGTTATCATTCGATCCAAGTATTTTTAACCAATATCGGAATATATGTAATTTGAAATTATTAATTCAAATACGTTTAATTGTTCGCGTGTTGATTTATTATAGTGGAAAGTATTTAATTATTTGTATTCTAATTTCTATTTAATTGTGATAAACTTTGAATAAGCTTATATTTTTTACTTTTAATGAGCTATGAAAGATATTGAAAACAGCTGTCACCTAATCAGTAACAATACCCTATTTCTCACCACTAAATTACAATAAACAGATAATCTGTCAGCCATTCAGAGCTGATGAGGGTACTGATTATCGAGGAGTAGATAAGGCTAGTACTGATAGGGGTTGTCTAGAGATAAGGCTGTATTATGGAATAAATAAATAAATATTTGTTATTTGTTCATGCTATACAATTTAATATTTAATTAATTAATGTAGAACCGTAACTCATGTACAAATTTTTAAAATGTTGGTAAATTTTATTAAAGTATTAAATAAATAAACATTTGATTCTTGTAAAATTGTATGATTGAGAATTATTGTAAAATTAATCATCGTTTCGTACAACCATGTTTAAATACGTGTAAGTATGATAATCATATATGCCCGGTTTATATGATACTAAGCTAAGCTATACGTATTTGTACTCACGTTGACATTATTGTTATACGTTTTTTCCTATAATTGTGTGCTCAATAAGTTTTCCATAGGTAACGGGATCTTCATTAATTGTTTAACGTCTTAATAATTAATAGTTATTAATAAATATGTGCATGCATTATTTATTTGTTTATTAATTCCATTTTCTATTTTTTATTATTTGTTCATGTATTAAATATTTCTACAACTTCATAAATTACAAGCATGATTTGAACTTCCAAATGGAAAATGTGTTTACAAAATGAGTATTGCTTTGAGAAACAGGGTCTTAACGCAAGTGCGTAAACTTCTATTAATTTGATATATTGTTACCCGAAAATAAGATGCACATTTCCGGACATAAAATTAAGCGTTTCTAACAGTATACAATAAATATTTGAGACTTCGTTAATTGTATTACTATTTGTTAATAACGCACAGTGTTGCAAAACCTGCAATGGTTTGAATGTTCATAACAGTAATGGGGGAAAATGTTTTGTCTTTGTAGGCATTACACAAAAACAGTACTTTTCCGCCATTCGCGGTGAAACGGACATAACGTTTGTCTGCAAGCCTTGTTCAACGTCTGCACAGAACGGAACACAGGTGGGATCCGAAGAAGTGGCGGTACTTGGCAATGCGACCGATGACGTGGAGACAGAAGACACGCCTGTTAATGTGCGAAGTCATAAAGTACTGTTTATTGGAACAAAGCGGGTGTACACTATGATAACGTTGTAATCTGTCAAATTCTTCAGTACCGTTTTCAATCGCAATTCCTTTTTAATAGAACTCTCTTTTTCCATGCGCTCTCCATTTCCTCGGTTGGACTGGTTTGTGGACTTTGTTGTTCGTCCAACTTTATGGGACTATGTTGCATATATTTACTGATTTCTTTTCACTAATTTGCTTACGCTTTCAACAATTAATAAATGTCGGTTGGAGCTTCTGCACCAGCCCTTTTCAATCCATTTATTGTTGTCTAGTTTTTCTGTCCCACAAATGAACTAGGAATTTGGAGAGCAAAAAATATAAAATTATAATTTATAAGACGCAGGATTTATAAATTGATTTATATTTGTAGCGTAGACTTCCCCTTTTGTTAAGCATACTGGTGTGAAACCTTTGATATCGAATTTACTTACTGCAGTGTAACCTATTCTATTATACGGAAGTTGCATCACTCTTCAACAGGATTCATCACTGCGCAGATCATCGAGCGCATTCGGCATACATACCCGTGTAAAATTGTTTTGCTTACCCTATGTAACCCGAGTAACTCGGGTAACGGATTTAGTCCGAACGCTTATGGAGTAAACTACACTCGCAAACCCCGACAGTAGAAAGATAAATAAATAGTTTTTATCAAGTAAAGTCACGCTTTCTAGATTTTCATCCAAATAATAACATTATTTCATATTTTATCTACCTGTTTCCTTTCTCGTCAACCAGGTCAGCCATTTTCCCGCTTCTTGTTGGAAGAAGAAGTATATTCGGACAGTCTTACCCGGCTTCCCGGCTCCGTGAGGTGGGTAGCAATCGAGTGACTCGCGCACCATAACCAGGGTAACACGAGTAATACTCGAGCATTACCCGGGTTAACTCGTGTTAAAAAAAAGCAATTTTTACCACCATCCCTCCCCCTCCTCCATCGTCGTTATGCTTTTTGTTGTGGTTTATTTACATAGTGTCTTTCCTGTTTTACCTCAATTTTGTTGTTGTTTTGAACGTTTCATGTATGTAATGCAATGCTTTATTCTTGCATAATATTTTGTATGCCATGCCATATTTCTTGCTTGCATAATATGATATGCCATGTTGAGATTGTCTATACCCTCACAACTTGGACTTTGTTGTTCGTCCAACTTTATGGGACTATGTTGCATATATTTACTGATTTCTTTTCACTTATTTGCTTACGCTTTCAACAATTAATAATGTCGGTTGGAGCTTCTGCACCAGCCCTTTTCAATCCATTTATTGTTGTCTAGTTTTTCTGTCCCACAAATGAACTAGGAATTTGGAGAGCAAAAAATATATAGTACTGTTTATTGGAACAAAGCGGGTGTACACTATGATAACGTTGTAATCTGTCAAATTCTTCAGTACCGTTTTCAATCGCGGGTTACGTAATAGCCAATATGGCGGCGCCCATATTATCGATTCTGGGATTGTCTATTGTACAACTTTCCATAATTTCTATTCATAGTGTATCGGGACCGGTTGGTATATTTTATTATTTTTACTAGTACTTATCATACACCTTGATATAGTGCGCTTGATATGTTTCAGATTTCAACGTCTGCACAGAATGTAGCACAGGCGGTTCCGAATAAGAGACTGCAATTGGCAATGCGACCGACGTGATGGATACAGAAGACACGCATGTTAATGAACAGGTAGTTTGAAACGTTCCATACTTTCTATTTAAGTGTATCGAGACAGTTTGGTATATTTTATTATTTTTCATACACCTTGCTATGGTGCACTTTATATGTTTCAGATTTCAACGTCTGCACATAATGTAGAATATTAAAACAAAAATATATAGATGTATGTCTTTTTGTGTATATATTGTAAATCTTTGATTGTCTGAACATTTTGAAATAAATATTAAAACAAAAGTATATAGATGTATGTCTCCTTGTGTATATATTGTAAATCTTTGATTATGTGTGAAAATATTGAATTAAATATTTAAAAAAAATTATATAGATGTATGTCGCCTTGTGTATATATTGTAAATCTTTGATTATGTATGAAAATATTAAAAAAATATATAGATGTATGTCTCATTGTGTACATATTGTAAAGCTTTGTTAATGTGTGTAAATATTGAAATAAATATTAAAAGAAAAGTATGTAGATGTATGTCTACTTGTGTACATATTGTAAAGCTATGATACTGTGTGTAAATATATTGAAATAAATATTACAATAAACGTATATAGATGTATGTCTACTTGTGTACATATATAAAGTTTTGATAATGTATATTAATAATGTAATAAAAATTAAAATAATTGTTAAAAAATATATTTTTAAAAGTACTTAAAATGTCAGTTTTAATGTGCCGATAACGTTACCATGGTATAAACAATATTTTGTGATTTTTTTTTTTTGTTATTTTGTAAATATTTTTTCAATAAAAAGTATTAACTAAACTCTGAAAGTATTAATCATTTGTTTTTTATGCATAAATTACTAATTTAGTATCCATTAATACATCAATATTTTGACTACCGTGCGAGTTGACTTAGGTACGAATTAACTTCCGTGCGAGTTAACCAAAAAACGTGCGAGTTGACTACCGTGCGAGTTGACTTAGGCACGAGTTGACTGTAAACCATTGCAAACTGGCTAATTTTGGTAGCACGCTGGCTTTCAAAGAAAGATTTCTAAACAGGCTGACTGAGTGGGGCAAACATTTGTGGTTATATAATGAAAAAACTATACTCTGATAATGACACTGCATGTTTACTATTTTGGTAATGTTTGTTTTTTATCTTGAAAGCAATACTATGATATCAACATATATCAAATGTCGTTACTATAAATAGTAACAAAATGACGTCGCAAGCGGGCCGTTATTCGTATCTAGCGGGCCAATATAACTTATATCAGCCCTAGGGCCGATTTTTCATATCAGAAAAGAATGGGATCGCGCGGCTAATACTGAACAATATGGCGTCCACATTCATTCTTAGCCATACAGAAGTAAAACATCATCTTCTGGTTATTGTTCTACTCACCGAAGTTGTGTAATAACCGTGTTTATTTTCGTAAAATTTAAATTTGCTTCCATGACGAAGTAAATTCTGGACACATTTCTTCATCGCCATCCATCTTTTCCATTTAAAAGGACTGGATGTAAGCTGGCAATTCTTTGAGGATAGCCATTCTTTGATCGACTGACAAAAGAAGGACGTATTTATCAAAGAAATTTCCATTTGAATTCAACATCGATTTCCTTCAAACAGTTAAAGAACCATTCACTGACGCTTATCTTAAATTTAGGCATAATCCATCAATTGTTCAACAAAACATCGCGTTATTCGAGTCGACATTTTAACGAAATCGAAAATGCAGTCTCACCAGTTTCATTCCAGTTTTCTATCTCAACACTGTTATTCACATTCATAATCTATTATATTAATCCATCGTTAACACACACACTAATCGTTCGATGCTTAACAAAATATTTAACTGTTAGAATATATAAAACACTCCAAGTCCGATTTGTTGTTGTCCTAAAATCCAGAGAGTCTAGGTAGTTTCGTCATTGAAATGACGTCACATGAGGTACATCATAAATTGCGTAATCAATTGAATGAAAATAAAAGTACGGAAAGCTGTTTTTGTATAAATTTTCGTGAAGGACGAAAATAGTATTATATGTGATATAAACGATAACACACGACAGAGCTGGGCCGGGCGTCTACAATCGGCCCTTGCCGAATAATGGCCCTCGGGCCGTTATGTCGGCAGCGGGCCGATTATAGACGCCCGGCCCAGCTCTGCCGTGTGTTATTGTCTAATTATTGCATATAAGTAAAGATTTTGATAAAAAAATGTTCATATGACCATTTTACCTGTATATGTGAAAGATCACTATAAAATCATTTATCCGTGACAATTGGATGCTAAAGTGCGTGGGGGTAATTTGCCAGCGACATGCCAATTGCGCAGTAGCGCTCTTGAATATTCCAACAAGCCATATTATTATTTTTATTTTCATCTCTTACTTGGAACAGGGACCTGTAATTAGCTCATAACGTTGACCTTATGGGTGGCACCAGCAGTGAACTCCAATTATGATCTCAACAACAAAATCATATGAGAAAAGAAATTGCTCTCCATGCAAGACTGTTTTCCAGGGCATGCTTAAGGGAGGTCGCCATTTGGTCACCAGAAGAAAATGCTGGATGGACAATTTGAAGGAGTCCTTATAGATGACCTTCAGCACCCAACATCAGGCCTGAATGGCGGATTATCTTTCTTTGGTCGTCCCTTATTCCTCCCCCTGGCTGACCGGTCAAATATATGATGATGAGGAGGAGGAGGGGAGGAGGAGGAGTATGATGAGGATGATGATGATGATGATTATGATGATGATGATGATGATGATGATGATTATTATTGTTATTATTATTATTATTATTATGATAGTCAAGACGTCAAGTCAAGTAAATTTTATTTAAAGTCGGCAAAAATGCATAGCATGTAACATAAGCTATAATTAGCTTTTGAACCGACATTATTAATAATTGTATAATAATATAATAAACATATTTAAAAAAAGCTGTTCAGAGAAAAAGTAAGGTCATTTAAACATGTACCGGTAAACATGGTTAAGAGACATGATGATGATGATGATAAAAATATAAAAATAACTGCTGCATTGAACGATATTATCAGTATGCATGAAATGAGGAAAATATGAATGCTTTAATACGATATAATATGTTAGGGTTATACCGTCGCTTTTCAATTATATAATTCTTGTTATCGCGCTGACGTCACACACGGGGCAGTACCTTAGCGACGGTGAAAATAACGCCCTAGATACGGTCGATTAACAACGCTGATTGAGCTATCTCTGCTGGCATTTCGCCAATTGCATTCCTAATTGGAAGTTGATAAGTAATTAAATGTGCTGTAATTGGTGTTTGAAATGTCTTTTTACTGTTATAATATGGTTAGATTGCACTTCGAAAGCCCAATATGATTAGAAAATTAAAATATTTTGACTAAATGAAATATCCGTATAAATTACATACGGGATGTTGGAAATATGACCCGACCAAATGGCCAATGTTCGAGTACGGCGACATTCATATCTTTCTCATTGAGACACTAGGTAAATAAGTTTATTCTCTAATAATGGGAGTATCATTATAGATGTTGATGTAATTAATACTGTCGTTCTTCTAGAGTTAATTCATATTCGTACATTGTATATTTCTACTATGTCAATTCATAATAATAACGTGAAGCTGGAAAATTAGTAGGAAATTCTGGTACACCTACTGAAAGCCTAAGTTGTGTTATCAAAATCAAGCTTTATTTACTTTATACTGATCTGATTTATAGTATTTCTTTTATTTTGGTGCATTATCCGTTTTAAATAAATAGATCTAATTAGTATTTCAAAAAATAAAAAAAACGTCAACCTGTAAGTTAGCACTTTCTCAAATGGCAAATGCATTAGAGCTGTAAGTATATAGGAAGTCAATACTAAAACTGCAATACTCAGCCCTGTTATATATCACTTCTCGTCCCTGACATGTGTTGTTTAAACCAGTTGAGGGTTATGAGTATGAGTGACAAATATATAAGATTTTTAAAACACACATCTTTGTACCTTTTTTTAAAAATTATTTACCCCCGTTGCTGTCAAACGTAATTTCTTGTTTTTATGATGTCGTTCGTTTGTTGCCGTAACATATAATCTTAATACGGTCCGTAGGAGCGATTGTCCGGGAATCGGAATGACGTCGTTTGAATAAACCGATTCACGCTAGATACGTTACTTAAGAAATAATATTTTTCTATCATGGTTTGTTGTCGAATAACCCACAGTAAGGAGTATAGATGCGTAGGAATTAAATCACGAGTGCGAAGCACGAGTGATTTGATAACACGCATCTATACAACTTACTGTGGGTTATTCGACAACAAACCATCATAGAAAAATATTATTTCGATTCTAACACGATTCTGATTGATTTGGTCCAAGCTTTAGGACGTGAACTATATTTTTAAATACATACTCCGCCCATCTTAGTACAAAGTTCACTATTTCGTGACGTCATTGAATTGTACAAACATATGACGTCGTTTTCATTCATAAATATTTTGCAAATGACGTCACTTTCATTGAAAACAACAATCGTAGAAACTTAATGATGTCACGTTTATTGATGCTACTGAAAAGCTGACATGCTATACATGTTTTCTGAATTATGTTTCCTAACAAATAACATTCTTTGTAGGCGTGGTTATGCCACTTATCACCAAATATACAATTTGTTGTTTCATTACATTTATATACATGCTACATTTATTGCATTTCTTTTAGAGCGGGTTTTAGCACGTGCATTTTACTGCCTTATTTTCTTTATTTATTCGGAACTATTTTCGAAACATTAAGCTCCGCCCATAAGTTATTGCAGAATAACCCACACTTGATTTCCTTCTTTGTCTATAGAAAACAAGTCGCGTGCCGTGTTAGAATTGTGTTTTACGTAAATTTTATAATTATTAAATGCTTTTTTTTTATAAATTAATCGGGCTAGTATCTTTACGGTGTATAATTTCTGATAATCTTAATTGGACATGACTTTTAATTTGTACAATATGTAACATATCTAATTTAAGCAACTGTTCATATAAACTGTATGTCGGCGTTAATTATTCAACCAAATGACTGCTTAATACACACAGAAAGAGAAGAAGACATGGTGGCATCATCAATCGTGTTTAATGGCGCTGTCATCTACCACCTATGCAGTGTGTTTTATGACACCATGCTGTTAGTTAAGTCTGGATAATATCTGATCAAGACGAGATAATGCAGAACAAAGGGGCAATTAAACACCGGAATACAAAGGCTTACACGATTTTAAGATTGATACAAACAATCAAATAAAAAATATTGCATTTAATTTAATTAAATTTAAGGTATCAACGTGTTTGTTTTCCCAGTTAAATACCTATAATACCTATAATAAATAAGGCTATATGGTTAATGTATTATATATGTTGTATATTTGAAATATATATATTTATTGTTTGTTTTTGATCTAATTTGTTTCAGTAAAGTAGAACAGCTTGTTTGCATGTTGAAAAAAAAAATCTTAATTTAATCGTTTAAATATATAAATAACGATCACGCTATATTTCTTAATGCAAATAAAATAGCGCAGCGCTAAATATTGTTTTCCCGTCGTCAAGGGGCACGTAACTCTAACTAACGCAAGTGCCCCGATGTTGCGATATTAAGGGGGCAGGGGATATATTTTTGACCAAATTTCGAGTTTTGAAAGGCCGCAAACAGTCAAATCCATTGCATCAAAACAGAAAGTGACACAAGAAAGCCTTTTTGTGTCAGTGTCATAGCATGGGCAATATACATTGAAAATACAACCAAAGACAAGGCTGGCTTCTTCACTTGTGAAACTATGGCCCTTGATCTTTCCCCCCACCCACCTCATTTTTAATGAAAAATTGAGAAATTTGACCTATTTCATGGCATGCACAGAACATTCAAACAAAATGCAATCCTAGTTTTGGCTACATTTCTCATTAATTTCATCCCTGTGCTTTGTTTATTTGCCTAGAAAAGTGTCTCCCATACGTTTAGATTTTTCACAATTTACCTTCAAAATTTTGTTCTGTTTCTGCAGCGTGAAATATTGACTTCCGACAAAAGTGAAAACCTCCTTTTTGAAGATTCAAAATTTCCTTGCTAGGGAGCTGTGGCTAGTTGTAATGTTTTTTTCCAAAATTTTGAGACATTCTTTCTACAACCTAACACAAGAAATACATCTTATAAATACCTAATTGATTTTTAAAGACCATAGGTAACACCTACCCTAAAGATATGTAATTTTCATGGACCCCCCTTTCACTGATATATCCCCTGCCACCTTAAGTTTTTTAATATATGCATAATAAAACAAAAAGCTTTTGTTATATTAAAATATAATGTTTAATGAATTAAATGCAACATTTCTGAACTGTATCCTGTGTTTTGTTTGTATTTCATAGTAATTCCAAAAATTCACACAATTCAAGGGAAACAACCAGAACAGAAATAATCAAAAAAATAGTGTTCCTATTCACAACATTTGACTCTATTTAGTAGAGAAGCACACAAGTTATATGTCAAATGTTTAAAATGATTATTGACACTATCAATCAGTCTTACAGATGTATATTCCCATATGATTACATAATACATGCACCAAATATTGATATTCATTCATTAAAATACCATTCAAAATTAGATCACTCCATAAGAAATCACAGCACAGTTATAAAAACAATCACGCTAGGAAAAACAAAGGTGTACTTTTCAAAAAAGGAGTATTTCCAAACTATAAAGTTTCTGCAGGCATGTGCCCTGTGTAGAGAAACAAGTTCAAGATTCTATTCCGTTGAATTCAGACCCTGACCTGGAAAGTGTCGTGCGATTGGGTGATTCTGTGGCTAACGATGTCTTGAATGTGTGTAATCGTTCTCGGGGTCCACTCGTTCTCCCTATTAAACTGCGACCACATCAAACAGTACCACAGTCTGAAAATCAAAGTGCTACAATTGGAAACAGTGGGCAAATATATCTGACTATGAGAACATCATTGTAAACAAGACACAGCTTGGAAACATTTTCAAGTGCATAAGGAACCTTCATGAGCACATATTTTCCTTTTGTTAATGCTTTGAGGCCCATAACTTAAGTGCTTGATGTTGACACAAAGTTTACTGTGGCATAAATGTGACACATGCATTTTTGATGACATGGCATGTTTATTTTCAAGATAATATAGTGCATGGTGAGCTTTAAGACTTAGCCTTTTGCTGCGGAAACTACACCGCAGAACACCATAGACGCTTGGAGTGTACGCCCCCTTCCAGATGTGGCATTCACTTATTATTTCGTATTTATTATCAAATAAATGCTTCAATCTTAGTCTTTCTTCATCTGTTAGGTGTCACATGAAGAAATATGTTGCCATAATGACTTCAAATAAGAAGAAAAAAAGAATTTATGTTTGCGGCATGTTACAAACCACTATTTTGCATAATTTTCCTATTTTTACCAACTTTTTCTATCTTGCTTATTTAAGTATTCAAGCTCAGAAAATGTGCAAATGTAGATGCTATTACACAAATATGAGTTTAAACATTGTTTTCCAGTGCGAAACCAGCACACTTGAAATTTTCCTAAAATTAGCAATGGTTTTAACATTATTACCTCCCTTTGTTTTCCATAATCTCAACCATAGCGGTTAAAGATATATGCAAAATTATGTTCGATTTGTTACCGCAACACATTTGTGGAATACATGTATCAATTTTCGTATGATATACACAATTTTAAAATTTTGCGTTTTGCTATTAAGGGGGCAGGGGATATATTTTTGACCAAATTTCGAGTTCCGAAAGGCCGCAAACAGTCAAATCCATTGCATCAAAACAGAAAGTGACACAAGAAAGCCTTTTTGTGTCAGTGTCATAGCATAGGCAATATACATTGAAAATACAACCAAAGACAAGGCTGGCTTCTTCACTTGTGAAACTATGGCCCTTGATCTTTCCCCCCACCCACCTCATTTTTAATGAAAAATTGAGAAATTTGACCCATTTCATGGCATGCACAGAACATTCAAACAGAATGCAATCCTAGTTTTGGCTACATTTCTCATTAATTTCATCCCTGTGCTTTGTTTATTTGCCTAGAAAAGTGTCTCCCATACGTTTAGATTTTTCACAATTTACCTTCAAAATTTTGTTCTGTTTCTGCAGCGTGAAATATTGACTTCCGACAAAAGTGAAAACCTCCTTTTTGAAGATTCAAAATTTCCTTGCTAGGGAGCTGTGGCTAGTTGTAATGTTTTTTTCCAAAATTTTGAGACATTCTTTCTACAACCTAACACAAGAAATACATCTTATAAATACCTAATTGATTTTTAAAGACCATAGGTAACACCTACCCTAAAGATATGTATGGACCCCCCTTTCACTGATATATCCCCTGCCACCTTAAGAATAGCAACGATGTCGATAACGATGAATGCTCTGGGAATGAGTAACCATGACCCTACTTTCACTTCAACCGGAAATTCAATAATGTCGAGCGACAGTGAACATCGTAGCACAATTCTTGCGAGAATTGCTTCGGCATTTTTCTATGGATGCACTTCGTTTTTAATAATAGTTGCGAACAAAATTGTATTGACAACGTACAAGTAAGTTTTTTATTTCTTTTAATTTCATAATATTTTTAGAAATTGTGAAGAGCTTTTCGAGTCTCGACTCGAAGAAGACCACTGACTCTAGTCTAGTCATCTAAACCGCCGGTTACCCATGTGTTCAGTTGCTTAAATTGTGATTGTCTGTGTGTGCGAAGATGGCTGATCCTGGAATATTTTTGTAAAAATGGGGCATTGCAGGGCTCGCGCTGTCGTTCGCCACTTAAGCCATTTGCGAAAATATTGAGAATTTTGCTCAAGGAAAATCCGATTTGCGAAAATGCTAAAATCTCGTAAAATTTCATTGAAAACCGCCCCCATGTTAACCCGAAACTGGTTTTCTATATTTTTCTCTTTGTTTCGATGAAAGTATTCGCAATTTGAACAGTGAACGAAAACCGGTCTGCACCTGTATCGAGACATCGCTTGACCTTATTGTTATTGAAGTGAACATGGTAGCTGGCCAATCAAAACTGAGTTCGCTTACACATGAAATGACGTTTTTGAATGAAACGTAAAAATGGGTGGAGCTTTGAATACACAGTTAATATTGTCGTCTGCAAACAAAATAGCGGCCGGTCGCAAATGTCATATTATAAGATTAAAAATGAAAATAAGCGTGACCATAAATTAATTATTTCCAAGCTGACTATCGATCTAAATTAAAGAGTGATAATTAAATAATTAGTTCTATGTCGTTGATGTTACAACTTTCTGCCGATGAATAGGTTATTATTAATTAATTTGATCGTTTTACTCACACACTATGCTAACTAACAGCGGCGTATTATAATCAAAGGAAAACGTGAACAACACGCGCGGTTTAATTGCAATTAAAGTTTAATTAAAGTTACGAATTTGTAACACATAGGAACAGTAATTCATATCGTCTACAAAATTTGGAACATCTCATGAAAATCTCAATTGAAGGAAAAGACTGCAAAGATGTTGACTTTAAAGTGATCTACACACTGTAGCCTTGTAAAAAACAGCGCAGAATAATAATGATATAATAATGATACATGTCATGACTTTGTTCTCTGTGTATAGCAGGATTTGTTTGCAATGTATTTTGTGAATGAAATGTATGCTTGTATTTTACATGCCATTCATCATGTTGTTAAAAATGTGCTGTAAAAATATCTCTATAACTATGAAATTGTGATGTGATGTATATTATGAGATGTGACATGTGCTTGTATATATTGTTATTTTAAACAAACAAAAACTGGTTGGCAATAGGCCCAAAACGCACCACAGATAATCTAGGATCCAAAAAATTTTCGGGAGGGGGGGGGCATGCCCCCGGACCCCCCTAGATCTGGGTGGCTCAAAGATATTTTGGGCCAGCGCTAGCCCTGCATTGGATGAGCAGGAGTTGTATAGGAGTGTCTTTCGGGTCTATTTGCAATAATTCAACTATCAGCTTTATAAGCCAATGGGTTGCTGATAGTTGCAATGCGCTCTCTCTTGGCCATGGGTGCAAACTGTTATCAACAATGCAAGGGTTAAGGAACACTGAAACTACAAGAACTTATACAAGTTTACCTATCTAAACCACAAACTCATCCAAATGGTACCATTAAAGCAAGAAATAATTGATTTTATTGACTTTGGTTTTGTTTTGTACGCTTTATCCACCATATTGGAAAATTGACCGAATATTGGTTAGGTCGCAGTACACCAATATTTTGCATGTCGGGTTATGTGCTCCAGCCTATAAAGTCGATAACGATGTGGTATTCGATACAGAATACACTGTTTCAAATTTACACATAAACATATCAGCGAGAAAAGTATGTTGAAACATCGTCGTGATTTTACAGGTTGCATGCAAAGGATGACATCCGTAGGTTGCCATTCAGGTAAATTTAACATGTTTATGAAGTTTATTCATTATTTTCCTCAATTTGTCTCTAACGAAGTCTGTTTAGTGAAGCGCACGGATTCGCTGCGCTGAACTGCACCCATGTTTATGAAGGGATGCATATGGACTGCCAGAGCCGCCATAGCAAAAATTATCAAAGGCTCTGGGAGTCCGTTTATATGGACTACTTTCGGGCCCAACAATGTTATGACAGCATCAACTTTATCAAGATCATAAAGATGGTGTGCCTATGTTAGCGTTTCCGATCGCCAAAATCGCCAAAGGCGATTGAATATTTCAGCTGGCGATTAAAGTTTAAAATGTGAATGAAAATGGCGATTGCAAAAAAACCCTCATATTTCTCTATAAGTATATAATATTCCCTACTTTTAAAGAGAACTCAGTACCGATTTCCACATGTAATCGCCATAAAAGCTCCAGGTGGTAATAGAAAGTCCACTGATAAGAGATAACCGGATGCCCTTATCGTATATTCAAGCCACATAACACAGTCATGTATGCTGACAGATGCATCACGGGAAATTTTCGGGTAACTTTCCAGTCGCCAAACTGTGATATTTAACGTCCAATCGGTTACTAGAATGTTTATGGAGACAGTTATATAGCGATTATTATTTTTAATTGACGTTGGTCACAGAGTAAGCGTTTATCGCAGATTTATTAACAATGAATCACAGTTGTAGCATTAATACATGATATAAAACTGGTAAATAAAGCAGTACATTAAAGGCTGTTTCGGGCATCATCATCACACCTATTTACCGTACTGTAAAGAATCATTAATTATGAGAAGTTAATTGCAATTGGTGAGCAGTGTAAATTTACTTACGGCGAGTAAGTTGTGAAAAACAAAACTCGTTAATAATTTGATGCGGTAACAAATTAAATCCAGTGCATGTATATTTTATCATGTCTATTTGTAGAACTGATTTACACCGTTTTTCTACAGCCACGTGATAATAACTATTCACTATGCCATGTAGAACCTGTGTTATAAGAAAGAGCGCAAAATTATTGCTGTCGTCTGCAATGCCAAGTTCTACGCATGCAAAGCATGCTTTTTTAAAAACAGACGATGTGTGACTAAATATAGCCTAGCCGCTCAGTACATGCAGTATTTAAGACTTACAAATTTACCAGTACGTTTGAATAAATTATATATTGCAACTATGGACAAATATGTCAATTCAAGAATACATTGCAGTAAATGTATTTTTCAAGAATCAAGAAGCACCAGACTACAACAAAAATTATTGGGAGAAGGGGGGGGCGAATAGGAGTTACGCAAGACCCACCCATTCAAAGACCAGGACATATCTGAAAGTTCTAACATTGTATACCGTTTATGCCAGTGCATAAAAATTAATATAAATGAAAAATAAAAAAAAACATGAAATTGTTTGATTTCACGTAACAAATAATTTATTTAAATGTGACTTCATTGATAATTTAATACAGTCATTATTGATACCTATATATTCATGATAATGATTATGTCGTTCATTGAGCAAATAAGGTTATAATGTGGGTCATCATCATAGTGCTGAAATTTGGCTACTAATTTTTTTTCCTTAGCGCCAACCTAGTGTGCTGTACAATTGATAGCGCGCATTCTTAAAGTCTCAAATGTAAAAGCTTATAGGAGGTTTTTGTGTGACGTCACTAGAGGGGTTTTCCGTTACTAAAAATAGATTGGCCTTCAACTTCTCGATCGCTGCCTATTATATTGTATTAGAGTAAAGGTCGTCGGAAGACTTAATACTTACATTTTCACAAAACAAAACTATAAATACCTGTATTCTTTTTTAAGTAAGTTTTTAATAAATGATATTTCAAAAATTATAAAACATATAATAATTTGAATTATTATAAGAGGTGTGGATGCGATAGTGTTATTTTTCATCAGAGATTGAAATTTAGTGTAAGGGGTGTATTGAATCAGTCATAAAACAAAGCCCTTAAATAGCTCAATAAATTTCAATCTTGAAATGTTGTTTTAATTTTCTTTTACATTGAATGAATTTTCGTTTTGTTTACATTGAATGAAAATATTAATAATTTAAGCATTCCTATTGAAAAAAACACCTGCATATTTTGCAAATTGAACTGTCTTTGCATGTACTTGTATATTGAAAACTCTTCTCTAGTGATAATAAGCGATACAAATCTAGCATTTTATGATACCATAAATCTACACATTTAATTTATTTTACGCAAGTATTTTATATCCGTATATAATGACCAAACGCGATTGCTTGTTTTCATGATGATGTTTCGAACACTGCTGCAGTAACGCACGATCTTTACACATTATAGCAGAGTTTACATTTGCAGGTACCCGTTAAATACGTTATTTGTGTAGCAGTAAATTTGTAAAATATTTTAAATGTATAGTTATTAAACACTTTATTGTTATCTTTAAACTGGCTAATATATATACTTAATAGTTCCTAGCTGTTAATCCATTTCGGACAAATGTCTATTTTTTAAATATGTTCAAATATTTTATTAAAGCAACTGTTAAGTTTTTGACTTAATATGCTAAGAGATGACATGGAGGTTTCATAACTTGTGTTTAATGACCAGACACATGCGGTTTATGCAGAGACCCCATATTGAGTCATACAAGTATAGGTCCCTGGGTTTATTACAAACTGTTTTCTTAGTAATTGTCTGGACAGTATCCGATCATATCGAGATAATTGGTTTGTGATAAACAAAGGGGCAATTAAACACTGGGTTAAAAATGCTGAAACAAAGAGTGTCAAAACTGGTGTGAACAATTAAATAAAAGCATTTACATTTATCAAGAGGATTTAGTTAATCTGTAACAAGGTAAGTTTTTACAGACAAATAGGTTCAAATCAGTTTCTATATGTTGATTACATAAATTCAATCAATTTGTTGTTTGTTTTCGTCCTTATTTGTGTTCGTTCATTGGATTCAATTTAATCTGAAAGAATTTCAAGTTCTGAGTATATTTTTTTTCTTCAAAAGAGTCGCGAATATTATTGTAACCTTATAACGATGCGGTTCATCACATGCAAACAATAGCAGAATGGCCGCAGTTTTGACGGCCAAAATTTGAGCATGCGCAAAAGTGACGTCATTATCGGAATCCCCAGAACCTATTATACCGTTTATAAATAATAACATCACTATTCTGGCTGCGAACTTGCAAAACATGCATTACGTAATTGTAAATAATCGAATTATAATAATACAATAATATTCTAAAATATCTACTCTTTGTGTTTGTGTACTTCTATATCGAAACTTAAATTTCCATAAGCTGTAGTCCACATACAATGTTTTTCCTCACCACTTTGGGCATTGTATCAGTATCTGTCAAATGGGGAAAATTAGTGGAGTTTGCATCCAAATTGGAAAATAAATTAATTATTCTGAAAACTTTATAAAACATGTACAAATAATAAATGCATTGCATATTAACATCACAGTGGTGAGTGATTTTCTGTAATTTCAGCTAGCTGTTTCTATTAACATTTAAAAATTAATTTATTAAACTAAACACTCTTATTAACTTAAGCCTTGAGAGAGTATTAAACTGTCGAAATCAGGACTCTTATCTTCAGATTCTGGTTGCCTGTCTAAATCAGGGGTCCGTCTTATCAAAGATCGTACGACAATGTTAACTTACGATTGAATTTTGTAATTTTAAAATGTAAGTGATAATGATTTCTATGTTTCAAATATAAAGGATATTTGACAGCTACTTTGAAAATGAATGGAAATGTTCAACAAAAGTAATTATAAATGTGACGGTTACGTATTTATGGCGCTTCGAAAATTGCATCGTAAGGTGAGAATGTCATACGATCTTTGATAAGACGGGCCCCAGGACTCTTATCTTCAGATTCTGGTTGCCTGTCTAAATCAGGACTCTTATCTTCAGATTCGGGTTGCCTGTCTAAATCAGGACTCTTATCTCCAGATTCTGGTTGCCTGTCTAAATCAGGACTCTTATCTTCAGATTCTGGTTGCCTGTCTAAATCAGGACTCTTATCTTCAGATTCTGGTTGCCTGTCTAAATCGGGACTTATCTTCAGATTCTGGTTGCCTGTCTAAATCAGGACTCTTATCTTCAGATTCTGGTTGCCTGTCTAAATCAGGACTTTTATCTTCAGATTCTGGTTGATAGCACAGGGCCCTCAATCCATTTTAGGGGAAGCGGGGCGCTACCCTCATGAGGGGGAATTTTCACGGCGTTTCCCTTTTTGGGGGATTTTTTTACTTACTCTCTCATTATTACATTTGTACATGTTTGCACTATATTCATTTCTTTTTTCATAATTAGGTATGTTTGACAAGATTAAATAGAATTGAGATATAATAATCATGAGACATCTTTTTTTTTTAATATTGAGCAATTTTTCCCCAAAAGGGGGGGACGTGGCCAAAATTGGGCCGCAGATTTGATAGATTGAGGGCCCTCAGGGCTTCTGCTGTCGTTTGCCAATGGCGCAAATTTAGCAAATTTGGCGAATAAAGTGCCGTCCCAGAACTCTTTAAACTGTAGACTGTGCTATAATACATCACAGCGTTATTGACCTAAAAATTTGATACGCTGTCTGCATTAACAATGGTTAGAACTGGGCATCTAGACAAAGGAAAATGACTGGTGTGAAAACAAGAGTAGACAATGGTGTAACTGTACATCCTATTGGCTTAAATAAACAATTAAATCTGATTAAAGACTGCTGCCAATTTCAAACAATTTGAGTAAAAGCAGTTAGCAAATTATTAACTTATTTATTTATTCATTTACAGTTCACTTGTGTGTCATTAATTCCATCATAATTTATTAAAATGCTTTAAGTAATAATGCATTTAGTTGCAAAATTTCAAAGTGGGTTACACCCGGTATCTGGGCATAATTTTATCGTGGAGGAGAACATTGTAGGAACGAATTATTATACCCCCACAAACGAAGTTAAGGGGGGTATATAGGAGTGAGCTTGTCTGTCGGTAGGTCCGTATTAAGTGTCCACTCTCTTATTCAAGTAGTTTTCATCCGATCTTAACCAAACTTGGTCAGAAGTTGTATCTAGATGATGTCTTGGTCAAATTTGAATATGGGTCATGCCGGATCAAAACCTAGGTCACAGGGTCACTTAGTGCGTTTTAAACATTGAGCATGGTGTCAGCTGTTATTTGTGAAGACAACATGCAAAATATTCTTTGTCAATGCGGCATGTGGGGGTATTCGTCACGTCTGTGACAAAGCTCTGCCTTTTTTTCAGCAGTGAAGCAATACAGGGCCATCATGGCCCTCTTGTTCAAAAAGTTAGAATTAAAAAAACTAGCTAAACAATTTTTGCCCTTTGCAAATTTTATAAGTTTTTCTTTTATTGGTTTATATTGACATTCTTGCCACAGTATTGTAGTATAATTACTATTGGTCTATCAAGTGAAGGGATGCCCCAGACGTTATTTGTCTCAATCTTGTTCAGTAACTTGATACTGACTACAGTGTGTTTGCACAGTGATGATGCAATTATCAGCTCATTCACATGCATTTAAAACTGTGCCTTTGAATAATAGTACACAATCCAAAATAAAATCTAAACTGCGAAAACACCTATTCCTAGTAACATTTACCTTTTAAACACAACTATCAAACATTCATTTACATAAACATTACAGTTTGGTTGTGACTTGTATGATCTATGTTCTTCCCTTTAATTAAAATTTAAAACCATTATGAAAGTTAATTAGAGTCTTGGGATATTTATGTCACTCTATGTGTAAATAATTTTGAAGTTTATGGAGGAAATCAATTCACATGTATTTTGCTTTTCATGAGACTTCCAATTTCTTTTTCAGATTCCCATCATTCCAGTTCCTGGGTTTAGCTCAGGTAAGTTGATTACCATTGCAATCTTATACACCTGCATTTTAGAAAATAAATACACCTCAATCCTCATATAGACTGCTTTTTATCCCCCCACTCCTATCTGCTCTATTTACATAGATGTGTAAGTATACTTTAATATTGGTTTAAGCTGCATGTCAAGCGACAACATCATTAAAAATATGTATACAACGAAGCAGTTAGATATTGTGAAAAGGGTTGTAAAAATTGGGTATATAATGTTACAAAGATTTTAAATGATTATGGTTTTCCAGATGTACTGTATTCGAAAATGCGTATGCTTTTGATATGAAATCATTTTTGTTTGTATTTAAGTGTAGAATTGTAGACTCTTTTAAACTTAAATGGTACAATGCTGTCAACGAAAGCTATATGATGGATATGTATAGGCAGTTTAAAGCAGCTCTAGTATATGAACCACATCTAAATATTCTACCTAAATCATTAAGAGCATGTGTTAGTAGATTACGTTTATCTGTACACCCTTTGAGAATTCAAACGGGTAGATACACTAGAAATGTTGAGGAAAGATCTGTACATGTAAGATACTGCATGTTCTGTGATTTTATTGACATTGAGGATAAATATCATTTAATTTGTGTATGCCCTACATATAATGATTTAAGAGAAAAAAAAAGAAACAACAAATATTATATCAAACCATCTGTTTATAAATACTTGAATTTGTTAAAAATGGTGGATAAAATGGAACTTATTAATCTGTTACTGTTTTTACAATCAAGACTGATAAATGATATGTCACATGTATCATAATATATTCATCTCCTGTATGCATATGATGTATGTTATATATTTCCAACTGCATTTGTAACACTCTTATTTAAAAACCCACAATTTTTCTTTTTTGTGTGGGTATTTTAGCTCACCTGAGCACAACGTGCTCATCGTGAGCTTTTGTGATCGCCTTTTGTCCGTTTTCCATTGTGCAGCGTCAACATTTGCCTTGTAAACTCTCTAGAGGCCACATTTATTGTCCAATCTTCATGAAATTTGGTCAGAAGATTGGTCTCAATGATATCTTGGATGAGATCAAAAATGGTAACATTTGCTTGAAAAACATGGCTGCCAAGGGGCGGGGCATTTTTCCTTTTATGGCTATATATGGCTTTAGTAAAATCTTGTTAACACTCTAGAGGCCACATTTATAGTCCAATGTTCATGAAACTTGGTCAGAAGATTCATCCCAATAACATCTAGGACGAGTTCAAAAATGATGCTGGTTGGTTGAAAAACATGGCCACCACTTCCACTGGGGCGGGGCATTTTTCCTTATATGGCTATAGTAAAACCTTGTTAACACTCTAGAGGTCACATTTATATTCCGATCATCATGAAACTTGGTCAGAAGATTTGTCCCAATGATATCTGGATGAGTTTGCTTTAAAAACATGGCCACCAGGGGCGGGGCATTTGTCCTTATAGCTATACAAATGTATATGGCTATAGTAAAACCTTGTTAACACTCTAAAGGCTACATTTACTGTCCAATCTTCATGAAATTTGGTCAGAAGATTGGTCTCAAAGATATCTTGGATGAATTTGAAAACAATTATGTTTGCTTGAAAAACATGGCTTCCAAGGGGTGGGTCATTTTTCCTTATATGGCTATAGTAAAATCGTGTTAACACTCTAGAGGCCACATTTACTGTCCTATCTTCATGAAACTTGGTCAGAAGATTCATCCCGATAATATCTTGGACGAGTTCAAAAATGATGCCGGTTGGTTGAAAAACATGACTGCCAGGGGGCGGGGCATTTTGACTTATATGGCTATAGTAAAAGCTTGTTAACACTCAGGAGGCCACATTTATTTTTCGATCTTCATGAAACTTGGTCAGAAGATTTGTCCCAATAATATATTATTATCTCAGGTGAGCAAGCTGCGACTTTGGGCCTTTCAGGCCCTCTTGTTTTTTATCTAATTTTAAGCTCTTCTGGCCATAGGCCAGAAGAGCTTATGGGATGGCATGGTTTCTGTCTGTCTGTGTGTGTGTGTTAGACTTTCTCTTGTTCATCCGATTCTTTTCAAACTTGTTCAGTGTGTTGATATTAATGAGGACTCGAACCCTATTGAAAATGGGTTACATCAGAATAAAAAGTCCAGAATTATCTCCCCTTGAATTTGAGATAATTGTGAAATTAGGCATGTTTACGAAAACAAGTCCACAGTTTTCATCCAATCATTTCCCAACTTGCACATTATCTTTATCTGAATGATGATTCAAACCCTATTGAAAATGAGCAATATCGGAGTTATAAGTCCAGAATTATCTCCCCTTGAATTTGAGAAAAAAATGAAAAACTTAAACATTTTGCCATAACTTTTGCTATATTGAAGATAGCAACTTCATATTTGGCATGCATGATTGTGTATCTTATGGAGCTGCACATTTTGAGTGTTGAGAGGTCAAGGTCATCCTTCAAGGTCAATGGTCAAAAAAAAAATCAAAGCGGCACAGAAGGGGACATAGTGTTTCCGACAAACACATTTCTTGTTTGTTTACATATTAAGTTTTATCCTTTTGAAACTTCAACGGATGTTTTATATCATCAAGGGCCAGAACCCCATTGAGAGTGAAGAAAATTTGTCCAACTTATTGTTGAATAGGAGCCATTTGAAGTTTAAATTTTACGTTTCTTCTTGTTTATGCGATGAATTTCCCATTTTGGGTCTGTTTGTTTAAAACCTACTCAGATTGTTCATGCTATCAAGCGCTTGAGCCCTATTGTTTCCAGCCAGTAGAGCGATTCAGGCCCACATGGGTCTCTTGTTTGTATAAAATCATGCGACAATATATATATATTGAGAGAGAGAGAGAGAGATACAAAGTACATCGTCTATATAATATATATATATTATATAGACGATGTACTTTGTATAAGTCTCAAATAAAAAATCTGTCTGTCTGTCTTAAAGGTGGAGGGATAGAGAATTTGCCTTGTCTGTCAGTCCTTATAACAGTCTGTCATAAAAAATTTAGGGCTATATCTCAGAAACTTAATTGGATATCAACATGAAACTTAAAAGTTGTATAAATAACAATGAGGAAAAGTGCCATGCACATAACCATAACCCTACACTTCCTTTAATAAGAGTTAATTCCCTTTGTTGTTGTTTTATTTGATGTAATTTTTCAGGGCTATATCTCAGATACCATGCAAGACTTCAACATGAAACTTAATGGGTGTATTGATATTAATTAACAAAGAGAAGTGCCATGATTTAGAACCATAACCCTTCACTTTCTAAAGTAAGGGTTATTTTCCTTTGTTGCTTTTGTATGGTGGAACTTTTCAGGGCTATATTTCAGATACAATACAACATTTCAACATCAAACTTCATGGGTGTGTAGAAATATATGGAAAGAAGTGCAATGCACAAGAACCATAACCATACCTTTCTAAATTAAGAGTTATATCCCTTTGTTGTTTTGTGATCGCCTTTTGTCCATTGTCTGTCGTCCGTCGTGCGGCGTTAACATTTTGCCTTGTGAACACTCTAGAGGCCATATTTTTTGTCTGTTCTTCATGAAACTTGGTCAGAACATTTGTCCCATTGATACCTCGACTGAGTTCGAAACTGGGTCAAAAACTAGGTCACGAAGTAAAAAAAAAGAAAATCCTTGTGAACACTGTAAAAGTCACATTTGATGCCCAATCTTTATGTAACTTTGTCAAAATGTTTGTCTAAAATGATATGTTGGTTGAGTTCAAACGTGGTTCCGGTCCTTGGAAAAACATGGCCACCATGTGTGGTAGTATTCCTTATATGGCTATTTTAAAACCATGTTAACACATTAGTTGTTATGAGGATGTTGGTGCACATAAAACAATTAACAGAACTGTATTATACCTGTGCATGCATTGTTGCAGTACAATAGTGTTGATTGATGCCTTCTTGAATAGCCATGGGATGACTGTGTAACAGGCTTACAGTTCCTTAAAAATTGGTCCCGATTAACTGGGCTCTCAGATTAAAGACCCTTGTCTTGATGTAAGATGGACACCATGCACTGATAAGATAGACAGCTTATACAGTTTGTAGCCATTCAGTAGTTTGTGTGTAATTATCAAAGATTTGTGATTTCATTTACAACGACTTTGATATATGATAACAATTTAATATATTGTATTTAAATATGCAAAATCTATTTCATAAACACTCGATTTATTGAAAAAATACAGTTGTTATCAGTATCTAAAGCTGTTCTTGCAAAAACAAGTTGTTACTTGTCATCCCCTATAACATACAAAGATGCTGAGATGCTTATCTCATTATCTCAAAGCTGGACAACAATTTGTGGAAAAATTTACTTCCATTTTCTTTTGCTGATGCTCATTATTAAATTACTGTCCTCATGTTACTTTTATCCAAAATATAGCTTTGTCGCAACGGGTAACAAATGTCTATTTAAAAAAAAACATAAACACACACACACAAAACTACTTATAATGCATATACATGTATGTATATGTCTGCAGAAACAACACACCCTTTCTTTTCACAAAACAACGTTAACAACCCTTTTTAAACATACATACTACTCAGGTGAGGGACGGCCACCATGGCCCTCTTGTTGTAAAATACAGCAAAACTTATTGGTGTGATTGATGATGGCACACACATCTGGACCAAACTGGACTAAGTTGTGAGACAACCCATTAATCTCACATGTCTTGTGTTACGGCTTATGCACAATTAACAGCTGATCTATGAGTTCGTGATTTAATTGGTCATTAGCAGAATGCAAACAACGGGATCAAAGTTTGCAAAGAAATTTTAAGTGCCAAATAACTGTGTTCAGAATATCAAAGACATAAGCCACATCGATTTTGAAATTTTGGCACTGAAACTTATTTGGGAAAACCCTGATGAAAATAGTATAAATATATGTATCATAGGAAAATTTATGTTAGTCTTTGTTTAGTCCATGGATGTGTCAAAATGAACGTGCTGTAGAGTGTCTATAAAAATAAATAGGGTATATGCCATTATTTTTTAAAGGGATGCAAAAACATGTCCTCAAATTTGATCATTTTAAGATAACTGTTATGCTGTATGAAAACAATCTAAAAATCTAAATTATTGTTTTATTTATGCCATTATAGTACACATTTGTTGGGCTGTGACGAAAATATCATCAAAAATAAATGGAAAGGCAAATTAAACAAATAGAAGGTAACATAATAAAATTGTACCTTTTATTTAAGTGAAAGAATATAAGATATTCATGAGCTTTTTTAAGTTTTTTGAAATTGCTAAAAATTGGTAGGATTTGTTAACCCAGTTGTAAAAAAGGACTTGCGTTAAGTTATATTTAGGGAACAACTTGTCAAGTCTATTTTTGTTTTTCAGATGCTGACTGGAATCTTTGTCTTATATGCAGCCAAGTTATTCTCTGTGATTGAATTTCCGGACTTCGCAGGAGATACTTTTAAGAGGGTTTGTAGTGGAATGTGACCTCCATGTAAATGGCTTGGCTCCTAAACTAGAAAAGTTCTGTTTAAAAGATCTTACCTCAAATCTATTTGTTTTCTTTTAATGAAAGGAAATTTTATTTTTGGAAATGTTGAAAATACTTAAGGAAGATACCATTTTGTACACACAAGGTACTATTGAATAGTGCTATTTACCGCCAAGCATTATGGGTACTGTATTTTCAATTTCCAACATGACATGCGATAATGACATTATACTTTTGGTTGAAGCGTAACAACATGAAAGTGTTGCACACTTCTATACATTATGGACAAAATCACATTGGTAGAGTAAGGAACTAAAATCTTGGGGTTCTTGGGTTCAAGTTCATACAGGCAGTTATTTGGTTATTTAGAGGGGGATTATTTACAGGTGTAGTTGCTTTGCACACATGTGCGATGCATTTTTGAGGACAAGTATACAAAAGACAATATCATAGTGATGTATACAATAGAAAGATAATAAATACAAGGGATATAAATGCTGTCAAGAAATTGCTTGTTTACAATAATCAAAGAATAAAGCTGATTTTATTATTCTGATGTTATCTGTATGAAAACTTAGAAGCATTTAAACTGTATACGTTTAGAGCAAAGTTTTAATAAAACTTTTAATTGTAGATATGGCCTTTGCCAATTATGTTTGTTGGCAATTTGCTCTGTGGACTTGGAGGAACACAGAAAATAAGGTAGTGTCTTATATGTTGCTGGTGCATAAGATGCGTTCTGGGAAAAATGGGCTTAATGCATGTGCATCAAGTGTCCTCCCTGATTAGCATGTGATAAGCCTGTGCATCAAGTGTCCTCCCTGATTAGCCTGTGATAAGCCTGTGCATCAAGTGTCCTCCCTGATTAGCCTGTGATAAGCCTGTGCATCAAGTGTCCTCCCTGATTAGCCTGTGATAAGTGTCCTCCCTGATTAGCCTGTGATAAGCCTGTGCATCAAGTGTCCTCCCTGATTAGCCTGTGATAAGCCTGTGCATCAAGTGTCCTCCCTGATTAGCCTGTGATAAGCCTGTGCATCAAGTGTCCTCCCTGATTAGCCTGTGATAAGCCATGTGTCATTAGCCTGTGATAAGCCTGTGCATCAAGTGTCCTCTGATTAGCATGTGATAAGCCTGTGCATCAAGCCTGATGCATGTGATAAGCCTGTGCATCAAGTGTCCTCCCTGATTAGCCTGTGATAAGCCTGTGCATCAAGTGTCCTCCCTGATTAGCCTGTGATAAGCCTGTGCATCAAGTGTCCTCCCTGATTAGCCTGTGATAAGCCTCACAGGAAGTCTCTTCTGAACAAAAATGGAAGATGTTGTGACTGCACATGGTCATCTGGAATGACACTTAATGCAAATGCATTAGGCCCAGTTTTCATGGACACAAGGCTCAAATAATAAAAAAATTATAACTTAATAAAGCAAAAAAATATCTTACTTGGCATGTTTGCTGGTATGAGATTGGTTTTAGTATATCAAAAGACTTAAGTTGTTTGTAATGATGTAATAATTTATTGGCATTTCAAGTGACTGTCTTTTTTTATTGATCATCGGGAAGAGTAACATGACACAAGCTAACATGTATTTAATACCTGTAAAGTACCTCTAAATCTTTTTGCTTCCAGTTTACCAATGTTCACAGTTCTGCGACGTTTCTCAATTCTATTTACAATGATTGCGGAGTTCTGGATCTTGGGGTAAGTGAAATCTGGGGATATTAAGTCATCTGGGATTTGTGAGAAAAAACTTCAGAACATTGAAGAGAATCTCTAAAAAGGCAAGGCTCATGGGTTTAATATATGGTATGTATAATTGTCTAGTTGTCATCCACAAAGATTGCCCAGATAATGTCTCTTGGGTTAAAAATGAGCATGCTACAAACTTTAGGGATCAGGGATTTAATATATTTTATTGTTAGTGTTCCTCTGCTTAGATTGTTGAAATCATGTCCCTGTAGTTAAAAATGGCAATTACCCAGGGGACAGATGATTTATATAAACTCATATAGTAAATAACTTAAAAAGTGTACTTCTCTAAAACCACAAGTGCTGGAATTTTGTTTTAATATGCCATTTGTATGTGTTTGGTCCTGTGCAAGGACATATAGAGTATTTCTACATGTCTCATCTTGTTTAGTTGAGTATGAAACAAGAGATAGTGGTCATGTACAAAGATTGTTTAACCATTTCGCACACAGAAGCAAAGTGAAAATGGCAAGTACAAACCGCATAAAACCAGAACAGTCTGCAAGTAACTTGCAGTCTGTTCAGGTTTTATGCTGTTTTGCTGCTCATCAGTATCTATGGTTTTATGCTTTTTGCACATATCCATTTTTGCTTTTCTTTCAAGTGGGAAAGGGTTACATGTTAATGTTTGATTCAAGTACTTACCCAGAAATATCTTAGATACTGCTGAAATACTGCAAACAATTCCAAGAAGATTAACAAACAAGACATCAAATATATGTTTGTAGGAGTAAAATGATTTCTGTCTGAAAACAAATGCATGTTCTATTTAACCCTTTTTCCTTGGAAAAATAAATCAACTCTCACCACTTTTGAATTAATTATTGTATAACTGTATAGTAACAGCTCATCAATTAAAATTAAATCGTGCAATAATTACAACAAAATTCCTTAATTTAACCTCACACTGTGAAAATTGGGTTTCATGCATCTGCATAAAGTGCCATCAAATAATAGCCTGTCGAGTCTGCACATCTTTATCAGGGACAACATTGTCCATCAGATAATAGCCTGTCGAGTCTGCACATCTTTATCAGGGACAACATTGTCCATCAGATAATAGCCTGTCGAGTCTGCACATCTTTATTAGGGACAACATTGTCCATCAGATAATAGCCTGTCGAGTCTGCACATCTTTATCAGCGACAACATTGTCGTCCCTAATTAGCCTTGTAAACTGCACAGGCTAATCTTAGACAACACTTTACACGTGTGCATTAAACCCATGTTCTCAGCGTTCACATATTCTTTCCTTCCTTTAGAGTAAAGGCCTCCAAATCGGTACAGTTCAGCGTGTATCTCATGATAGCGGGAGCCATGGTAGCTGGAGCGTAAGTAGCTGCTCATAATACATGGCCAATACTAGCATACCATGTACCGTTTAATTAATAATATGAGAGTTAAAATTACAGGGGTGTCAATTTTCCGGATTATTCCGGAAATCCGGATTTGAGCCGGCCAGGGTTGATTTTGAGGTGAATGTAAATCCGATGAGTTTGTTTAAAGGGGCCTTTTCACAGATTTTGGCATTTTTTTTAACTTATTCATTAAATGCTTTATATTGATAAATGTAAACATTGGATCGTAAAAGCTCCAGTAAAAAATCAAGAATAAAATTAAAAAAAGGAAAAGAACATTGCCCGGAGCAGGTTTCGAACCAGTGACCCCATGAGTCCTGCCAGAGTCCTGAAGTAAAAACGCTTTATCCTACTGAGCTATTCCGCCGAGAACACATGCTAAACGTATTTTATACGTTATATAAGCAATCTTCGTAGTTTCACAAAATTTAACGACAAAAACAGAACTCTCCAAATTATTCAATCGTTTCGCGTTGCAACGCTTTATAATTTTTAGGTTTTAAAATAATCAAAAGATGCATATAATGGCTATATTAGAGCATGGTAAATGTTCAGTATTACTGTTTCCTCACAAATATCATAACCAAAACGAAAATTTGCGAATCTGAAACAACTTTTTTCAATTTTGTCAATTTACCAAAGCGTGAAAAGATCCCTTTAAGGCGGGTGGGGGTAGGGACAAAATTCTTTTAGTGCGGGATCATTTCAGAACGAATATTGTTATAGCATCGTCGGCATTCCGGACATTTGCGCTTGGTACCGATTTTATTTATTGATTTCTGATTGGTAAGCGGCTGGCACTGACATGAGCAGTAACTGGCTAAGTAAAGCACTGCAATATCATATTTTAAAACAATATGTTAATCAAATTATATATTGACTGCGTATTTGCTAGGTTACTGGTTACTGGTTTTCATTTTCTGCAGTCAAACGATATGCATATTTTATTTCATTTGCAAATGATGTATCGCGACATGTTTTCGGACAGTCGTTTTCGGATACGCTGGTTTGTCGATTTTAATTTAATTTCGAAGTTCTTAATATCATTTGTTTAGAATGACAAATACACATGCGGTGTTACGGATGGTTTGGTTTATAATATTTCGCATTGTACTCACCAGAAATTGCACCTAGAAAGACTATTTAAAAAAAAGAACAATAAGCTAGGGCTCGGGGGGTTGGGCCCTCTCTTCCCTTTATCCTACGGCTTAATTTTCCGGATTTCAAATTTGGGACAATTGACACCCCTGCATTATCAGTAAGAACTTTATCATTTGAATCTTATTTGACTTAAAAACTAATATGTATGGTTTGTCGAAAGATGTGGTTTAAATCTTATTATGCCCCCTTTTCTTCGAAAAGGGGGCATATAGTGATCGTACTGTCCGTCTGTCTGTCTTACCGTCACACTTCGCATTTAGGTTTCGAAAAATGCTCATAACTTCTATGTCCCTTGAGATATAACCTTCATATTTGGTATGCATGTGTATATGGAAAAGGCCTTTCCATACGCACAAATATTTTTACCCCTGTGACCTTGACCTTGAACTAAGGGTCCACGTTTAGGTTTCAAAATCTGGGTTTAGGTTTCAAAAAATGCTTGTAACTTCTATGTACCTTGAGATATAACCTTCATATTTGGTATGCATGTGTATATGGACAAGGCCTTTCCATATGCACCAAAAATTTTACCCCTGTGACCTTGACCTTGAACTTAGGGTCCGCGTTTAGGTTTCAAAATCTGCGTCTAGGTTTTAAAAAATGCTCACAACTTCTATTCCCTTGAGATATAACCTTCATATTTGGTATGCCTGTGTATATGGACAAGGCCTTTCCATACGCACACACATTTTTACCCCTGTGACCTTGAACTTAGGGCCCGCGTTTAGGTTTCGAAATTTGCGTTTAGGTTTTGAAAAATGCTTACAACTTCTATGTCCCTTGAGATATAACCTTCATATTTGGTATGCATGTGTAAACGGACAAGGCCTTTCCATACGCACACAAATTTTGACGCCTGTGCCCTTGACCTTGAACTTAGGGTCCGCGTTTAGGTTTCAAAATCTGTGTTTAGGTTTCGAAAAGAGCTCATAACTTCTATCAAGCGTTTATAGGGGGCATAAGTCATCCTATGGTGACAGCTCTGGTTTTGATCTATGAATAATTCACAACTGGCCTTTTTAACTTAGTGTTTTTAGCCTCTTATGCAGTTTGGTCCTAGTTAGAAACCAGCTAGTTGCTAGCTAGGTTGTTCCAGTAAAGGTGTCTACCATCAATTAATCTAAGGTGTAAATATGTACATAAAAATTCTTCGTTGGAGAGTAAATAATTAATAATGACTGGAAACTAAATGTTCATGTTTCATAAAGTACTTCTATTATTCGGTAATCCACCTTTTCAGAACAGTTTAGTTGTTTTGAGCTTCAGATGCAGGCCTTATGGGTTATATCAATCTTGATATTTGTGAAAAATATATATTGCAAAATCATATATTATTTCTGTGACATTAATTTGTGTTGATTTTTTTAGCAGAAAAATTAAAGATTGTGAGGACAAAAATCAAATATTGTAATTTTGTAATACCATGCCATGGACATCAAAGACATTTGGTTAAGTAATTCACACAGATTAACATGTAAGATTACCATGTAAGATAACCATGTTTGTTCAGCCCAGATTAAAAAAGTTTCTGTGCTTTTATTAGACAAAAAGAAAGCTTAATTGCAAAACTAAAAAAAAAAATCCCACCTTTTATGGGCACTGATAAAAATAAGATAGTTTAAGTGAAAGCATCATTGTAATTGAAAATATATCTTGTTTAAGGTCTTGAGAATGAGTCTACTATCACTTTACAACAATGGAGACATTTATTGGCATTTAAGAAACAGGACTGGATACTATTACTAACAAACAATTGACGAGTTATTGGGCATGTGATCAAAATGGCGCACCTGCTGTAAGTGACTCCATCTTTCGCTTGCTGTTTACAGAAATTAAAAGGCCTATTCATTTATTTTGAGGTCAGTAAGTAGGGACATTAAATAAGGTGACTAGGGGATGTGGCACTTTCACAGAATATCTAGAGAACAATTTATTCTGGAATTATGAGAGTGTGCTGATAAGTCTTTGGCGAACAATAACCCGTATCTATAAATCAAAATTCTTGGCGCATATTAGTTTAAACCTATTTATTTAAGTTGGGTTGCATAGAAAGCCTAAGGCTTATTTCAAATGCTCTCGAGTCAGTTCCTGGACCTAGAACCAGTACTCTGGTGGAGGTCTAAAGAACGCTCCCACAGATGGGATTGAACCCGTGACCTCCGGGTTGCTAGGCTGACACCATATCCTCTATGCCATGTGTAGTCAGTCCATAATAAAGTTGACTAGTTACAAGTTCCATTTCAGTGATCCAATCTTTGTGTTCACCTGATTCTGTAAAAAATATTTTACTGCAATAATGCATCGGAACTGCTGCTGATCCTAGGCATTAAATCCAGGACAGACAGAAACTTTCAGTGAGCTGTTGGTTTCTTGTTAACTCTTTCTGTGCTGGAAACAAATTTTGAAGGCCTTTGCAAACAGTTTGGATCCAGATGAGACGCTACAGAACGTGGCGTCTCATCAGGATCCAAACTGTTTGCTATTCTGATAGTACTCTTTGAAAAAAATCGAAGAAAATACTAATTTTAGAAATTCAGCAGACAAAATTTTAGCAGACGACAAATTTCCCAGCATGCAAAGGGTTAAGTGTGCAGCTGTTGTTGTTTTGCCCATTTTCAGGACTGATCTATCATTTGATCTGGTTGGCTACACACTCATCTTCATCAACAACCTTTGCACGGCTGCTAACATGGTATACACCAAGCAGAAGTTAGAAGCAAAGGTACACATAGTCAAGATACTATAGAGGTGCACTCTGAAAAAGTGTTGTAAAATGCATGTGCATAAAGTGTCAGCGCAGATTAGCCTTTGCAGTCTGCACAGGCTAATTGGGGACAACACTTTCAACTTTTATGATTGTTTTTTGTTTAAAGAAAGTCTTAGAAAGAATCCAGTGTAGCCAGAAAGTGTGGTCCCTGATAAGCCTTTGCTGATTTCATGCTGTTGTTTGTACTACAGATATTGCTGTTTGTACTACAGATATTGCTGTTTGTACTACAGATATGGCTGTTTGTACTACAGATATTGCTGTTTGTACTACAGATATTGCTGTTTGTACTACAGATAGTCAATTAAAATGTCACACATGTGTTTTGGATCATTGTGTGAGGTCACTGACCAAGTTTCATAATTCCAAGCTGGGAAGGAAACATATTTGTTCAGGGTGTTCATTAGCAAGTATTTACTTAGACCTACAGGTAGCACACCACAGTAGAAACACACTCTCTCGGAGCGGCAGACGCCTTCTTGATCTCCACCAAGCTCTATTCAGAAAACAACAAACCTGCAATCATAAAAACACATTCACTGCACACAAATAGTCTGAAACACACATTTAAGATAAAAAATTAGCATATGGAACCTGTACAGGTGATACTATTGACAAAAATGACAGAATGGCAAGGCTGCAAACAGGGGCCTCAAAATCAACTTTTTACCATGTACAAAAGTGGCTCGGGACGAAAGAAACGTAATGATAGCCAGCTTTTGGAATTATATTTTTACACGCAAAGCACAGCACAACCCATCAATCCATGAATAAATACCTTGTTACCAGGTGGTTTTTGCGCAATAATTCACAGCTTGACCCTAATAGCAAATCCACCTTAAAAAGAACCCAAAATACAATATGCCTACCGCAGTTGTCCTTCCTGAGTAACAAAAAATACAACAACAACAAGAGGTCATGACCCATCAGTTTCGCATTTGAAAATGGTCATATTCTTATGATTTAATGCAATTTGGGGGTACAATAAGACCTATTACCCTCAAATTTGACATTGAAACCTACCCTTTCCCAATATTTCACTTTTATACCGGGGCCAATTCGCATATTTCTGCTTCCTACTGTGGTGTGCTACCATAACTGACCCATGACCAGCCATTCAGCAGGGTAATGTCCCTTTTATGCTTACACAATCAGATTAAAGTTTTCCTGCAAGGTTAAGTCTGGATTAGGTTATCAACAGATAGATATCTCTATAACAGCTATAAATATTCATTTGAAACTTTAGAATTATCATGTGAGTTAAGTCATTGAGTCATAAATCTTACTTGCAGAATTATGCACAAGCACCTACATTCTTTTTTATAATGAAATCGCTTCTTATTTTCAAAGTTGAACTGGGAAATACCTGTGGACAATTGATTTATCTCATCTGATAATATATTAAATAAAACATTTTCAGGTAAAGAGATGAAAGGAGACATGAAATGCTTTTATTCTAGAGAAAATATCTAGTTATGCCCCCCTTCGAAGAAGAGGGGGTATATTGCTTTGCTCATGTCGGTCGGTCCGTCCGTCCACCAGGTGGTTGTCAGACGATAACTCAAGAACGCTTGGGCCTAGGATCATGACACTTCATAGGTACATTGATCATGACTTGCAGATGGCCCCTATTGATTTTGAGGTCACAAGGTCAAGGTCACAGTGACCGGAAATAGTAAAATGATTTTCGGATGATAACTCAAGAACGCTTTTGCCTAGGATCATGACACTTCATAGGTACATTGATCTTGACTTGCAGATGACCCCTATTGATTTTCAGGTCACTAGGTCAAAGGTCAAGGTCACAGTGACAAAAGTCGTATTCACACAATGGCTGCCAGTACAACGCACAGCCCATATGGGGGGCATGCATGTTTTAGAAACAGCCCTTGTTATTAATAGTTGTTATATTTTTGGTAAAGTATTGAATTTCAATGAAAACCATAGCAAATGTATGCATTAAATTTATGTCACATTCATTATATAATGTGTATGACCCTGTCCCTAGTAGTTCCTTAATGTCATCATCGCTCCCTGTATTTTTCAAAATTGCCATTTACCAGAGGTCCAGATAATTTTTAGCTCGGCGTTTTCAGAGAAAACCTGAGGTATTATCATAACCAGCTCGTCGTGTCGTCCGACGTCCGCGTCGTGCTGAAACCTTAACATTGGCTCTAAAATCAAAGTGCTTCCACCTACAACTTTGAAACTTCATATGTAGATGCACCTTGATGAGTTCTACATGCCACACCCATTTTGCGATCACTAGGTCAAAGGTCAAGGTCACTGTGACCTCTATTTTTTTAAATAAAATTCTGACAAGCTTTCATTTATTCAAAACTGCACCTGTAGCGGAGCGTGGCACCCGTTATGCTGTGCTCTTGTTTAAGATAAAGAGTGTTTCACTCATGACTTTTTTAATTGATGAGTAAGATACAAAATCAAAGACTTTTGCGGGAGTATTTAAAATACTCCTGCAAAAGTCTCTGATTTTGTTTTTGTTTTTAAATTTAAACAGGAATATGCAAAAAACATGTATTAATAATAAAGAACATTTACTCTTGTTTTCATAAACATGCATTTTGAAATGGCTGATCAAATAATCCGAATTGGGGCCCTGTTGGTCCAACTAATAATTGCACAAAATGCGTATGCCAATTTTTATGATGATTTTTTTCACTCCTCAAAAGTATAATTCATGCGTATTTGGAAATTTTCCACGAGTATTACGCAAATACACATCTTATCTGGACCTCTGCCCTAAACAATAACATAAACAAATGCTGCTGTTTCAGGATCTGGGACAGTACGGACTGCTGTTTTATAATTCCATATTTATGGTGATACCATTGTTAAGCCTCATGCTATTCAATGGAGAATTTGAGTTGGTAAGACTTGTTATTTTTGTCCCCGTGTGATGTTTCACCAGAGGGTACTTATGGTTTGCGCTCTGTCTGTCTGTCAGTCTGTCTATCCGTCGCACTTTTCTGGATCCTGCGATAACTTTAAAAGTTCTTAATATTTTTTCATGAAACCTGCAACATGGATAGATGGCAATATGAACATTATGCACGTCATTTCATTTTGTTCCTATGTCAAAAATTGTGGTTGCTATGGCAACAAAAAAACAACTGAAAAAGGTGGAATTTCTAACAATGGTGGAGCCGGTAGGGGACCATATTGCTAGACAATAGCCTTGTTTATAAAATAATTTCAGGTGAGTGATTTGTTTTCATTATAAATTGAAAGAATAATCAGACCTCTCCATAAATATAGTTGTTAGATAAAATAGACTTTGAACGTCTTTTCTGGACATCAAACAGTTTTAAAGATTTCAACCATTTGAACACTTAATTTAAAAAAGCTATTCTTGTATCTTGTTTGTTCAATTTAGTTTATCTACACCCTTTAACTTGAATACTTAATCTCCAACCATCGCCGTGGTGATGTGTTTATCAATTATGGTTACAGGTGTATCACTATGATCAGTGGAGCAACATCATGTTCCTGGGGCAGTTTGCGCTGTCTGGTGTCCTGGGATTCATACTCAACTACTCAATAGTGCTCTGCACGCATCATAACTCAGCCCTCACTACCACAATCATAGGTGTTTTAAAGGTAGTATTTCCACACTGTCACAATTATAGGGGTCTTAAAGGTTATCTGCCCTCACTACCACAATTATAGGTGTTTTAAAGGTAATATTTCCACACTACCACAATTAAAGGTGTTTTAAAGGTAATCTATCCTCACTACCACAATTATAGGTGTTTTAAAGGTAATCTGTCCTCACTACCACAATTATAGGTGTTTTAAAGGTAATCTTTCCACACTACCACAATTATAGGTGTTTTAAAGGTAATCTTTCCTCACTACCACAATTTTAGGAGTTTTCAAGGTAATCTTAACACTCTACCACAATTATAGGAGTTTTAAAGGTAATCTTTCCAGACTACCACAATTAAAGGAGTTTTAAAGGCGTTCTTTCCACACTATGGCAATTATAGGAGTTTTAGAGGTAATCCTTCCACTCCACCACAATTATAAGTGTTTTAAAGGTAATCTTTCCAGACTTCCACAATTTTAGGAGTTTTAGAGGTAATCTCTCCACACTACCACAAACACTACCACAATTATAGAAGTTTTAGAGGTAATCTTTCCAGACTACCACAATTATAGGTGTTTTAACCATTACCCTTTCCTCTACCACAATTATAAGAATTGTAAAATCTGTACAACACTGCCATAATGTTAGTAGTTAGACAATTATCCCTTTCTACCACAATGGAAGCAGTTTTCAAAGATTGTATATTCTATAATTTATTGAAATCTAAAGGTTCTATGTTATATGAGTTATTGAAATCTAAAGGTTCTATGTTATATGAGTTATTGAAATCTAAAGGTTCTATGTTATATGAGTTATTGAAATCTAAAGGTTCTATGTTGTATGAGTTATTGAAATCTAAAGGTTCTATGTTATATGAGTTATTGAAATCTAAAGGTTCTATGTATAGTTATTGAATCTAAGGTTCTATTATGAGTTATTGAAATCTAAAGGTTCTATGTTATATGAGTTATTGAAATCTAAAGGTTCTATGTTATATGAGTTATTGAAATCTAAAGGTTCTATGTTATATGAGTTATTGAAATCTAAAGGTTCTATGTTATATGAGTTATTGAAATCTAAAGGTTCTATGTTATATGAGTTATTGAAATCTAAAGGTTCTATGTTATATGAGTTATTGAAATCTAAAGGTTCTATGTTATATGAGTTATTGAAATCTAAAGGTTCTATGTTATATGAGTTATTGAAATCTAAAGGTTCTATGTTATATGAGTTATGGAAATTCTAAAGGTTGTTTGTTATACCAGTAATGGAAATTCTTAAGGTATGTTTAACCAGTAATGGAAATTCTATAGTTTGTATGTTATACGAGTAATGGAAATTCTAAAGATTGTATGTTATACCAGTTATAGGAATTCAAATGGTTGTATGAATGCAACAGTCACTACAGACTAAAATTCTGATACATGTATATTTATTTTCAACTTTTATTTCAAACCTGCATTCTGCTGCACAAATTATTAAATTGTGTAATATTGCAGTTCATATAATTCCACAGCTTCCTGTTGCTATATCTTCCATTTCAGAATCTCATAGTGACTTATCTGGGGATGATCTTGGGAGGAGATTATATATTTAGTTGGCCCAATTTTCTTGGATTGAATATCAGGTACATCTTGTGATTACCACATTATTTGTGCATTATCTAACTGCATTCGCTTAGTGTGATTTTATCCAATTTAAATTGTGATGATGTATTTACTTACCAGGTTTTGAATTAAGTCGAAATTCCTGCTTATAATATTCTGTTATGACGTGTCGATGGCTGGGTGGGTGATTTGGACAAAAACAGGATTCGGATTAATAGCTTTAGTTTATATAGACAGAGCTTGATGAACTTCAGATATGGCAGGCTTGCTAGGTTGAGATTATAGTGTCATGTCAAGGTCACTGTTACCAAAAATATAAAAATGGCTCTGCTTTTCAACTTGTGTTTGAGAGGAGATAATACTCTAAAAATGTGTTTATAGGTTGCTTACATAAAGACCTGAATTTATACCTACCTAACTTTGGATTGTATTTTGGGTTTGTCTGTTAAATGCCAAGGTCACTGACACTAAAATTTAAAATATGGAATATGCTGAATAACTTCAGTCTGGATAGAGGTATTGCACTACAATTTGTGTGCATGTAGTTTAGCTTTGGCTTGCAGTTGGAGCTAGTAATTAAGGCAGAGGTCACTGTTATTGATAAAGTAGGAAAATGAGTCTCCAGTGAATAATTTGAGTATTCATGGAAGTATTGCTCTGAAATGTTGTGTGTAGTTCGCTTATATTCAAGCTTGGGAGTTTTTTGTCCCCTGCCGGTGAAACTGGAGGGGACTCGTGGTTTGCGCACTGTGTCTCCGTCAGTCTGTCACACTTTTCTGGATCCTCCGATAACTTTAAAAGTATTTAATATTTTTTCATGAAACATGGATAGATGGCAATATGGAGATTATGCACGTCATTTCATTTTGTTATACGTCAAAAATTCTGGTTGCTATGGCAACAAATAGACTAGAAATACTGCTTAAAATGGTGGTTTTCTGGATCCTGCGATAACTTTAAAAGTGCTAAATATTTTTCATGAAACTTGAAGCATGGATAAATGGCAATATGGACATTATGCACATCATTTCATTTTGTTCCTACGTAAAAAATTCTGGGACTAGAAATACTGCTGAAAATGGGTGGTTTTCTGGATCCTGCGATAACTTTAAAAGTTCTTCATATTTTTTCATGAAACTTGAAACATGGATAGATGGCAATATGGACATATTGCATGTCATTTCATTTTGTTCCTATGTAAAAAAAATTGTTGCTATGGCAACAAATTAAAAAGAATCTGACAATGGTGGAATTTTTGACAATGGTGGAACCGGTAGGGGACATTTATTGCTTGGCAATAGTCTTGTTATTTTAGTCGTTTTATGCCCCCGGTAGGATAGCATATAGCAGTGGCACTGTCCATCCGTCTGTCCATCCGGCATTCTGCTTTCTGGAGGTTTATTACGTATTACTCAGATATTGAGCTGATTTTTGGTATGCGAGTCTATACCTACATGTTCTACAGATGCAGTGTGAGTATTGTTCTGGTCTATTGAGTTCTGGCGAAGTAATGGGCCTTAGTCTTTACAATTTTCTCTAGAATCGCTGCTGAGGGGCTTAAAAGCCCAGTACTAGACATTGTGTTTCACAAACACAGGTCTTGTTAATTCAGTTTTACAAAAGAATTTTTATCCTGTGTTAACACAATTTTCAAAAAGATCTGCTATTCATGGAATTATATTTTTTTTAATCAACAGCTTTAAGCCCAGTTTTCCTATAAACTGACTCGCATGTTTATATGAATTACTATTTCAGTGTTATTGGCAGCATGATATACACATATTTGACATTCAAAAAGCCAGTGCAACCTCCTGTTAGACCTACACCACAACAAGTTTGAACAGAGAGGTTTGTGCGATCACTGGGGAAATTCTTTCCATTGTTATTGTTTCATAATTTTTTTTGCAAATTCTAAACTTTTACCAGGGGATGTCAAAAGTATACATAGAATTAATGAAATAATTATTAACAATATAACAAAATTTAACATTTGTCCATCTACCTTTAATATGTTTCATTTTCAAAATTTATTTGGTTGATGATAAAATATAAAGGTTAAATTGCTGCCCACTTTGTGCCTGTGTTCATGGAAATTATTGTATGCAAAGGCTTATGTGCTAAATTTTGGGTGACATAAAAAAAATATATTGTCTGGTATTTATTTTCTCTGAAATTGTTGTTATGCGCATGGTCAGTATACCGTAAGTTGTCAAGTATAGCACGCCCCCATGAATAACACGCATCTTGTATTTTATCATTTCAAAATGAAGTAAAAAAGAACTTGAGCCAAAAAAACAAGCAACCGAGGTGAAAATGGGCGCCATTTTACTATTTTGCAATCAAATAATTGGGTCATTAGAAAGCTTAATTTTGCATTCAAAAGAGGAAGCATCATTATGATAAGGAGCTTGGGTGGCATATCACTATACATGTCTGAAAATGTTGTAATTTTCTAGCAACAGTCCACATGCATTTCGTGTGTAAAGCATGCACAAATAAGAATTCAGCAGCATGACCTTCCTTGGAAAAAGCCTTGACTTTAAATTTGAATGTTGAATAAAAACTTTATAGCACATGGGAGACATATTTTACGTGTTATACATGGTAACATACGGTAGTCTTGGGTGTATTTCTCATACTTTTGGGTATGATTTCTGTAACGTTTTGGGATAATTTCTGTAGGGGTGTTGATAGATTTTTGCTCTATGAATTGCTCTTAAGCTGTACAAAGATTGCTAACTTATTATTTAATAGTCCTTCAATAACATAATTATAATCAAATCAAATTGAATCAAATTTTATTTTAAGTCGGTACAGGTGTAACAAAGAAACATAAGCTATGAATAGCTATTAACCGACATAACTCAAAAATTACAATAAATAACATGCATATATAAAACAAATTACTAAACAATTATGAATCTACCTTTAAGAATTATTTCTTAGCTGTACAATGTTTTGGCAGACTAATTGAGAAGTAATGCAAAATGACTTCTACCAACAAACCAGGTTATTTGAAATTGAAGATGCGGGTAAATATAATTTTTACAATCATATTCTGTTGCATACATTATCTTCCCACCTAGAGATAGTGGTTTCATTTGTAGTTGTAGATTTTTGGGGGGAAACATATATGGTATGGTATGAATATATATTGTTATGTAGAAAGTGTAGAATCATCAATATTGCATATATGTTTGAGTATAATATTAGTTACTATACAGAATGTCTTATATTACTTTGGTTATCTTAAATCATGGCGCTTGTCTTTTCAAGCACTGTACAACAAATTTGCATTTTTCAAATAAGAATTATTGTTGATTTATGGTTTACATATTTCTCGTTTACTTTGTTTCTTTTCAATACAGTCACTGTTTGTTAAGACTTTTATTATACTTTTATTAAAAAACTGTGAAGTTTAAAGATTGTGTGCATGATTTATGCTTGTTACATATGTTTTAGCCTTATCCACTTATTTCACTTGTCCATAGCTATTTAATATTTGTTGAGCTCGCTTGAGTAAAGATTGATATAGCAGTCACAAATGTTCAAGTATATGTGAATTAGTTTTTGTGTGCAATCGACCTTGTCCAGGCTGGAACCTTCTCATTATTCTTGCAATTTAAATATTACTGACCTAAAATGTTCAACCACATGAAACGATGTGTCAGGCTTAAACCCTTCCCCCAACCTTAATGGTCAAGGTGACACTTGGCCATAAAATAGATGGTTAAGTCTGTTATTCTGTCTTTCATTTGGCTTTAAAAATGACACAAATGACCATAAGGATGTTTATGATGTTTAACACCCTATCTCTCAAAATCAATGGTCAAGGTCATATTCAAAGGGTTAAGGTCATATTTTTGTGTTAAAACTGCTTGTCAAAACTGTTACAATGTCATTCATCATGCAATTTTAAAAATACTTTCCACAAATATTACCCATGATAAACTGATATTTAAAATATGTGTCCTTAACTGATTGGTCTAGATTAAATTTAGAGGTCGATAAATAAATGTGAACATACATGTAGAAAGTAAATTGGCTGACTCTAACTTTGACCTGAATTTTCAAAATAATTTACCCGAAATGTTAATTTTTAACCTGCATGTCTTGTGTAAACACAGTCTTCCTACCTTTAATGTCAAAGTCACACATAAAGGTCAAATGTAAAATTTGACCTAAAAACAACTTATCCAGACTGTTCATAATTCATCATGAAATTTTAAATAATTTACAAAAATTGTTTAACATGTGAAGATATGACACTTTTTTGCCAAATTTTAATATTTATATTGTATAATTATACGATGTTACATTTTTACAGTCTCATTTTTAGCTCACCTGAGCACGTTGTGCTCATGGTGAGCTTTTGTGATCCCCTTTTGTCCATCGTCCGTTGTGCCTTGTGCGATGTCAACATTTGCCTTGTTCACTCTCTAGAGGCCACATTTATTGTCCAATCTTCACAAAATTTGATTAGAAGATTGGTTTCAATGATATCTTGGATGAGTTTCGAAAATGGTTACGTTTGCTTGAAAAACATGGCGGCCAAGGGGCGGGGCATTTTTCCTTATATGGCTATATATGGCTATAGTTCGAAAATGATGCCGGTTGGTTGAAAAACATGGCCGCCAGGGGGCGGGGCATTTTTCCTTATATGGCTATAGTAAAACCTTGTAAACACTCTAGAAGCCACATTTATTTTCCGATCTTTATGAAACTTGGTCAGAAGATTTGTCCCACTGATATCTTTGATGAGTTCAAAAATGGTAACCTTTGCTTGAAAAACATGGCTTCCACGGGGTGGGCATTTTTCCTTATATGGCTATATATGGCTATAGTAAAATCTTGTTAACACTCTAGAGGCCACATTTATTGTCCAATCTTAATGAAACTTGGTCAGAAGATTCATCCCAATAATATCTTGGACAAGTTTGAAAATGATGCCGGTTGGTTGAAAAACATGGCCACCAGGGGGCGGGGCATTTTTCCTTATATGGCTATAGTAAAACCTTGTTAACACTTTAGAGGCCACATTTATTGTCCAATCTTGATGAAATATGGTCAGAAGATTTGTCTTAACCCTTAAAGCGCTGGAGCTGAATTTTAAAGGCCTTTGCAAACAGTTTGGATCCAGATGAGACGCCACAGAACGTGGCGTCTCATCAGGATCCAAACTGTTTGCTATTCTGATAGTATTCTTTGAAAAAAATCGAAGAAAATGCTAATTTTTGAAATTCTGCAGACGACAAATTTCCCAGCATGCAAAGGGTTAATGATATCTTGGATGAGTTCGAAAATGGTTACGTTTGCTTGAATAACATGGCCGCCAAGGGGCGGGGCATTTTTTCTTATATGGCTATAGTAAAATCTTATTTACACTCTAGAGGCCACATTTATCGTCCGATCTTCATGAAACTCGGTCAGAAGATTCATCCCAATAATATCTTGGACGAGTTTAAAAATGATGCCTGTTGGTTGAAAAACATGGCCACCACAGGGGCGGGGCTATTTTCCTTATATGACTATATTAAAACACTCAAAAGATCATCATGAAACTTGGTCAGAAGATTTGTCCCAATGATATCTTGGATGAGTTCGAAAATGGTTTTGCTTGCTTTAAAAAAATGGCCACCAGGGGCGGGGCATTTTTATGTCCCCCACTATAGTAGTTGGGGACATATTGTTTTTGCCCTGTCTGTCTGTTTGCGCCAACTTTAACATTTTGCAATAACGTTTGCTATATTGAAGATAGCAACTTCATATTTGGCATGCACGTGTATCTCATGAAGCTGCACATTTTGAGTGGTGAAAGGTCAAGGTCAAGGTCATCTTTCAAGGTCAGAGGTCAAATATATTTGGCCAAAATCGCTCATTTTATGAATACTTTTGCAATATTGAAGATAGCAACTTGATATTTGGCATGCATGTGTATCTCATGGAGCTGCACATTTTGAGTGGTGAAAGGTCAAGGCCAAGGTCATCCTTCAAGGTCAGAGGTCAATTATATGTGGCCAAAATCGCTCATTTTATGAATACTTTTGCAATATTGAAGATAGCAACTTGATATTTGGCATGCATGTGCATCTCATGGAGCTGCTCATTTTGAGTGGTGAAAGGTCAAGGTCATCCTTCAAGGTCAGAGGTCAAATATATGTGGCCCAAATCGCTTATTTTATGAATACTTTTGCAATATTGAAGATAGCAACTTGATATTTGGCATGCATGTGTATCTCATGGAGCTGCACATTTTGAGTGGTGAAAGGTCAAGGTCATCCTTCACAAGGTCAAGGTCATCCTACAATGTCAAACATCATATAGGGGGACATTGTGTTTCACAAACACATCTTGTTCCTTATATGGCTTAATATGGCTATAGTAAAACCTTTTTAACACTCTAGAGGCCACATTTATTTTCCGGTCTTCTTGAAACTTGGTCAGAAGATTTTTCCCATTAATATCTTGTTATCTCAGGTGAGCGACTTTGGGCCTTTCACGCCCTCTTGTTTTATCATTTAACTCTTCACCTAGTTATAGTTTTCCATCACAAATGTGTACTTTGCATTGAAAACAAAACTGTTTATAATAATAAACTATTGAGAAGCTTCTTAGCTGATTGAATCTCTCCATGTTGTACTGAATATGCTTTTAGAATCCAGTATCTGACATCACCAATGATATCCAGTATCATACACCAAAATAAACTAATGTCCTTTATTTCTTTATCAGTACAAATTTCAACGTTTAATTCCAGCTCAGCTATGTTTGTGTTTATACCAAAATGTTGGAATAAAATTAATGTTTACTATGAAGCATTGCTGAAATTGATGGAAAGAAGGAATAAAAGTTTTCATGTGCTGTGATATAACTTTTGATGGTTGTAAAATTTCTTAGCAATTGATATACAAATTTTAATGCCCCCTGATCGAAAGATCGGGGGTATATTGTTTTTGGCCTATCTGTGTGTCATTCTGTCCCAAAACTTTAACCTTGGTCATAACTCTTTCAATATTGAAGATAGCAACTTGATATTTGGCATGCATGTGTATCTTATGGAGCTGCACATGTTGAGTGGTGAAAGGTCAAGCTTCAAGGTCAAAGATCAAATATATGGCTTCAAAGCGCAGTAGGGGACATTGTGTTTCACAAACACAGCTCTTGTTGAAGAAATAATCTTAATATGTAAAAACTTATATCTGGTTTTATGTCATATATATATATCTATTATCTCTTGCATGAACTTCGGGAATTTTATGAACGCTATTGTAACTATATTTATGTAGTCTTGTTGATAGATATAAAAGTTCTTGAAATCCAGCTATAAGACTTGTATTGTCATTATTCCACAATAACCTAGTAAATATTTCATGTGGTCATCTGTTATTACATGTATATTGTGACAAAGGTCTGAATTTCTTCTATTTACTTTTTGGATGTTAAGTTAAGACATATGGGGTTTCTATTTTTAATGTGCCAGTTCAGTCCATGATGTTGTTCATTATTAGTCCATGACCGATTTTACCAAATGGGATTATAGGTTTGCTCTCTGATTGTCTTTCTGTCAGTCTGTCTGTGCATGAGTCCCCAAATATTGTTACGCCCATTCCTCATGTAGTACTGTTTCAGAAGCTCCATGGATGAAACTTTGTATACTTGAGGATTATGCACACCTCCTCTCTTCACCGGAGGTTAAGGTAAGGTTACTTAAAACAAAACTCAAAATTGTAATAACTCAAAAAACAACAAACCGTCGGAGACGGGTGATGCTCCCCAAAGAGTTTTTTTGTGACAATATTGCACTATATATTCAGATAAAAGGAAACGTCTTGAGGGCACAGTAGTTTGGGGGGACAAGAATTTTTTTATAGAAAATTTCAAAGGGCCATAACTCTGTGAAAAATCATCCGACGAGAACCCGCTGATAATATGCACATCTCCTCTTGGTAGTGAAGCTTCCCATAAAGTTTCATTGAATTCTGGTCATTAGTTGCTGAGAAATAGCCCGGACAAGAATTGCACTATATGTACAGTTAATGGAAAATTTCAAAAATGTCAAAGGGCCATAACTGTGTGAAAAATCATCCAACCAGAACCGGCTGATAATATGCACATCTCCCCTTGGTAGTGTAGCTTCCCATAAAGTTTCAATGAATTCTAGTCATAAGTTGCTGAGAAATAGCCCCGACAAAAACTTGTGCACGGACGGACAGACAAAGCGGCGACTATGTGGGTGTTTTGTCAATTGCTTCTCTTGGTTACCTGTCCATCTGTCAGGTCACTGTCACTGAAAATAGAACAATACTTAATATAGTAACTATTTGACAACTACATGATCATAAAACTTAGTATACAAAAGGTTGCTTTTGACTGTTTGTCCATCCCATACTTTGTTCACCTGACATTCAAGTTCATTTCAAGAAAATTTCAAATGACAGGTGCCTATATGATAAAAAATAGTGACACAAACTTGATCAATTTTTCAAAAGGTAGTGAAGATTTATTCATGAAACTTGGTATACAACATTTTTCACCAAAAGTTAATTATCTGGTGTATACAGTATTAAAAACAAATTGTATTATTATTGATGTGCTTAAAAGAACTGCAATAAAATAATTACTTAGGCATCTTAAGTCAAACATGTAATTAGCAGAATTTGACAGTCCCTGAAAAGTTTTCAAATGTTTTGACTTTCTTGTATCATGCAAACAGTTTTGGTCAAAATTAACTTGGTACTGAAGAATTTTACAGATAACAGTGTTCTACATGGGTGACATGTAGAAGGCTGTTATCTGTCAAATTCCTCACGTAATGTTTAAGGCCGAATTTGCTGGTTTTTTTTTAAGTTATCCTTTCAGTTATGCCTTTTGCTTAAAAAACAATTATTTCTTTATTGAATTTTATTATTTGAAGATAATTATAAAGGTTATTTCCGCATTTAAAGTCTGAAGTAAACTTTGTGATTTTTAAAGTTGATAATTCTGGAAATGTTAATAAGCGAAATTTTTAAAGATTTATGACCAATATATACAATTTCTTTGAAAATCAGATATCTGCCTTTGATTAAAACATTATTTCTTTATAAAAAAAAGTATATAGTTCCATATATACTCATTAAGAAAATGTATATAATTCAATACGGAGACAGACTTTTTTTAGCATGGCTGTTTTCGGAGAAAACCCGAGGTATTGTCATAGCCTCCTCGTCGTCCACCGTCTGGGCGTCGTGCTAAAACCTTAACATTGGCTCTAAAATTAAAGTGCTTCCACCTACAACTTTGAAACTTCATATGTACATGCCCCTTGATGAGTTCTACTAGCCACACCCATTTTTGGGTCACAAGGTCAAAGGTCAAGGTCACTGTGACCTCTAATATAAAACTTTATTTTTGCCTCTAGTATCATAGTGCTTCCATCTACAACTTAAAAACTTCATATGTACATGCACCTTGATGACTTCTACACGCCACACCCATTTTTGGGTCACTAGGTCAAAGGTCAAGGTCACTGTGACCTCTAATACAAAACTTTAACTTTGCCTCTTACATCACAGTACTTCCACCTACAACTCTAAAACTTCATATGTACATGCACCTTGATGACTTCTACATGCCACGCCTATTTTTGGGTCACAATTTCAAAGGTCAAGGTCACTGTGACCTCTAATATAAAACTTTAACTTTGACTCTAACATCACATTGCTTCCACCTACAACTTTGAAACTTCATATGTACATGCACCTTGATGACTTCTACACGCCACACCCTTTTTTGGGTCACTAGGTCAAAGGTCAAGGTCACTGTGACCTCTTATATAAAATTTTAACTTTGCCTCTAACATCAAAGTGCTTCCACCTACAACTTTGAAACTTCTTATGTAGATGCACCTTGATGAGTTCTACATTCCACACCCATTTTGGGTCACTAGGTCAAAGGTCAAGGTCACTGTGACCTCTAAAAAAAATTAAAAAATTCTGACAAGCTGCCAACCGAGTGTGGCACCGCTTTTAAGATTTATCAATTCTTTAATAATATTTCTTATTAAAATATCATTTTTAAAGTAATGTTTAAGCTCTAGCCGAAATAAAATTTGTGATGTTAACTAAAATTGGTCGGGAAATATTTATAAGTGAAACTCTGTAAGATTTCATGTAGTGGCAAACTTTTCTTATAAAAAAAGTATATGATTTAGTGTAAAACTTTGTTGTTTTGTATTGATATATTTTATTTAAAAATAGCTTTCAAACAAAAATCTCTAGCCGGAAAATATTTTGGTGATTTTAAATGTACCAGTCCAGGGGATATTCATTAGCGAAAATGTGTAAGATGTCAGAACATGGCAGGTTTTTTAATAGAAAAGTGAATATCTGATTTTGCTTATAACTTTATTTTTATTTTATCATTTAAATACCATTCTAATGTTAGAATCAAAGTCTGTAGCCTGATGAAACAGTGCTTGTCTTGTTCTAAATATTTACTTATTTGTTTGCTTGCTTTACCTAATTTCTTAAAACAATCTAAATTTACGATAAAAATGCTCAACATGACACGTAGTCATACATAAACTTAATTACTCCCAATAATATTCGCTACATTCTGTCAATGTATTAATTTCTTTCTTAAATGTTCACTTTACAGTTAAGATTTACAATAAACTATTAAAACACGAACAGAGTGATGTTTTTTTTCCGGTAATTACAAATTGTCCATTAAATTAATTAATGGTAAAAGAAACACCATCTGCGATTGAAGAACGAAAGCAGTCTCTCAACGGGAGATGATGTCCCAATGGTGGATTAAAAGTGTTAATTGGTATGTCTGTGACACCATATATCTCCACATGTGTAGATGCTGTTATTAAGATACTGTGCGTCACCTTCTAATAACATGTTAAATGACAATAAAGGCCAAATTCATGCCGAGTTTTATCAGAGTTGTAGATCTTCGTCTCTGGTTTTATGACTCTTAAACAATGCAGATGGACCTGATAAAAATATTTATTTAAAAAATACAAACTGTTACATGATTATTGTTTCGACAACAGAAACCATCTAAATCTTCAAATATATGTTTTATTGTTCAGGGACCTATACAAACATATAGGTCCATGCACTGTTCTTCAGTAGCAAAATAGCGGCTCGCACGAGTATTCAGGGGCGGTAATCCGGGAGTAATCAATTTCTGGGATTGTCATACATGAATTATATAATGTGCAGATAATTATACTTTTTAAAAAGCCTGTAGATAATTTTAATTAAATAGAACTGTTTCTCCACTTAAAAGGCATGACAACTTTTGTAACATTTAGTTGAGACCCATGCACGTTAAAAAAACAAGAACAAGTGTTTGATAGCTACATACAGTTTAATGCAAATTGCCGAAAAGCATTTCAGGGACACTATTTATCAAGATAACTGCTCTCCATTAAATGCATAATAGAACTTTTATGACTAAAGTGGGACTTTCTTTATGAAAATACTTGCAAGAGATCATGAATTTTTATGATTTTATTACAATACACAAATAATTATGCACAATACAACTGGTATACAATGTGAAATAGACAGCAATGTTTACTGGCAAAACACAGTAAGCGCTCTTGTTGTTCACTTTGGTAAAAAAATCAATATACATGTATTGTCAATTGTCACAAATGCATTTTCTTACTACACCTAAGGAAATAAATACTTTGTAAAGCACCATTTTTATAACTAGAAATACCTGAAGTGTCCGTTTTTGTAGTATCTATAGGTTGGAAAGCTAAATGTTTCAATTGATTTAAAAAAGCTAATTTTAAATAACATTTAAATGATCGCATTAATTGCTTTTTTTTCGCAGAATGTCCAGTTGTTATTGACAATACTAGAACTCCTTCACATCCAACAGATATCATATGAGAAATAACTGTGCAAGAAGTGTGTCATAATACACTGACAATTGTATAAATAATGCTATGTAAAATATATTATCACAGATATGCAGGTAAAACATGTAATTAACAGCAAAATCCTAGTTGCTAGCTCTACACAATTTTAGCTAAATGTAGGAAAGTGCATCCCATATCTCATAATGAAATATTATTTACCTATTTGACAACTGACCAATGAAATACAGGAGATGATGAGATGATGGCTTATGCAGCTATTTCACTGTATGTGTTACACAGGTTGCACAAGTCATGATGAAATAACCGGCAGTTCCAAGATTTAAATGCGCATGGACCATTTGATTACAATAAATATAATTATTAAATAACTATTTATATGATCCAATAAGCTGTTGCAATTGGTACCGCTGATTGTCCAATATTTCACCGTATTTGACACTAGTGCATCCATATATTCCATATTGGACCTTACAAGATAATCTAAACAATCACATTCAACTCCACACAAAATATGCCTGCTATTTTCTCAAATCTACATGGTTTTGAAATTAGATTTTTTGCTGATCTGCATAAACCTAGTTTAAACATGTCCCAAATATAAAATTAGCTTTAATTAACATATTACCGGTAAGTATTCTCTGAGGGAGTTTTTACAAGATGTATTGTGACAGCTAACTTCACACGTAAAAGCTTGCCCTCATTTGCAGACTTGATTTTGTAATGTTTAATTGAACTTGATTAATGCAAATATCTCAAAGAACATTTTAGGTATACAATAAAAAAATATTTTACAATTTTGTGTACAATAGTCTGATATATGTGGACTTGCACACAGGTGGCAATATCACATTTAACTTGCCTATCCGCTGATCGAATATGGTATGTCAGCTGTGAACTTGAACAAATATATCACCACATTGTACACAATTATGTTAAATAACCTTATAATATAAGTTTATGTTAATGACAAAACACTGACTATGCACCCCACAGTTATTTTGAAGGGAAAATAAATAACATGAACACAGATATTAATGAGAACAAGACATAGCACATGACAATACACTGAATATATACCAAAGACTTGGAAAGAAAACATAACATGAACACAGATAGTTGTGAGAACAATACATCACACAGTGCAGAGTAAACAAGACCAATCACATACAACAACATGATTAACATATTGACCTACAGATACAAATAATGCAACTACATTAGTAATATGGCAGATTAATGTGTTGAATAATTTATCATATTTTGTCCTAATGCTATGTTGGGTTATGAAAAATCCCCATTGTCCAAAGGGATCACTAAGGGAATTCTGGGAAAGGTCATCATCACTGAGGTCAAGGTCATCCATATCAAGGTCATCTGGAAAGGTCAAAGGTTAAACACATTAAGAACATGGTTAATGGAAGACGATTGTTATTAAAAGGTTAAATAACCATTTTTTAGGAATCTATATTAAGTTCATTAACAATGAAACAAGAAAGCACCAAACACATGATCAAATAACATTGATAATTAAGTACATACTATCAATGTCTGACACAATTAAGTGGTTTTGAAAAACCACAGTAATCTTGGCCAACATTTTCAATTAACAAATTTGTAAAGGCTCATTTTAGCTTTTAAACTGTCAGAAAAATAGCCAATTTTATTTCATGACTTTACTTAATACTATTAAGAACTGATAAGGGATTGAGCTTAAGATAAGCTTTGATAGGAAATCAAAATCGAATATAACTGAATACAACATGTATAGCAGTATTTGCATCCATGTCAATCATTATATAGGTATAATACTGAATTGATCTTTCTTTATTTATTATCTGATTAACCTAAAATGCACACATTTTGAAGCACAATAATTAAATTAATAAGCCAATTTTTTATTTATTTTTATATCTGATGTGCTTAATTTTCTTATTTTTTAAGTTTCATTTTTTATATTTTCACTGCTAATTTACACAAATTCTAAAACAATTAGTCACAAAAACAAGCAAATTCCTTAAAATCAAATATCTCATGTGTTACCAGTATCTAGGTCATCTTCAGTAACCCGCTTCTGTTTTGTAATGGGAGTTTTCTGTTTCTTGGTGTTGGCTTCCAGTTCAAACTCAGTGAAGTCCGAGCTCTCTGAGCTGGCACCATCAGAAAGGTCAATGTCATCCTCTATCTCATTGTCATGAACTTGCATGGACTTATAATCTGAGGAAAAACCTTGAAACAGAAAACAACTTGCTTCTTTTATTAATGCTGATTCATTGGTAAATTCAAATAAGTCTTAGTCTAAAATAAAGTCAATTAGAAGGTCACTTTGAAGGTCAAAGTATGGTAAGGGTAAGTGAGACTGCAGAAAGTTGAATGGAAGAATCAAAGCTTGATAGTAAGTACATGTGTATTTATACTTAAGAATGGTCAACTTGGATTAACAAATAAACAAGTGCATAAGTATGTCAATTATTATTTATTGACTTCTATTCATATATTTATACTGAACTTTAGAAGTGATTTATTAACTTTCATTGAAATAGTCATGAACCCATTTGGATTTATAATCTGATGAAAACCCTGTTAAAGAAGGGATGGGAACCAGATAAAATATACAATGTATGAGGAATAGCCAAGACAGGACTGCAGCTTGGTCCACTGAGATAACACTCCAAGCCAAGCTACCTTGCAGCTACACTTTGTATCCTGGGTCCGTATTCACCAAACAATTCTTAGACTTAAGTCTAAGAATAAAGAAAATTCTTTAAATTAGAATATTCAATAATTTCTTTAATTTTGAGTGAAACTCTGCAGTAAACATCTCTATCTATATTATTCTTCATATAGAACATATTGTTAATGACATAATCACCAGTGGAGGCCTGTATATATTCAAAAACTGAACACATTTTTTTTGGTTCTAAGTCTATTCTTTATTCTTAAGTTATTCTTAAGTCTAAGAATCGGTTGGTGAATACGGGCCCAGGTGTGCTAACAATAATTAATTGTCATTAGACCAAAATAAAGATGATACAGAGACTGCAGAATTGTGTTACTGTAATACCGTTAGAGAATATGGGTTTGGAGTTGGATGATATCTTCTCAGGGATGGTGAGTGGTTGCTGGGACCTCTCCAACAACTCTATCTTGCCCTGGAGAGCACTGAGTGTAGACCTGCAGTGTGATAGAAACTGATTATATGAGTCGCATTCTGAGACAACTGGGCTTAATGCATGTGCGTAAACTGACTGTCCCAGATTAGCCTGTGCAGTCAGCACAGGCTAATCAGGGACGACACTTCCCGCCTTAATTGGATTTTTGCTAAGAAGAGGCTTCATTTAAACGAAAAATGTCATAAAAGCGGAAAGTGTTGTCCCTGATTAGCCTGTGGGGACTGCACATGCTAATCTGGGACGACACTTTACGCACATGCATTATGCCCAGTTTTCACAGAACACGACTCATATGATTAACCTATGCAATGTGGAATCTGGACTTAAGCTAACGGTTCACGTTGTGAAATACAACATTTATGGAAATAGGATAATGGCATATTTAGGATTGATCTTGAAACATTTATCACTGAAAAATATCTGATGCAACAGATTTAAGAGAAACAGTTGGTTTGTTTTTTTCATTTCTTCATCAACCCCAACAAAGGCCGCAACTACATACCTACGTACATAAAATATTGACCCCCAACACTGTAAAACCTTGTTTTTTAAATGTATCTACTAGGAGCCATAACTGCATACCTCAGTTAATAAATGCATTGAACCCCAAAAAAGGGCCATAACTGCATACCTACATTAGCATGGTCCCCTAACAAAGGGCACTAAATGTGTACCTCTATGTTCATAAATGAATTGACCCCCAACAAAGGGCCATAACTGCTCACTTACGTTCATAAATACATTGACCCCAACACTGTACCTTATTGTGTAAATGTATGGACCAAGAGTCCTAACTGCATACCTGAGTTCATTGATCTGCAGCTTCTCCAGCTGTCTGTTGGTGTTCATCATGGCGAGGGTGGAGGAAGGGATCGGGTTCTTGGGCTGGGAAAGGCTCAGGGAATTCAGGGTCTGAAACATGAATGGTACAAAATTCGGGTTAACTTGGTTAAATGATACTGTGCAACAAAAAGCAATTTATATTAATTCACAAAATTATTCTTATCTAAGATAACTGTATAGTTCCTTGTAAGCCTTTAAAAAAAAAAAATTAAAGTTCATACATACTAGAAAAGGATAAACGGGGAGCCTTGAACGCTTATCTGAGTAACTTTGACTTAGACGTATAACACTCAAAACCCCTGATTGGAGCTACTTTTGACAAGAAGAGCATAATTTGAATATAAATTGCTATGTTCAGTGTATGTCTATACAAAACATTGCACATTAGCACAGCGGTGTGGCCAATTTTTTCCCAATAGTATACATGTAATTTGAACAAACTTTGTAGTTGGACCACAAGATGACGTTACATTCCAAATATTATACTAAAAGTCTTGTCCTTTAAGAGAAGAATGTTATTTTGCTAGTAAAGTCTCAAGTAAAAGTGACACCTGAGGTATTGCAACTTTTGACCCCAAAGATAAATTTTGAACAATTCCTGCATAGGACCACTAGCTGGTGTTTCAACTACTTATCCAAGCCTTTGTTGTTGCAAACAAGATTTTAACTTTTTCCTATGTCTCTTTAAAAAATGTGACCCCTGGGGCATGGGACCTAAAATGGCATGATTTGAACAAAATTTGTAGAGGATCTCTTAATGATGCTAAATACATACGATCAAAGTTAGATCAAGACAAGAAGATGTTTACATGGTTTCCAAAATAATTTCATATACAACTTGTAACCCCCAGGGGAGGTCACTTTTGACCCCTGTGGCATAATTTGAATCAACTTTGCAGACAACCTATAGTTGATGCTTCATATCAACATGAAACCCATGAACTGTGCAGATTCAAATAAGCAGATATTTAAAGGTTTCTTCATACATGTTTAAGTCCTATAAAACTTGTGACCCTGGCTTAGTCAGTTTTGACCCAAGGGCTATGATTTCTACAAACTTTGAAGAGGACCTACAATTGATGCTACCTAACAAGTCAGTTTAAGAACAAGATTTAAAAAGTTGTTCTCATATCAATCTTAGTAAAACTGGTTACATCCAGGGCTCAGACAATTTTTATCCCAGGGGCATAATTAAAACAAACTATGTAGAGGACAACATTATGACGTTAAATAGCAATTGTTTAAGCTCTGACAGTCTGGGTTTTTCAGTTTCAGAGATTTTGTATTTTTTAAACCTCCTTTTGAGCCCAATAACTTTACTAATCCACGAACCAACATGATTTAAACAATTGTCATAGAGGACAACCGAAGCAACATTCATGTGAAATTCAGTCAAATTCTGCCCATTGCTCAGGATGTCTTTGAAGAAATACACAGACACACTGAATGACGCATGCAAGCAAAGACAGACATCATGGTATCCATATAACTCACAATGAACACCTTGTGCTCTGTTAAGCTACAAATGATAAGAATTCATAAGAAAAGTTCTAAATGCTCTAAAGTTGTAAATTAACTATATTTTGTATCTTTACATTGAGAAATGTAAAATGTCATTTTTTTGCAAAGTGTTGAAAGGTATTTTTACAATTGAGCCTTTTTCTGGCAAAACTGGGCTTTATGAATGTGCGTAAAGTGTTGTCCCAGATAAGTCTGTGCAGTCCACACATGCTAATCAGGGACAACACTTTCTATCTAAACTAGACTTTCTTTAAGAAGAGACTTCCTTGAAAAATGAAAAATACCATAAAAGCAGAAAAAATTCGTCCCTAATTAGCCAGTGCAGACTGCACAGGCTTATCTGGGAAAACACATGCATTTAGCCCAAAGTTCAATTGTGCCATAGAGAGTACAAAAAAAGTAACGCACACGGTCCAATGTGTCTTGTCGTCTCTCCACCTCACGATGTCCACTCAACTGACTGGCCAGCTCCAGCTCAAGTTTAGCTGCAAAAATCGAGGAATTCTGTAAGTTTGCAATTGGTCAAATGTGTAATAGAAATACATGTACATGCTTTTGTGATCGCCTTTTGTCTGTCGTGCCTCGTCCGTTGTGTGTCGTGCGTCGTCAACATTTTGCCTGGTGAACACTCTAGAGGCCACATTTATTGTCTGATCTTCATGAAATTTGGTCAGAACATTTGTCCCATTGATACCTCGACTGAGTTCGAAACTGGGTATTGCTGGGTCAAAAACTAGGTCACTAGGTCAAAAAAACAACAACTTGTGAACACTGTAGAAATCACATTTGATGCCCAATCTTCATGTAACTTTGTCAAAATGTTTGTCTAAATGATATGTTGGTTGAGTTCTAAAATGGTTCCGGTCCGTTGAAAAACATGGCCGCCTGGGGGGCGGGGCAGTATTCCTTATATGGCTATAGAGAAACCTTGTGAACACTTGAGACATCACAATTTTTGCCCAAGCATCATGAAACTTGGTCAAAACATTGGTTTCATTGATATCTCGAAAACGGTCCAGATCGGTGAAAAAACATGGCCGCCAGGGGGCGGGGCAGTTTTCCTTGTATGGCTTTAGTAAAACCTTGTAAACACTCTAGAGGCCACATTTATTGTCCAATCTTCATGAAATTTGGTCAGAAGATTGGTCTGTATGATATCTTGGATGAGTTCAAAAATGGTTATGTTTGCTTGAAAAACATGGCTGCCAAGGGGCAGGGCATTTTTCCTAATATTGCTATATAATTATGGCTATAGTAAAACCTTGTAAACACTCTAGAGGTCACAAATTCATGTCCAATCTTCATGAAACTTGGTCAAAAGATTGGTCTCAATGATATCTTGGATGAGTTCGAAAATGGTTACGTTTCCTTGAAAAACATGGCTGCCAAGGGGCAGGGCATTTTTCCTTATATTGCTATATATGGCTATGGTAAAATCTTGTTAACACTCTAGAGGCCACATTTATTGTCTGATCTTCATTAAACTTGGTCAGAAGATTCATCCCAATAATATCTTGGACGAGTTTAAAAATGATGCCGGTTGGTTTAAAAAATTGCCGCCAGGGGGCGGGGCATTTTTTCTTATATGGCTATAAAAAAACTTGTTAACACTTTAGAGGCCACATTTATTTTCCGATCTTCATGAAACTTGGTCAGAAGATTTGTCCTAATGACATCTTGGATGATTTCGAATATTGTTTTGGTTGCTTAAAAAACAGGGGGCGGGGCATTTTTCCTTATATGGCTATATATGGCTTTAGTAAAACCTTGTTAACACTCTAGAGGCCACATTTATTGTCCAATCTTCATGAAATTTGGACAGAAGATTGGTCTCAATGATATTTTCGATGAGTTCGAAAATAATTACGTTTGCTTGAAAAACATGGCTTCCAAGGGGCATTTTTCCTTATATGGCTACGGTAAAATCTTGTTAACACTCTTGAAGCCACATTTACTGTCCGATCTTCATGAAACTTGGTCAGAAGATTCATCCCGATAATATCTTGGAAGAGTTTTAAAATGATGCCGGTTGGTTGAAAAACATGGCTGCCAGGGGCGGGGCATTTTTCCTTATATGGCTATAGTAAAACCTTGTTTACACTCTAGAGGCCACATTAATTTTCCGATCTTCATGAAACTTGGTCAGAAGGTTTGTCCCAATAATATCTTGTTATCTCAGGTGAGCGAGTTTGGTCCTTTTAGGCCCTCTTGTTGTTATGTAATATAATTATTTGAGGTATGGCACATGAAGAACATTTTTACCAATTTGGTTATATTGGTAACATATGAGATATTTGACACACACAGAAAACATGTTAGTGGCAATAATGTTACAACCAAATCAAAGTATTAGACAATAACATGTATTTTACCTGCTATTTGTTAATTTTACTTACATCTCTATAAAAGAAAACATTAAAAATCATAAGCTCTACATACCAACTCTGGAGCGAAGAATTTCAACATCGCGTCTAAAACTTTCCAACTCATCTCTGAATGCATGTTTACTGAAAGAATATCACAGCAGTAATAGGAAAGTCAAACTTTTAATAGCACATGACACAAGTATATATTAAGTTGATTAATGTTGGCACTTGTGAGAAAGTCATATTTTGGGGAATATTGTATGTAATTTAAAGATTATCTATAATATTTTACCCAAAACTGCAACACAACTTAGATAATCAACATATTTGGAATGTAAATTGGCACTTTCAGCCCTATAATTAACACTGCTTTGAAATCATATTTATTAAATTAAAATATAGCTTTAATTCACATAGAGATATCCAATTTGACAAAAAACGATGATTGTAAAAATACAAATAAATTACAATTCAAAAGTGTTTTCATTGATTTTTGTTCCCATAAATTTTTGTGGACTGTTTAAAATCTGGCATATTCTTTGGATCTTAAAATGTGGATTTCTATTTTTTGCATAAAACCTTAAAATGCAATGTGTTTCCTCTAACCTTACATTGTAACATAAGCTTAAACAACAATTTGTCAATTACCAACAGGGTCTGATTCTTATAGTTGAATATTGTGATAACGTGGTCCCTAAACCCTAGTTTACATCAAAATAGCCAGATTATCAGTAGTTGCAATATACTGGGATTGCAAAAAACTGTTCTAGAAGTGGTACCATTTTTTTCTTGTGTAATTTAAATCCAAACAACAGTGCTATTTACAGCAGTTTGACACAAACTTCAGTTAAGGGCTTCATGATAAACAAGTAATAAACTATTAATTTATGTGCTAACAATATATAAAGCAATATGTATCTTTGAGATATTCTGTCTGTTTATTATATTTGTTTGAGCAGAAATGATCAAATTATTATCAAAAGAAGACAAACAGAATTTAAGTCAACAAGAGCTGTCACCATAGGATGACTTATGCCCCCTATAAACGCTTGGTAGAAGTCATGAGCTTTTTTCTAAACCTAAACGCAGACCCTAAGTTCAAGGTCAAGGTCACAGGGTCAAAATTTGTGTGCGTATGGAAAGGCCTTGTCCATATACACATGCATGCCAAATATGAAATTGCTATCTGAAGCGACATAGAAGTTATGAGCGTTTTTCGAAATCTAAACGCAAAGTGTGACGGACAGACGTCCGGACAGTCCAATCACTATATGCCCTCCTTCGGGGGCATAAACATGTCTTAGAATATCAAAATAAATCAGAAAGCCACATAAACTAGAGAGCGGACACCATGCTAAATCCTTGAAATGCACTAAGTGACCCTGTGACCTAGTTTTTGACCCGGCATGACCCATATTTGAACTTGACCTAGATATAGTCTAGATACAACTTCTGACCAATTTTGGTAAAGATCGGATGAAAACTATTTGAATTAGAGAGCGGACACGAAAAGTGTGACAGACTGACAGACAGACTGACAGTGCGAAAACTATATACCCCCTTTTACTTCGAAAGGGGGCATAAACATTTACAGAGTAATATTGCAAGATAATAACTTCAATCTGTATTCTCATTGTAACTTCATATTTTTTCATCCACGTGTTCAACAAGACAAAGAATTCAGAAATGATCTTTTGTCAAACAATTGAATTCGTTGATTAGCCGACCCACGAAAATCAGCGAAAAATAAGTGTCTGATGAATTCTACGTGTTTTACAGTAATTGTTTGTATTTTTTGTACCAAATTTCCTAAAGGACAAAACATAAAAAGTTTAAGAAAAAACACAACAGTACAAATACCACTGATTACCATGGGTCCAAATGACACAGATGACCCTACTAGACTTCACTGAACACAGAAACAAATTTTTCCAGCCACAGATAATGTGAAAAAGTTATACAGCATGTATGTACCTGTCCTTTTAAACTGTTCTACACATAAATCCAATTTCACATATGTGAATCTGGCCTTTTAAAAAGTGCATCAATTGGTGCATTTAACATGGCATTGAAATGACAAAGTTATTGGCAATATAAGAAATATGCCCAAACTTCAAGTGACCTCTGTTACCCTGACCTTAAAGCGAGAGACTCGGGAATTACTTTGTACAAAACAAGTTGTTTTGATATCATGAGTCGCGTTCTGAGAAAATTTGGCCTAATGCATGTGCCTAAAGTGTCGTCCCAGATTAGCCTGTGCAGTCCGCACAGGCTAATCAGAATAACACTTTCCGCCTAAACAAGATTTTTGGTAAGAAGGGACTTCCTTTTAACAAAAAATATCATAACAGCGGAAAAAGTTGTCCCAGATTAGCCTGTGCAGTGATAATCACTTGTACCAATTTTTTTCAAAGTCCCATCATTCACAACATAGTTAGGGATCGAACATGAGTATGTCAATTTACACATCTAAGGAATATGCAAAATCTTCAAATGTCCATTGTGATCTTGACCTTTAAGCAAGCAACAAGGTTGCAGAACATCACCAACGTTGTCTTGATATCATGATCATTCATGAAAATTTATTTTGAAATCCAATCATGCACATCAAAGTTCTTGGCCGTACACCAACATGTAGGTTCACTAAATATATTAAAAGAACATTCAAGTGTCCCCTGTCACCTTGATTTTGAAGCGAGAAATGTGTTGTTTGCACACATGGTTTGATATAATGGTCATTTACAACAATTTATTTCGAATGTCCTTAATGCGTTACAAAGTTATTAGCTAGACAGGCCCGCTAGACAGACCCGCTAGACACACATGTAATTTGAGTATATACATAAAAGAATGTAAACAAGAGGGCCAAGATGGCCCTAGTTCGCTCACCTGAGAGGAGTCGGTTCATTTAATCTTTACCTAATGTCAAACTTGACCTAGATATTGTCCAGATAAACATTCTGGTCAAATTTCATCATTATTTCATCTGCGAGTCATGATCAATGTACTTATGAAGTTTCATGATCCTAGGTGCAAGCATTCTTGAGTTTGACAGCCATTGTGTGAATACGTTTTTTGGCACTGTGACCTTGACCTAGTGACCTGATAATCAATAGGAGTCATCTGCGGTCATGAACAATATATATGAAGTTTCATGAACCTAGGCATAAGCGTACTTGAGTAATCATCCAGAAACCATTTTACTATTCCAGTTCACGGTGACCTTGACCTTTGACCTAGTGACCTGAAAACCAATAGGGGTCATCTTCGAGTCATGATCAATGTTCCTATGAAGTTTCATGATCCTAGGCATAAGCGTTCTTGAGTTATCTGGAAACCATTTTACTATTTCTGGTCACCTTGACCTTTGACCTAGTGACCTGAAAATCAATAGGGGTCATCTACAAGTCATGATCAATGTACCTATGAAGTTTCATGATCCTAGACCTAAGCGTTCTTGAGTTATCATCCAGAAACCATATTACTATTTTGGGTCATCGTGACCTTGACCTTTGACCTAGTGACCTGAAAATCAATAGGGATTATCTGTGAGTCATGATCAATGTATCTATGAAGTTTCATGATCCTAGGCATAAGCGTTCTTGAGTTATCATTCGGAAACCATTTTACTGCTTTGGGTCACCGTGACCTTGACCTTTGACCTAGTGACCTGAAAATCAATAGGGGTCATCTGCAAGTCATGATCAATGTATCTATGGAGTTTCATGATCCTAGGCATAAGCGTTCTTGAGTTATCATCCAGAAACCATTTTACTATTTCGGATCATCGTGACCTTGACCTTTGACCTAGTGACCTGAAAATCAATAGGGGTCATCTGCAAGTCATGATCAACGTACCTATGAAGTTTCATGATCCTTGGCATAAGCCCTCTTGATTTATCATCCGGAAACCATCTGGTGGACGGATGGACCGACATCAGCAAAACAATATACCCCCTCTTCTTCGAAAGGGGGGGGGGCATAATGAGACAACTGCCCCACTCCCAGCAGCCATGTTATTCAACTGACCGGAACCATTTTTTAACTCAACTCTCGCATCAAGGAAACAAATGTTCTGAGCAAATTTCATGAAAATTGGGCCAAAAATGTGACTTCTACTGTGTTCACATGTTTTCACTATATACATATAGAGAAAAATGCCCCGCCCACTGGCGGCCATGTTTTTTTCACCGATCACGACCTTTTTTAAAACTCGTCGAGATATCAATAAAAACAATGTTTTGACCACCTTTCATGATGATTGGCCAAAAATTGTGTCTTCTTGAGTGTTTACAAGGTTTCTCTATAGCCAAATAGGGAAAACTGCCACTATATACATATAGCGAAAAATGCCCCGCCAACTGGCGGCCATGTTTTTTCACCGATCTCTATCATTTTCGATCTCGTCTGAGACATCATTTGAACCAATTTTTTGACCAACTTTCATGATGATTGGGCAAAAATTGTGACTTCTAGAGTGTTTACAAGGTTTCTCTATAGCCAAATAAGGAAAACTGCCCCGCCCACTGGCGGCCATGTTTTTCAACGGATCGGAACCACTTTTAAACTCAAACAAGCTATCATTAAGACAAACATTTTGACAAAGTTACATGAAGATTGGGCATGAAATGTGACTTCTAGAGTGTTTACAAGATTTTTCTTTTTTTTGACCTAGTGACCTAGTTTTTGACTCGGCATAACCCAGTTTCGAACTCTGCCTAGATTTCATTGGGACAAAGCTTCTGACCAAGTTTCATGAAGATGGGACAAGAAATGTGGCCTCTAGAGTGTTTATGAGCAAATGTTAACGGACGGACGGATGGACGGACATACAACGGACAAAGACCGGTCACTAAAGCTCACCTGAGCAATCAGGTGAGCTAAAAAGATCATAGTGTCCACTGTGATCTAAACCATAAAACGATAATTATCATAACTCCATTGGTCATAACTAAGATATGATAACTCAAACATGAACATTAATTAAATACATATACGCAACAACACGTGGTCTTGATCATCTATACATGTATTGATCATTTGTTCTGATCTATTTTGAATTCTGATCATGTACTATATAGTTACGAGATGTACCCAAACGCACATGCACAAACTGACCGTGGAATCACTATATGACATTGTGCCATTATCATGGCAAAGGCAAAAAAAAGCTAAAAGAGGTACTTCTATCATCATACAACATCCACCATGTGCTATCTTAACTAGGCAACTGGTATTTGTGTCTTGTTAATGTGAAGGGTGGCAAATTGTTGCTAATTACTAGAATTACACAATACTTTTTACACTATGGCAAATCTTAACACCCACAACCCAAGAGTTTACATCTGCAGACACACTAATTTAAATACCAATTATTCTTCATGTATTGTACCTGGTTGACGAATTGGTTTCAAATGATAATAATGTGAAAGCTTCAAAACTAATTGCCATCTCCCACCAATATATTTTCAAATGTTAACATGTACATGTCAGATCTACAGGAACAAGGTGTGTGGGGCAGGGGTGAATAGCTGGCTTTGGATTCAATTTGGAGAAATTTAGGTGAAGGTCCCTGTTGCTATAGATAGGACACTAGTTTTGACTATTTTTCATTGAGACTATTGTGCCTGAATTACGTGCCATGGTTGCTGACAATCAGACCTAGCTTGAGATTGCATTTGTGGACCAGTCCCACTCAGACCTAGCTTGGATTGCATTTTGTGGACCAGTCACACTCAGACCTAGCTTGGATTGCATTTGTGGGCAAGTGCTGACACTCGATCATTACTAGCTTGGATTACATATGTGGACCAGTCACACTCAGACCTAGCTTGGATTACATTTGTGAACCAGTCACACTCATACCTAGCTTGGAATGCATTTGTGAGCAAGTGCTGATACTCATTACTAGCTTGGATTACATTTGTGGACCAGTCATACTCAGGCCTAGCTTGGATTGCATTTATGGACCAGTCACACTCAGACCAAGCTTGGGATTGCATTTGTGGGCCAGTGCTGACACTCAGACCTAGCTTGAATTGCATTTATGGACCAGTCACACTCAGACCAAGATTGGGATTGCATTTTTGGGCCAGTGCTGACACTCATACCTAGCTTGGATTGCATTTGTAGGCAAGTGCTGACACTCATTACTAGCTTGGATTACATTTGTGGACCAGTCACACTCAGACCTAGCTTGGATTGCATTTGTGGGCAAGTGCTGACACTCATTACTAGCTTGGATTACATTTGTGGACCAGTCACACTCAGACCTAGCTTGGATTACTTTTGTGGACCAGTCACACTCAGACCAAGCTTGGGATTGCATTTGTGGGCCAGTGCTGACACTCAGACCTAGCTTGGATTGCATCTATGGACCAGTCACACTCAGACCAAGCTTGGGATTGCATTTGTGGGCCAGTGCTGACACTCATACCTAGCTTGGATTGCATTTGTGGGCAAGTGCTGACACTCATTACTAGCTTGGATTACATTTGTGGACCAGTCACACTCAGACCTAGCTTGGATTGCATTTGTGGGCAAGTGCTGACACTCATTACTAGCTTGGATTACATTTGTGGACCAGTCACACTAAGACCTAGCTTGGATTGCATTTGTGGGCAAGTGCTGACACTCATTACTAGCTTGGATTACATTTGTGGACCAGTCCCGCTCAGACCTAGCTTGGATTGCATTTGTGGACCAGTCACACTCAGACCAAGCTTGGGATTGCATTTGTGGGTCAGTCACACTCATACCTAGCTTGAGATTGCATTTGTGGACCAGTGCTGACACTCATACCTAGCTTGGATTGCATTTGTGGGCAAGTGCTGACACTCATACCTAGCTTGGATTGCATTTGTGGACCAGTCACACTCAGACCTAGCTTGGATTGCATTTGTGGACCAGTCACACTCAGGCCTAGCTTGGATTGCATTTGTGGGCCAGTCACACTCAGACCTAGCTTGGGATTGCATTTATGGGCCAGTGCTGAAACTCAGACCTAGCTTGGATTGCATTTGTGGACCAGTTACACTCAGACCTAGCTTGAGATTGCATTTGTTGACCAGTGCTGACACTCAGACCTAGCTTTGGATTGCATTTGTGGGCCAGTGCTGACACTCAGACCTAGCTTGGATTGCATTTGTGGACCAGTCACACTCACATCTAGCTTGGGCTTGCATTTGTGGGCCAGTGCTGACACTCAGACCTAGCTTGGATTGCATTTGTGGACCAGTCACACTCAGACCTAGCTTGGGCTTGCATTTGTGGGCCAGTGCTGATACTCAGACCTAGCTTGGATTCCATTTGTGGACCAGTCATACTCAGACCTAGCTTTGGATTGCATTTGTGGGCCAGTGCTGACACTCAGACCTAGCTTGGATTGCATTTATGGACCAGTTACACTTGGATTCCCAAGCTAGGTCTGAGTGTCAGCAACCAAGGCCACATAATTTATGCCTAATTGCCCCAATGAAAAATAGTCAAAACCAGTGTCCTATCTATAGTTACAGCAACCTTGGCCTGAATCTCTTCAAATGGAATCCAAAGCCAGCTTTACATGTAAGATACTTTTACAAAGAATTCATCATTATACCTCCATCCAAACTCAAGACATAAGATCAGCCAAAAACTGTTTTTCTACTTGTTTTAGCAAGCATTACCTTGACCTTTATCCAAGCAGCCCATATGCAATACAAAGTTAGGTCTACATATAAGCAAACTTACTTACTGAATCTGAGAGCAATATCTCTATCCAAACTCTAATCATTGAGCAGAAACATTTGTTACTTTTTTAGTTAGTGACCTTGTCATTAAACTGCATGACTCGCCCAAAATATAATCAATAGCTAGGTATGCAAGTAAGATGCCCACAAACACAATTTCCCTATAACACTTTGTTCCAAAGTTATTGAGCTGATATTAAGTTTGTCTAGTTACAGTGACCATGACCTTCACCTAACAAGCTCATAATGCAATCCCAAGCTAGTCTCCATGTATGGTAAATATACACAAAATTTGAATGCAATATCCAAACAAAACTAATTGAGCAGAAACCAATACTCTATTTAAAGCAACAGACACATTAGCCTGATGAGCAAAAAATTCCATGCCAAGCTAGGTCTCTATTCAAGCTTTCTATATCTATAGTTTCATCAAGATTGGTAAATGCAAACTTAAGATATTGACTGGAAAACATCAACAGGCGAAAATTAATTTTGAAAATTTGAAATCAAGTAAGAGCCATATTAAAGTAGAGTTTCAGGTGAACAGGCTGGCAATAAAACTTGGTCGATTAATTAAGCCAACTAACATAGTTTTCAAGACGGAAGAGGATATGATTACTTCAATATGACTTGAAAAATGTCATGGTTTATTTGGCCATTTTTTATAACTCAAGGACCATTGTTTTATGATGATTCCATTTAATCCGAGTATTAAGTGGACATTTATCTCCTACACACCAAACGACTGCTGCGAGTGTTCCCATATGATAACTTTTTTAAATGGGCGACTTAAAATGAAGGATTTTATTAGAGGAAAGAATATTAATGAATATTTTGTAGTCATCCACCAATGTGTACCTATGTGAAAATATATACATGTACCATAATGAGTAACAACAGTACTATATTACCAAATATATACATGTACCATAATGAGTAACAACAGTACTATATTCTATGTTACCTCTATGTCCACCTAACATGTCTACTCCTTAACTAGTAATGAAACATGAAAGATCATTATAAACATTTACTTGAACAGTTGCTTTAGCTGAAAAACAAAATATGAATGATACTGAAAAAAACTGTGCATGTATATAAGTATTACCAGGGAAAATAAAAATGTTGTTTTTTTTCAACTTCCCTTTTCAGAAATATTCACAGTTAGATGAATATCAAAACATATCATTGTAAACCAACACATGCTTTCGCTGTCAGTTTACTTATCAAAATGTACACATCAATTAAAACAATACAAGTTAAGTAAACATCAATTAAAACAATACAATTAAAGTAAATTATCTTTTTGAATTTTTAAAAACACTGTTAACCACACAGATAAGCAGAGCCAATTATTCATAGAAGGAACATCAATCACGGAAGTTTTTATTTTCTTGATAGAGATTATTTCACCATTATTTCATGGCCAATAATTATAAACAAGGATCATATTTTTTTCGGTTTTGTCTGTCCTAGACCAAGACCTATTGAAAATCAGAAAGTCGGTCCGATTCTGTTTGCTAAAATTCCCATGCCTTGAAATCGATTACACAGTGCACATGCTAACACACCCTAATGACATTCTTATCTCGATTAGGTGTGATAAACCATTAGCTGCAGTCTTTAAACCGGCCAGGACCAGTTTATTGCACGTCAGACCAAGAATAAAAAACTTGCGAACAACGGACTAAAGACGTGTTTGAAATTAATGAGGGTGATACAAAACAATATGTTGCGATTGTAATGTATTGTTATCACTGTAAACTGTAATAATTTTAATAATATCTGAGAGGTAAAACACGATTCTAAGACGACACGTCAAAACATGCAAGAAACAAAGAAGAAAATCGTCTATGTGATATTCTGCAATAATCATGGGCGAACCTTATTCACTGAAAGCACGCGGTGTAACTAAACAAAACATGCCAATACATTTTCCACCAGCGCAATAATCCGGTAATATAATATGAATGAAAGTCGCGGATCTGATCGACAGAACAGCCGAAAGTTATCTTTATGGGCGAAACTTCACATAAAATAGTACACAAGAAAAAGTATATACATTGTATAAATCTTTAGTAAAAACAGTGTTAGAATCGAAATAATTTGTGTACTATATAGTTTGTTGTTGAATAACCCACGACCGGAAAACTTAGATGCATGGTTTCAAATCACTCATGCTTCGCACTTGTGATTTAATCCCTACACATCTAAACTATCAGCGGTGGGTTATTTGATACCTGAATTATTTCTTAATTATTTGGTTTTGTTATTGTCACTAGCCAACCTACGCACAGACATTTGTTTGGTTCAGTGCATGTTTGTAAGCTATTATCAAGTCGACAAGGATTTAAAACATCGGTATAAGGCTTACACAAATTAATAATATTGACAACAATGAAAAAAAGTCTGATAAAACAGCACACGTAACAACAATGAAATAGCAAATGAGAAAACTCGTATGTTCCGTTTAAAAAAAAATGCCTAAGGGAATTTTACTTGTACATTTATTATACCACCTTCATGAATGGCAAATCAATGGTATATATTTTAATGTAATTTGTCATGATTTCGGATATAAATTTTTGGATACTTTTTCCCCATTTATATCCAGACCGATTGATATTGCGGGAAAATATGATCCCTGATTATAAAGCATTGTTTTTGACATCAAAAACATAAACTTGCTTAACATTCTGATCATACAGAAAATGCCGGCTAAAAAATTAATGGGATGCAGTATTTAGTACATGGCTCAAGTAGTAGACTTTGATCATACATTTCTCTTGTATTTGATTCAGTCTCTGAGAAAACATGGCTTTATGAAATTGCGTAAAGTGTTTCAAGGAACACACTTTCCACCTTTATGGACATTCTAATTAACAAATTATCTCTCCTAAACAATAATCCAGTTTTGGCAGAAAGTGCAGTCCCTGATAAGCCTCTGCAAACTCACCCACTAACACTGAACACATGTGTGATTTTTTTTTATTTGAATACCTGCAGTAGAAAACGTGATGGAAATGTTTCATGTTTACCTTTATCACTGTTATTAGTAAAAAAAGGGAATGATTCTACTAAATTCTGGTAAGAGTAATGAAACTTGGTCAATGACCTCACACATTGACCCTTAACAATAAACATATGTGAAGTTTCAAAAGAATACCTGTAGAAAACAAGAGATGTGTTTGTCAGAAACACAATGCCCCCTATTGCGCCTCTTTGAAATAAAATTTCAATGTATCATTTGGCAGGTTTATAAATTATCTCCCTTTTAAAGCTTATTACTTCCCTTGGATTGTATTTTTTGACTTTTGACCTTGAAGGATGACCCAGACCTTTCACCACTCAAAATGTGCAGCTTCATGAGATATACATGCATACCAAATATCAAGTTGCTATCTTCAATATTGCAAACGTCATGGCCAATGTTTAAGTTTCGGACGGACGTACAGACAGACTGCCAGACAGTTCAACTGCTATATGCCACCCTTCTGGGGGCATAAAATTATCCATATGTAGATGTTGCATGTTTTTGTTAACATGAGCATTACGCCGATGCTGACTGACATTTTGGTGAGAAGTTAAGCTTTGACAATTCTGTGAATAGCAAAGCTTAAAATATCACTGTGGCTTTAGATACACCCATTTACATACATTTCGAGCACATCTCTATTCATGGCCAGCAACTGTGTATCAGAGAGCTGAGAGTTGCTTCCCTTGGCAGAGGTCATCTGAAGCTGGGACTGCAGTAGCTGCATCTCCCCTAGCAACTCGCGGCGCACCTGCTCCACCCTCCTCTCAACACTGGGGTCCGTGCGCCGCTCAGTAGCCCGCTCTGTCAGCTGGTAGATCTCATCTGAAGTGAACATCGAGTTGTTGTGTGTCTTTTTGGATTGTTCATCAGTATTTAAGTCATGTTATAGTACTCAGTTAACCTATTTGTGTTTCTTTCGTTAACCAGTACTTATGCACATACTTATGCACGGAACCAAAACTTGCCATTCTTGAATCAGAGTTGGTGCAGAATAGATATGTAATTATTAATAAAAAAATCATCAAATTATGTGGACTGTCTAGAAATGGAACCTGTGAGTGTAACAGCTTAGAATGCACATGAAAGGAAAAACTGTCAGTCGACTGGGAACAATGCCAGTAAATATGTACGAGGTCCAGTAAATTTTACTTGAATACTGGCTGACATTTTGGGGAAAACTCTTATCAACTTATTTGAGGTGTCCGCTTTAAATTAAAAAAAGACTGTAGTTGCAGTTACAAGATTAAAATATCTTATGGCCAGTAATGGATTTGTGACTTTTGAGACTATGATCAGTAAGACATACTAATTGGATTAATTTTCATTTATAAGGATTTCTCGAAGAAATTAAACCACAATGTTGCAGAACCAAGATGTTAATAGTAGGGATGCAAGAGGTTACAAAAATCATTATCTGGTTAACCTTTTACTGTAACCGGTTATTAACCGGTTAACCAAAACACCTTAAGTAGTTGAAATGATTTAGAGTACGTAAAAAATGTCATACCGCTCGAACCGCTCTGTAGAAACAAAAGTATTTTCAAATTTGAAATTGCTTGAGTTGATAACATGCCAGTTTCGTAATCAAATGCATTATACAATTTATTTTAATAATTTTGTAAATGTATGCTATATTTTTTATTTATTTTTCCTGCGTAAATAAATAGGACTAAAAAATTATTAAAAGAACTACACAATGTTTATTTTCATGTGTTTTAAACTTAGTTTTGGTTGGGGCCGCTAATATTATGTTCGCATCGTATCGCTCACAAAAATGGTGTGTTCCTTTGTTCATTCTGTTTTAATTTTTGGAACTCAAATTGGCTAAATACATAAATGATTTTTCCCTTTCAATTCGACGTCAAGTGGGTCATGTGTGTTCAACGAATCCGCAACTCTTCATATTTGATAATTGCATATTTTGTTGTTTGCATTTTAGCGTTTGTAGCCGAAGTAGTATCGTTTGATTTTCATTATTTAATAAAAAAATGTGAGTAAAATAAAGGACACGAATGCAAATTAAATTAATTTTGAATGAAATGCAAGTTGAATATTTAATATAATCAGTATATTTATTAAATAGCGAGGTAACTAAGTATTATGATCTCAAATACTGATAGTTACGTATGTTTGTTAACGTGCCATAGCTCGCAAATTTTACGCAATTACACAAATACTAAATTTAACAGTCTTATTTTTCAAATATTTTTTAATGATGTTTAATTATAAAATTAGTAAAAAATTTGCTTTCTTAAATAAAACTTGCATCGGACGGTAATGGTAGAATCGTTGGACGTAAATTATCATTATGATATTAATTTTTGATAAACAAACACGACATTAACTTGTCAAGATTTAACTACAAATGCAATTCTTGATAAAATTGTTACTTATAAACTCTGTATTTTCGCGAGCAATCAGTATTGGAAGTTTATCTTTTACTAAATATATTATGGCTTTGTTATATTGCCCTTATTGTATATTTTGTATACTTGGGTGAAAATAAACGTTTTGTTCTGTTCTGTTCTGATATTGGTTAACAAAACATCAAAATAAGCCGTCTAATGTATGGCGAGTTTAATAAACATGTCAATTACGTCTTCGCTAATAGCTCCCACTCACCGCAGTTCGCTAGTTAAATTTAAGCGAGTCAAAAAATCAATAGTGTCAGTTATCAAAACGTTCCCCCTTATCACAAAGGTATTGATTAATTGCTGTATTTAGTACTTTGATAGTTGACACATTAATTATTGCTGTCGATGCTTTGGCATGTTGTTCTAATTAGTCACCATCGCAAGATGGAAGTATGTCACGCGACAAAAGTACAATCGTACAAATTATTCCATGAAAAAAAGCCTATCAAATATTTTTTCCAGGTTAACCTCTTCCAGGAAATATAACCGGTTAACTGGTCGTTTTGGTAGGTTAACCGGTTAATCTCTTGCATCCCTCGTTAATAATTATAACCACACATCAGATCAACAAAAAGATGTTTATTTGCTGGTAATAACATTTGAACATTATCCTGAACCTAAAATTGTTTTAAAAAAGCATTGAAAATGAGTTCTATATTTTATATTTTACTTTGCTGCTCTGAAAATATGGATGTTTGTTCTGTTTTTTGGGGTTGTTTTACAACAATAATTTTGCTGAAATGGTTTCTAAATAAAGTAATTTTACACTATTTTTAAATTGGTTTTAAAGAATAAGTACTACCCAAATTTGATTATTTTTTTTGCGTCTTTATGTCATTTTAAACTAAAATTGTATTACTCAAGGGAACGTAGAAGTTTTGCCCAAATTTCAATTTTGAAGCCTTGTAAAATATACACTGCAACTCCAATATATCGCGGTTGAAGGGGTCCAAAGATCGCGAACGTGATATATCCGGCGCGTGATATAAATTGTAAGTTTATGTATGCATGTATATGTATACATTAGCATCATTATGCAATCTCAAAACACGCTATTTACCAACCTTATTCAAGTTTGTGTTATATCCATATGTCATTAATTGGTATAACACAAAACATTATTCCATGCGAGTATTTTCAAATGCGTATAATTAAATTTTTAATCCGAAAAACATTGCCGAGTTTTATTGTTCAAGAAAGCATGCACAAATTAGACCCATGTACAAAATTACGTCATTCATTTCTCATGAAAAGCATGCACAGCATGGGGTTTAATATTAGAGCATTGTGACTAACTGATCTATATTGTATACTGTATCTAACGCACACAGATTGGTGAGATAGGTCAGTATTGCCTTGAGACATTTACTGTTATAATTGTGTACACCTTCATGTGTGCACTGGTGCGTTTCGGCAGTTCAAAGCAAATTCAATAGAGAATTGTAACACCCGAAATGACCTGTCATGTTTGACAATGGGTCTTTTGTTTATCGCAGTACACAGGTGTTAATGTGATGTACAATATAAGCAAACAATCTGGTTAAAACTGGATTATGACTGTTGGATTAAAGTTGGTGAAAAAAAGGGAAAAATACTTGCTTGAAACGGATTTTAATGCATCATATTCTCAGATAAAAACATTTTATTTAAGGATTATGCTCGTCAGATTTTTGGGAGCCATAGCCGATTCGCGATATATTGGACAGCGCGATATAACGGACCGTGATATATTGGAGTTGCAGTGTATATATATATACATAATAACCTTTCTTTCATTCAGGAAAATCATGTTTACAATCAATATACATGTCAAAAATGAATAAAGGTGTGTGTTTCTTCTTAAGTACTTAAATGACTAGTACATGAGTAGTAACGATGTGATTATAATCCCAACATTTTTAGTATGAGAACCTACTCCTTAGGTCTCTAATCTGTTCCTGGTAGTTATGTCTGTCAGTCTCCAGACGATGCACCAAACCTCGCAAGTGGTCAATAGACTGAAATGCAAATGGCAGCATAATTAGCAACAGATTGCAACAGGGATGCAGTGGTGTAGTGGAAAAGTGGACATGGTGTCTGCCTTGGGACTGTAAGGTCATGGCTTTAATACCCAGCATTATCATAATCTTTACTGCAACACCAAGTACTGATTTTGCCAGGAGATTTACTTAAATGACTCTTTAAGCCTAAGGTTTTCAATCAATTTAAGCTTTAATATATTGTGTTCAACCAATATCAACAAAAACCTTTTAACATGAACCAAAACTTGTGATTAACATGAATGGATAAAACACTGTAGTAATAGCGCTAGTGTTTGTTACTTCGTCTTAAGAAATTTTACCACTAAAACTAAAAGTTATTTGACAGTTGGGTAATTTATTCATTTTCCACTATAAAACAAATGGCGATATTTTATCTTCATTTATTCTCAGAAAGGACAATTGAATATGTTGGTATTTTCTTTACTTATATATTGCTTTTGGGAACCATGCTGACACAATTGACATTACAACTTAAAAGATGTTCTTTTAATTTTAAAAATATCCAAAATTCTACCGTATAATATGTCTCTCTTTGAGAAAGAAAGAGGTATGTGTCATACTGTCCTAGAACTTACTGCATTTTGTTGTTCAATCTTCTCTAAAAGGGTCTGTGATGATGGATATGGCATGACCTGCTGAGCACTAGAGTAGAAATCAGTATGAATGGTGTGGTTTAGACTAGATGTTGGGTAGAGACTGGGTGACAATGATGGTATCTCTGACACTGACATGCTCCTCTTCATTGGAGTCGAATCTGCATCATAATACAAAAGTTACAACGGTGCCACATTTCAAGATGTCATAGACTTTGTTATATTGGGATCAATTAGATTAAACTCTCTTGTAATATAAAGCAAGCTCAAAATAAAACATATAGATAGTAATAGTTGTGGATTGATCAAAATAAAATAAAGCGTGCATAAAATAAAATTTAGTCTTCCATGTTGGGCAACTAGTCAATATACACTGACTTAAACAGGACATTCCAAACCCAAAATAACAAAATGTTTTGCACTTATTTCTGCATCAATGATATGCACAATAAATAATATCCATGCCCCTTTTTACAACTGTACATGTGTATTTATAGCAATACATTGCTTATCAAGAGTGCTGATAGAAAATTACTTATCCAAGGTTTGCATTTGTGAGAATTTAAAGAAATAAAGGGTGGGCCATACATCTATGGTTACAAAGGTACTTATCGTTAAATTTATTGGATTTTTTTATTCATTTAATAGAGAAACAATCATCAATAGATCCTTACAATGTGTTGGTGCCCAAGTGACATTCTTCATTCCAACAGATGAATCAAACTTGTTTCTCTGAAAAACTCATACTTTTGAAAATACAGTTTACACTATACAAAATGAGTTATTATTATCAAGAACAAAATAAATAATAATTATAATTAGCAAAAACATAATAAATATTAAAATACGGTTAAAAGGACAGTGAACAAATAATTAATAATCATCAAAATTATTAGTTTTGTATAACGGTAATATTAAATGTTAATGCAATAAAAAGCTCACCGTGATCTATAGAACTAATACTTAAACAACATAACTCTACAAGAGATGTGTTTGTCAGAAACACAATGCCCCCTATGCGCCGCTTTGAAGCCATATATTTGACCTTTGACCTTGAAAGATGACCTTGACCTTTCACCACTCAAAATGTGCAGCTCCATGAGATACGCATGCCAAATATGCAGTTGCTATCTTCAATATTGCAAAATTTGACCTTTGACCTTGAAGGATGACCTTGACTTTTCACCACTAATAAATGTGCAGCTCCATGAGATATGCATGCATTTTAAATATCTAGTTGCTATCTTCAATATTACAAAATTTGACCTTTGACCTTGAAGGATGACCTTGACCTTTCACCACTCAAAATGTTCAGCTCTAGGAGATACACATGCATGCCAAATATCAAGTTGCTATCTCAATAGTGAAAAAGTTATGGCCAATGTCAAAGTTTTCAGACGGGGAATATTTGACATTTGACCTAAAAGGATGACCTTGACCTTCACCTTTCACCACTCAAGATGTTCAGCTCCAAGAGATACACATGTATGCCAAATATCAAGTTACTATCTTCAATAGTGAAAAAGTTATGGCCAATGTTAAAGTTTTCAGACGGACGGACAGACGCCATATATTTGACATTTGACCTTAAAGGATGACCTTGACCTTCATATGAATGCATTCATGCTATTTAATTGTGGGATTCATGTTTAAATGGCTCCAACTATGAATGATAAAAAATGTCAACATTTTTTTAAGTGGCAAAACCTTTTTTGAGCCAGCAGGAAACATGCAATTCAAGTTTGTTGTATTAAATGCAAATGATTTTTTTCGGCGTAGCTGCATTAAGTCAGCTTTTCACCTTACCTGACCTTGATAAGTGTCCAATCAAATTCAAATAAAATGAATACACTTCATTTATTCCATTAGCTGATTTGAGTATACCACCAGAACATTGGAAACATATCCGCGTCTTTGTAACACTGTTTTACTGCATGAAACAATTTTATCTCTAATGAAAAGGCTTAATAGATAGAACAGTTTGACACCCAATTCTCGACATCAATGCAGTTTGTGCGTGCACCTTTTATTTTCAGAGGATTGCCAGGGCAAATGCGTTTATAATTAAAGGCTATGTTCTCAAATTTAGTACTTACTTCAATATTCCTGTCAACATGTTAACATGTAAAAGTATAAAGAGCAGTGGAAGCGAGGCCTGACTTTAATGCATTGCATTTCAACCCGCCAGGTATCGGGTCAATTCGCGGCCAGTGTGTGAATGTCAGAGTTTATATACAGGTCATCACCGGAGTTCGCGGCCAGTAAAAAAATCGTTATATAATAAAGACAATATTCGTGAACTAGGTGACCTGGAATTTTCTTTAGACCAGAAATATGTTAAATTAAGATATTCAGCAATATAATTATGGTATGTCAATAATAGATTCTTAATGTGTTTTCAACAATACAATAATAAATATTATTTTTGATTAATTTAACAATAATTATTCCACAATATTGACTAATGTATTAAGCATGAGTGCAATGATTCTCGATACTGCTAATAATCGACTCAAATAGCAATGCCCGACAAACCACTAAAACGGGTTTGTTCGAAGAACGCGCCTATAAATACGGATACTTCGCGTGAAGCCGGTTGACTCATATGTTTTCATTTGACTTCCATTCTTCTTTTGGTTTTCTGTTTTGTATCTATAGGTTTATGACCAGCAATATGTAATAATGTAAAATAAGCTACGAAAACTCCGCGTAACATCCCGTACTGCGTGTGATGCAGCTAAGAACTGCACAGAAAAAGACATTCGCCATCCTTGATCTCAATCATTGAACTATCAACGCCGTATATCTTTTTTAAAGATATTTCTTGTTTAAATACATTTAAAATAATAGCAGCGCCAGAGGTGACAATTTCAATTGACCACTTGTTTAGGCATGTCATTCTCAACCTTGATAAGCACACTTATTGTGTTCATCATTATAATCATCAGTGCTATTACCAGAGTATGTAAAATTAAGTTTTAATAATGAATTACTAACATAAATTAGGAATAATAACATATGCTCACTGCGACAATGCTATCTATCTATATCTGTTTACTGCCAACCCCTCTTTGAAGTATTATAGGCAGGGAAAAGGTGCGCGTCTGGAACATTAGTGAGAGTGAAAAGCAAAAGGGACCCAACAAGACTAAAAGCTTGAACTCTCCAAACAAATGGAGAGAAATCAAGTAGTTAAAAGAGTTGGGTGAAAGTGAGGGTTAAAAACATCATTTAAGAGACTAGTACTGCACATTTACCACTGCCCTCTTAAACTTCGCTAGATCCGGTAGGGTAGCGATTATCAGCTGAGAGCTTGTCATATAGTGTGATGCTGTGTGGGAAAAAGGAGTAATAGTGGAAGTGATCCTGTCTGTACCTTTTGTAGATACAGTGGGTGCATGTGTCTAGTGAAGCGAATTGGTGCTTGTATATATTGTGGCACAGGAACTTGAAAAAAAAAAATTCGTACTTATATATAAAATAAGAGTAAAGGTATCCAAGGATGATTTCACAGGTGTATTGAATAACACAATTCAACACCATAAAAGATCAAACAATGCACACATATGTTGTTGTGGTTGCCAGCAGCAAGCGTCCGTCTATGATAAATCACCTTTTATTTGATGAAAATCCACCAAGTATGTCCAAAACAGCTAAAAGTTTCACAAATATGACCCCAAAATCAACGTGTGTAATTCCGGACGTCCAGCTGTCAGTAACGAATGAAGGCGATTTTGGGTCTATTTTTCACAATAAAACAAGATCTTTGCTATAAACTCCACGTAATTTTTTCATTTACTAAATTTCCCTTCGAAATACATCGTTCTTTAGTAACGGCAGAGCAAAAATACACAGAAAAAGTAGAAAATACACCAATTTTATTATATATTAACAGTTCAAACAGTATACATGTTATTATCTTGTTGTTGATTGGTTGAATAAGTCGTAAATTATAGAACAAGTTTAACAAAATGATGGTCGTGAAAGTGAAAGTACGCTAAATGTGTTGTTTCTTCTGAATTTCCGACTTTTTACTGTTTACCGTGGGACTAGAGAACGCTGTAGTTGCAATAATTCAACTATCAGCTTTATAACCCAATGGTTAGCTGATAGTTGCAATGCGCCAGCTCTTGCCCATGGGTGCAAAATTTAATCAACAATGCAATGGTTAAGGAACACTGAAACTGCAAGATCTTATCAACGTTTACCTGTCTAAACCACAAACTCAAACGAATGGTACCATTAAAACAATAAATAATTGCTTTTTATTGACTTGGTTTAGCTTTTGTACGCTGTATCCGCCATATTGGAAAATTGACCCAATATTGGTTAGGTTGCAGTACACCAATATTTTGCACGTCGGGTTATGTGTTGGAGCCTACAAAGTCGATAACGATGTGTTATTTCGATACAGAATACACTGTTGCAAATTTTAACATAAAACATGTCAGCAAGGAAAGTGTGTTGAAACATTGCGTGTTTTTAAAGGGTGCATGCAAAGGATAACATCCGTACATTGCCATTCAGGTAAATTTAACATGTTTATGAAGTTTATTCATTATTTTCCTCAATTTGTCTCGAACGACGTCTGTTTAGTGAAGCGCATGGATTCTCTGCGCTGAACTGCACCCATGTTTATGAATGGGTGCATATGGAATGCCAGAGCCGCCATAGCAAAAATTATCAAAGGCTCTGGCAGTCCGTTTATATGGACTAGAGAACGTCGTAGTTTGAAGGCAAATTTAGTAAATGAAAAACGTTCGTGGACTTTATAGCAATGTTCTTAATTTATTGTGAAAAATCGACCGAAAATTGTCTTCATTCATAACTGACAGCTGGACGTCCGGAATTACACACGTTGATTCTGGGGTCATATTTGTATACTTCTAGCTGTTTTGGACATACTTGGTAGATTTTTATCAAATAAAAGGTGTTTTATCATAGATGGACGCTTCCTGCTGGCAACCACAACGACAAATGCGTGCATTGTTTGATCTTTTATGCTGTTGCATTGTGATATTCAATACACCTGTGAAATCATCGTTGGATACCTTTACTCTTATTATATATATATATAAGGACCAACAAATTTTTTTCAAGTACCTTTGTTTTGTGGGAGAGGCATGGCAACAAGGTTGTGATATATTTTGTAGAAGATGATGTGATTGCTGTCATTTCTACGATCTGCGATTGATCTCCAGCCTTAATATTGTACCATAGCCGAGACCCTGAAAAAGGCTTAAATAGCTTGTTGAAAGTTCCAACAACTTTTTGAACTTGCACATGGCAAAGAAGTTCAGTTAAAAGTTTACAAAAGGACAATATGGCATACCTTTACTCTTGAAAGGCTAGCTTTTGTGTCATTAAGGATAGAATTAAATTTCTTTTCCCAGTCCATTCTGTAAGGGGGGCACTGCAAAAATATATTATTCAAACGTCCTACCGCAACCAAAATTCGACGACGCCTAAATTCGACGATGTTCTATATGTATTGATTAAATGGATGATTATTGTCTTGGAATCATTTCAAAGTAATACAGCCGAGTTTTAAATTATTATTTTGTGCTATCAAACATTTCATTATTTCTTTCATTATTTGCTAAATATTGCTTCATATAACCGTTACATCGTCGAATTTGGGTCACACGGGGATATTGGACTATCTGTCATCGCGAATGTCAACAAAGGAAGTGGTTTTAGAAATCCAAACCATACACAATAATCATACTAAATAAATATCATTATTTATATTACATTATTATCAGATTATTATAATTTTACTCAATTCAATACCAATCACATTGCTAATACATTTATATTAAACAATTAATTTCAATCGTAGTTAAATTCCTTTTCAATTTTAATTTGTTTTATGTAGTTGATTTCATATCGTGAAGCTACCGAAGTGTACATGATTACAATACACTAAGTATTGCATACAATTTCTTTCATGAATGGATGTAGCGACATGAATATCCACTGCATCTACAAGAACAAAAGCGGTAATCTTCTCTCCTGACAATCTGCTCAACGTCGACATTGAAGTTGGATTTGCTGCACTTGGTTTAAAATTGATTTATTAGGATACATCGGAAAATGAGTCCATACGCCGATCCTGTGGTATTGTACTATTACGTGTCTGATTGTACTGCAAATACAAAAATGGATTTGGATGGATACGTCAAAGATACTATCAGTTTTTCTTGAAATTTGTTGGAAACACTGTGAGTTATTGGTCATACTGTTACACACTATGTTCTGATGAAATTAGTCTTCGTCTTTCCTAGCCGTGATTGCAACCCTAGGCCTTATAGTGGCGTAATCAGGATACTGATACTCTTTGCTCCTATTTGACAGACCGTAAGCAACAAATTAAAGTATGTGGCCACGTAAGCAACTGGGCAAATATAAAAAAGGCGTCCCACAAGGCTCGATACTCGGCCCCATTTTGTTTAATGTTTTTATCAATGATATTTTCTATTTTATTGAACATGGCACTCTGTACAACTATGCAGACGACAATACACTGTCTTTTATTACACCAGATTTTGATTTATTGATAAGTACTCTACAAAGTGAAAGTAAAATTCTTATTGACTGGTTTTCTTTTAATTGTATGAAAGCAAATCCTGACAAATTTCAGGCGCTAGCCGTTGGTAAAAAAAACACATGATAAAACTCCTAATTTTGAAATAGATAATAATATTATTTCTTGTGACGATGTTGTAAAATTGTTAGGTTTTGATATTGATTACAATCTATCGTTCAAATCTCACATCCAGAATTTATGTAAAAAAGCTGCTCAACAACTTAATGTTCTAAAGAGAATTGGTCGTAATCTGAATAAACTTAGTAGACTCACAATATTTCACACTTTCGTCTTGTCAAATTTTATTTTTTGTCTTCTGTCATGGCACTTCTGTACGAAGAGTAACACCCAGAAAATAGAGAAAATTCAAGAGAGAGCTTTGAGATTTGTTTATGATGATTATGCTTGTAACTATGAAGATTTGTTAAATAGAGCCAATTTACCACCTCTACACATTCGAAGATTAAGAACCATGGCAAATGAAACTTTTAAAATTGTTAATAAAATATGTCCACCTGTTCTGCATGACTTAGTTGAAAGAAGAAATAATAATTATAACTCAAGATACTCGAATATATTGCAGGTTCCATCTGTAAAGACTATGGTAGGAGAAGTTTCAGGTATGCAGCCCCAGTCCTGTGGAACTCGCTGCCTGACGAATTCAGACAAGCAGGCTCCTTCAGCCCATTTAAAACCTTGATCTCAGGTTGGAATGGCAAGATATGTAACTGCTCAGGGTGCAATCAGACTTAGATGTCCATATCTTCGTTCCAACTTATCAGGTAGCGAGTCTGCAGACTGGGACTGCTGACCTGACATGTTTTCTAGTTATGCTTTCTTTTGCTTATTGCTTTGCTTATTATTTTGCTTATTATTTTGCTTTGTCTTTTGTCATGTTCTGCTTATTTGGCTAGACTTGTCTTAGTGCTGCATAGATATCTCATATATATATGTATACTACTATGTGCTTATAAGCCTCTTTGCCATGCATGCTTATTATATTTTTTAAATTGATTTAATTAATGCGTAGGCCTATGGCCTAGATTAGCATAAATCTCTCAGTTTTTATGTTTTATATCTTGTCACCTCCTTTGCCTGACAAATGCTCTGCAAGTTATGCTATATTGCCCTAAGTATTAATGCTTGTATTAATTATGTTTAAATTATTTTACTGTCTCGTTTAACGGCTGCTTTTAATATGTTATTATCTGATATGCTTTCCATATTTATTTAAACTGTTTTAATTTATTTGTAGGCGTATGGTCTTTATTAGCATAAATCTCTCAGTTTTTGTGTTTATGTGTAGTTACTTTCCTTTGCTTGACAAATGCTTTGCCATTTATGCCATATGTATGCCATTATGCACTTTTTGTATTAATGCTTGTCTTAACCATGTTTAAATTATCTTACTGTCTCTCTTAACAGCTGGTTTTAAATATGTTATTATTATATATTTGTTAAAAATGTCGGTTCAAAAGCTAAGTATAGTTTATGTTATATGTTATGTACTCTTGCCGACTTTAAATAAAATTTACTTGACTTGACTTGACTTGTAAGGTCGTGTTTAATGGGAATGGCCGGTACGTTCCCGTTCCACACTTGCAAAATAGTGTGAGCCTATGAACACGACGCCTGTCTTGCAGTGGTGGGAGTTCCAGTTTCTGAAGCTTGTCGGGTAAGCAACCAGGCTGTCTGGAGCGGAAGTCTCTGTTAATCAACATCGCAGCTGATCTCTAGACTCGTTCGAGGCGGCAATATCTGTTTGGTGGAACGGGCCCATACAACACTGGCGTATTCGAGCTTGGACCGGACGAGGGCTAAGCAAGCTTTTGTACGACAGTTTACATGTCTGAGTTTGCTGTTCATATCATATCGTTGGCTCACTTAGTGATATTGGTGTTCTGGGTTTCGTATTGCGTGACTTCGGATATTGTAATACCAAGGTAGGCGTTTTCTTCAACTCTTTTGAGGATTTCCTTGTTGATGATATAGAAACAGCTGTATTTTTTTAGAGTTGTGAATATAGCAATTCTTTGCGTTAAATTCCATCCACCAGTCCATGGTCCATTTTTGAAGGTTGCCTATAGGTCCTTTTGGAGAAGTTTGTGGTCTTTAAATGATGTTATGGATCTATAGAGGGGACAGTAATCTGCGTAGGAGACGATTATGTGACTGTACACTCTCTGACAGGTCGTTAATGTTACACATGAATAACAATGGTTCTATCACTGTCCCTTGAGAAGCTAAGGAGCCTATTGTGAGTTGCCACCGGCAACAACCATACTCATTCTTCAGCGAGTGACAGCAAACGTGTGTGGGGGACCTAGTCGAATTCTTTACTGAAGTCCTGGATGAAAGTGTCGACTTGTTCAGTGAGGTGAGGGCTGTGTTTGTTGAGGTGATTTAGTACATGTATGTGGTGGCAGATGCTGTGCTCTAGAAGTTTGGAGGTGACATATGCAAGGGATACGAGACGACAATACTCCGTTTCTTGACGGACTCCCTTCTTGTAGATTGTAGATACAAGTATATTATCATTTCTCTAATCTTTCGACACTTCTCAAGTGTTGCTGTATTGCTGGAAGATAGCGGACTAGTACCATAGCACAAAACACTCTGTTAGGGAGTTCCCTCTACATACGGACCGACATCTTTGTTGACCGTGACGTTCGTCAGGAATTTGTTTACACCTCCATCTTGACAAATCACTAGCGATGCGTTGTCGACGATTTTGTTCTTATTATGCCTACCGAAGTTTTTTCTTGCATGTCCTTTGAAATTTTCTGTAGTTTGACCAGTTGTCCGAGGTCCTTGCTTTTTGTGTAAACAGGCTTACTTCTTAAGGATTGATTTGACTTTCCCGGGAATCCACGGGGTGAAATATTTGTTCGTTTTTATTGTGGAAGGGATGTGCTCGCTGATGACAGCAATAAGATATGTTCTAAATGAATTCCAAAGTTCATGTACTGACGAATAAGTATTGAACATGGTGGTGATGATTCCAGATATTTCTATTCCTTTCATCTTTATTAAGACGATACCAGTGAATTTTGGAAAACAGGAAACATCGTCGGGAAGATCTCTTTGCGTAGAACGGTTAGGTATCTGAGTTGGCGACGACTACGTGATTGTAATGGTCCCAGGAGCATTTGATGTGGATTCAAGGTCAATCATATTGTTTTTTATTTACATGAAAATCGTAATATTGTTAGATTTGTTTTTGCCAATGTTTGCTATTTAAAACTACATTTTAATACATATACTTGGTGGAAACTGCGAACTTGCAATCTCATAGTGCCCTTAACTCTTCGCCATTTGCTACCCTCAATACCCGCAAAACTCTTAACGACGATGTTCAGCAGAAACATGTGCGCCTATGCAAATTGTGATTCCTTAACTGTTTTGACAAACCGAACAATGATTTCTAGGTTATTTGTTAAAATCTGGACAATCATTCCTACGTTTTCTAACTGTCCGTACATTGGTCCCAACATTAAATTAATATTCCAACAGATGCCGTACAAAATAACAAAGTTTAAAGTGATATTATGCGCATCTAACAGTATATGCTATGTTTATAGGTGTCTATCGCAACCGTTGATTTTTTTTGGTGTTTTCATTTTATATACACTTATATTTGTTAATGCAGCATCAACATACTTAAACAATATCCTAGACAGAGAAAAATAATGCATTTGAATATCAACCGTACTTTCGTTTGACAACTGATCATGCATGTACGATGTGAATCTAAATTTAGTTTTATTGCAGATTCGTTCATACGACACAAAGACACAATTTTGTTTTACAGATCATTTTAATTTCCTGCAACGATATCTTATCATACGACACAAGAACACTAACTCCGATCCTAATATAAAGACTGTTCCGCTCGGCATAGAGGACTGGGGCAGTCATGTAAAATATTGAATATAATATATATTTTTAATAAACAACTGGTAGCAAGATGAGTTGCAGATAATTGGTCAGTTACCACATTTTAACTAACTCTTTTGAGCTCAATTCAGCAGTGAAAAATGCGCATAATATCATTTAAAGCCAATAAAATATTACCTGGCATTTACACCAACAATTCTATTTATATCACTTTTTAACCGTTAGCCGATTCGTTATGAGCCGTCACATGTAATTTTCATTCACTATTTCAGTAAGTGACTAATAAGCAGACAGTTTGTTGATTCTTTTACGACTAAATTTAGAATACTTTAGCAACGATATATTTACCGCACACACATGTAAACTAATGGCACAAACCATCAAAACCACTCTCAAAATGGAACTACTAAAAACAACCGCGCTCAGTTGTTGTCATGCATCGTGGGAAACTTCTACGCCAAGAAACACACGTCCTTCAATAAGATAGCAATACAGTTAAAGGGGCCTTTTCACAGATTTTGGCATATTTTGAAGTTTGTCATTAAATGCTTTATACTGATAAATTAAAACATTGGATCTAAAAAGCTCCAGTAAAAAACCAAGAATAATATTAAACAAAAAGTAAAAAAAAAGTAACCCTCAGCTGGGCTCGAACCTCTGACCCCTGGAGTCCTGGAGTAAAAGTCTACCGCTTAGACCATTCGGCCATCCATGCTCATATTCACCTCCGGAAACCCGATATGATGTTAAAAGTTGGACGTGCTTGAAAAGTCGCCGATGAATTTCGATGAATTTCGATAGAGTAAGTAAATCCAGTTCTACCATTTTTAAGGGCATTTTTATGCACCCCATATGGTGAGCATATAGTTGCCAGTTTGTCCTTCCGCACTTCCGTACTTCCGTACGGTCACACTTTTGTTACAGTTTCTCAATACTTTACCGATCTCTTTCATATCTGGCATGAAGATACCTTGCATGGACCTCTACCTTTTGATGACGTTTGAGGTTACTGGGTCAAGATCAATTTTACCAAGTTTAATAATAGACTTTTGTTACAGTTTCTCACAGCACCTTCAATACTTTACCGATCTCTTTCATACTTGGCATGTAGGTACCTTGCATGGACCTCTACCTTTTGATGACGTTTGAGGTCAATGGGGTCAAGGTCACTAAGGCTAATAATAGACTTTTGTTAAAGTTTCTCTTAGCACCTTTAATACTTTACCGATCTATTTCATATTTGGAATGTGGATACCTTGCATGGCCCTCTATCTTTTGATTACGTTTGAGGTCACTGGGGTCAAGGTCAATGTCACCAAGGCAAATAATAGACTTTTGTAAAAGTTTCTCATCGTACCTTCAATACTTTACCGATCTCTTTCATATTTGGCATGTAGATACCTGCATGAGGTCTCTGGGGTCAAGGTCACTAAGGCTTATAATAGACTTTTGTTAAAGTTTCTCATAGCACCTTCAATACTTTACCGATCTCTATTATATTTGGCATGTAGGTACCTTGCATGGACCTCTACCTTTTGATGACGTTTGAGGTCACTGGGGTCAAGGTCACCAAGGCTAATAATAGACTTTTGTTACAGTTTCTCACAGCACATTCAATACTTTACCGACCTATTTCATATTTGGCAAGTAGATACCTTGCATGGACCTCTACCTTTTGATGACGTTTGAGGTCACTGGGGTCAAGGTCACCAAGGCTAATAATAGATTTTTCCGTCACACTTTTGTTACAGTTTCTCATAGCACATTCAATACTTTACCGATCTCTTTCATATTCGGCATGTAGGGGCCTTGCATGGACCTGTACCTTTTGATGACGTTTGAGGTCACTGGGGTCAAGATCAATGCCACCAAGGCTAATAATAGACTTTTGTTACAGTTTCTCATAGCACCTCCAATACTTTACTGACCTCTTTCATATTTGGCATGTAGATACCTTGCATGGAACTCTACCTTTTGATGATGTTTGAGGTCACTGGGGTCAAGGTCAAGGTTACCAAGGCTAATAATAGACTTGTTACAGTTTCTCATAACACCTTCAATACTATACCGATCTTTTTCATATTTGACATGTAGATACCTTGCATGGACCTCTACCTTTTGATGACGTTTGAGGTCACTGGGGTCAAGGTCAATGTCACTAAGGCTAATAATAGACTTTTGTTACAGTTTCTCATAGCACCTTCAATACTTTACCGATCTCTTTCATATTTGGCATGTAGGTACCTTGCATGGACTTCTACCTTTTGATGACGTTTGAGGTCACTGGGGTCAAGGTCAACAAAGCTAATAATAGACTTTAGTACAGTTTCTCATAGCATCTTCAATACTTTACTGAACTCTTTCATATTTGGCATGTAGATACCTTGCATGGACCTCTATCTTTTGATGACGTTTGAAGTCACTGGGGTCCAGGTCAATGTCACCAAGGCTAATAACAGACTTTTGTTACAGTTTCTCATAGCACCTTCAATACTTTACCGATCTCTTTCAGATTTGGCATGTCGGTTCCTTGCATGAACCTCTACCTTTTGATGACGTTTTAGGTCACTGGGGTCAAGGTCACCAAGGCTAATAATAAACTTGTTACAGTTTCTCATCGCACTTTCAATACTTTACCGATCAATTTCATATTTGGCGTGTAGATACCTTGCATGGACCTCTACCTTTGGATGACGTTTGAGGTCGCTGGGGTCAAGGTCAGTGTCACAAAGATTAATAATAGATTTTTCCGTCACTTTCGTTACAGTTTCTCACAGCACATTCAATACTTTACCGATCAATTTCATATTTGGCATGTAGGTACCTTGCATGGACCTCTACCTTTTGATGACGTTTGAAGTCGCTGGGGTCAAGGTCAATGTCACAAAGGCTAATAATAGATTTTTCCGTCACTTTCGTTACAGTTTCTCACAGCACATTCAATACTTTACCGATCTCTTTCATATTTGGCATGTAAGTACCTTGCACGGACCTCTACCTTTTGATGACGTTTGAGGTCACTGGGGTCAAGATCAATGTCACCAAGGCTAATAATAGACTTTTGTTACAGTTTCTCATAGCACCTTTAATACTTTACTGATCTCTTTCATATTTGGTATGTAGATACCTTGCATGGAACTCTACCTTTTGATGATGTTTGAGGTCACTGGGGTCAAGTTCAAGGTCACCAAGGCTAATAATAGACTTTTGTTACAGTTTCTCATAACACCTTCAACACTTTACAGATCTCTTTCATATTTGGCATGTAGATACCTTGCATGGACCTCTACCTTTTGATGACGTTTGTGGTCACTAGGGTCAAGGTCATGGTCACCAAGGCTAATAATAGATTTTTCCGTCACACTTTTGTTACAGTTTCTCATAGCACCTTCAATACTTTACCGATCTGTTTGATATTTGGCATATTAGTACCTTGCATGGACCTCTACCTTTTGATGACGTTTGAGGTCAATGGGGTCAAGGTCACTTAGGCTAATAATAGACTTTTGTTACAGTTTCTCATAGCACCTTCAATACTTTACCGATCTCTTTCATATTTGGAATGTAGGTACCTTGCATGGACCTCTACCTTTAAATGACGTTTGAGGTCACTGGGTTCAATGTCACCAAGGCTAATAATAGACTTTTGTTACAGTTTCTCATAGCACCTTCAATACTTGACCGATTTCTTTCATATTTGGCATGTAGATACCTTGCATGGACCTCTACCTTTTGATGACGTTTGAGGTCACTGGGGTCAAGGTCAAGGTCACCAAGGCTAATAGTAGATTTTTCCGTCACACTGTTTTAACAGTTTCTCATAGCACACAATTTTCCACACAATTAACCCATATATCGACAAAGCATCATTGGGTAGCATCCATCAGTTTTACTGATATCCTTGTTGAATTAAAATATCTTTAGGTATATGCAAAGGAGGTATTATCATGTATGTTAGAAAAATCCTGGTTATTATTTTTATTCAGGATTTATTGAAATATGGCGATTTTAAGTCGACGATGCAGGGATTTTGCACCGAAAATGATATCAACCAATGTCCCCGAGTAACATATCCGCCAGGGTTTCTTTAAAAACATCGTATTGGTACCCGGATCATGTTTCTACTCCAATCGACGAATGGAAAATTACTAAAATATACCAGGAAAACAGAAAAAAATATTGTTTAGTTTTTAAATTGATTGTATGTGTCCTGGTTTAAAATGTAATGTGACCGTCGTGCAAGAGATTGATATAAACGATGCAATTGAAATACCGGTAAAATTAGAATCGCGTTTCACCGTTATCACGTGCAAAACGATGACACTATAGACCTACTCCATGTGCTTAAGCATTCGATCGCCACGAATGAATTCTTTTACTGTGAGCTTGCACATAATGTAGTCAAATGTTCACATGTACAAGTTTAAATCCAAATCTTTACCCATAATTGAGATAGTCAAGTTTGAAAAGTTTTGCGTTATAAGCCGACAAGTGTGAATATTAAACATTTCATGCTGGATATTAGTGACTAGCAAATGAAAAAACAACAACAATTAGAAATCGGTTTTCAAGTTATTATGAAAAACGTAAATAGTGAACCTTTATTTACAAAATCAGGACATACGCCGAATCTTATTTGAAGATATTTGTGTTGTACGTATCGAATTTCACACTACCTCTTACAACTGTTCGCGTGTTTATAGTTTATTTATCAGGAAACATTATCAATTAATACTCTGTCGGCATATTTTCATTTCGGATAATACTGCGATCACAAGCTGCATGTTTTCAATCACAATATTCAATATGAGACATAAATTTGTTTAACAATATTTGTAGACAAAACAACTCATTCGCTAGTGATACGCACAATATTAGTACAGCCAAAGACCGCATATTTCACGGTTGAACTCAAACCTGGTGTCAAAATCGCATGACTACTTAAAAAACAAAGAAAATGAACAGTGACAACGTACCCAACCATCTTCATGAAATGAAATGATTCAACTAACATAAGTATGTTGACATTTCCAAATGCTGAAAAAGAATGACCGGTTTAAAGAGATCTTTTCACGTTTTGGTAAATTGACAAAATTTAAAAAAAGTTGTTTCAGATTCGCAAATTTTGGTTTTATTTATTATATTTGTGAGGAAACAGTAATACTGAACATTAACCATGGTCTAATATAGCCATTATATACATCTTTTGACGATTAAAAAACCTGAAAATTATACAGCGTTGCAACGCGAAACGATTGAATAATTTGGAGAGTTCTGTTGTTGTTTAATTTTGTGAAACTACGAAGATTGCTTTTATAAAGTATAAAATACGTCTCTCATACACACTTGTCAGAATGGTCGAGCGGTCTAATTGGTTTTAACTCCAGGACTCCTGGGGTCACTGGTTCGAGCCCTGCTGCGGGCTGGCTACTTTTTTCCTTTTTTTAATTTTATTCTTGATTTTTTACTGGAGCTTTTAAGATCCAATGTTTACATTTATCAATATAATGCATTTTTGACAAACTTCAAAACATGCCAAAAAATGTGAAAATGCCCCTTTAAACTATAAAAATTGGGTGTGGTAATCGAAATTTTTAATGTGCGCAATAGTTACATGTACATATATGTATATTTAAGATAACCAAGTCCTATACCGAAAGATACATCAGGACATTTATTTTAATTGATATCTTTCGTGTTTCACTTTTACATATACTGGCATAGCATCAAAATTTGGACCATCGGTCGCGTTGAGGTACGCACATATCTTAATTATATTTAGATATCAAAGCTTATTTATATGCGTAAAACATTAATTTCAAGCAATTTCATTAGTGATTAATCACTTAAAATCGTTTACCTATAAAACGTCAAATTTAGACTCCACATAAGAACCAACCCTAGGCGTAAGATCGCATTTTACTTGATTTGTTTTATAATTTAAGTGCGAGCATTGCGGGAATCATGTTTGAAATAAACAAACGCATATTTGTATTTTCAACGATGATGATGCCAAATTAGTCTTTAAGTGTGAGCTCTGGATTTGTGTTATACCTTAACGCTCAAAAATTAAACCCAGTAACTGGAATCTTGGAAACTATGCCGTTTATTTAATTGATCAAAAAATTCCGATTGCATTTAATGAACGTGGGAAAGAAGTCGTTTGACATTCATTTTCCCCTGAAGATTCCAAGTGAAGCCCGTGTAGGTTGGGCAGATTATGTTCAATGAAAATTAACATCTGTTTACTGAATTCCCGTGCTGGAAACTTTCGGTCCCCATTAACGTCACATTATCACATTATCTCTGTCTGCAATCGGTCATACATTTGAAAATGTTTGGACGATATATCTGGTTTGTAAGCCGGGACACTTGGCAAAACGGAAAATATAAAGTATACACACTAGTAATATAAAATACTATAATACTACAATATACAATTATGTATACAGTGCACAGGTATTTACAAAATAGTCACCTCTCAGTAAGACCTGATAGTAGACGTCTTATATCGTGTGTGAAACTACAGTATGAGCCTGTCAAATACTGCTACCCAGCATGCACTAGTTGCATACACTGAATCTGTAAATTAATCGGGCACAACACCGGAATATTGTTTCTGCTTAAAAACTGACTGGTATTATCAGTATACAAACATAAAGGCAAAACAAAAATATGATATGCACATCAAGAATCGGCGCCGGTAAGGTTTGGTAGACTTTTGCTAACACCTTTGGTAGAATTGTCCATTCCTTGACGGTCTGAAGTCCCTAAACGCTTGCCAGCATCCAATAACTTCCGCCTGTCCCTGCGTTTCTTAAGTTCTGCTACAGCGCTCAACACAAGTTGCGTCGATTTCAAGCTTCCGCTGCTTTTCGCCGTGTCTGCGCCCCCTTTTTGCGGGTCGCGAGGTGACGACGACGGCGGGCTTTGTGGTAACGGTGGCACATAGGTCACGTGTGGTCGATAGGACTTCGTAATCTGGGGCTCGAGCTGCTGGTACAGGTCGCGGATGAGTTCAAGTGAGCTTGAGCAATCGGGAGCGAATGTTGTCGCACTTCCGGTCGACTGACGAGAAAACATATCACGTGTATCTTCCATGATGAGATCAAGTGTAAAGAATTCTCAACTAGTGTGTCCAGTTCACGAAACCCGATGTCGCAGTTCCAGCGATCACTCTTCCCTTAGAAATCCCCTACAGTGCGTGAAATTGTGACTTTTTATTTAGGTCGCTTGCTGCATTGTTGCAAATAAAGTTTTTGCCGAATTTTGTCAATAAATATATGGAATTGTCAAAAACTTGTATCATCAAACGCATTTCCGTGTTGTCACATTTATAACAAGTCAGTCAGCATTAAGTGAAACTAGAAATGCGCTGAAATGGTTGTTAAATCTGAACACGGAAAAGAGATTTTAGTAGATAAATATTGAAAATCTCACTCAAATTTAATTTCACCCTTGTAAATAATTGGTTAATTCCTCGGACGTAAATTATCCAATGAAAACATAGTTTGATAAATTGCAAGATTTTCACAACAATTATTTATATTTCCTTTTTCAGTAAACTGTTGAACAGCCGCACTTAACGAATGTTATATAGTATATATTTAATTACTGCCAAATTAACTGAATGGTTTATTTCATTATTGCATTTTAGCTTCACACTTATCGATTCTCAGACACGATGAACCCTTGATTTCTAAGCATGTGTGCCATGTTGTTGTTTTTTCTAGCAGTTACTGTCCAGTTACTGATTATAATCTTTCAGCATATTCCATTTACTTTTGTTATTTCTGGTCAAATACGCCGTGCTTCAATTAATTTGAAAAAAAAACAACAACACGCATTGAATTATAATTGGCAGCAACTAAAAGAAGCTTCATTACAGTTTGATCAGTATTTAACCTAGATTTCGTTAAACTGATAAAACCTCTTCAATAAATCATGTTAACACATTGGCTAATTTCATGATTCTTAAACATCATAAATTAATTTAAATAGTAGACCAGTTAGATATCTAAATCATAGACACCTCCGTCCTTGTTAAACTATTTGAATTACCGGTACTCCATTCAGCTCTCAATAGACTAAAAAGTAAGAAATAACCAATAAATGTACAACTGTCGATTGTATCGAATATAATTTCCCAATTAATTCTGGACCACCGATCGTCAATGAAGCTTCGGAAAACTTCTTTTCAACGTCTGTTTAATTGATATTGAAATATACTACACATCGATGTAGCGTGCGATTTGCAAGACCGTGAGGGAGTTAAGATTTACCGGAAAACAACAGGTTTTGCGCATGCGCAATATGATATCAACATGCTCGTAAGGAATGCAAGACCGAATCCTTGCATAATTTCAACGATTCTTACCCTATGTTAATGATTATAGCAAATGGCAAATGATTTAGATGCTGAAAGTCAACTCAAAAACCTCGGACAAGATTGTCATGATTTTTACTCGTTAGCGATATAGCGTTTCATCCGAGAGTGGGACCGATATGGTAAAACAACGTGAAATAGGTCAGGTGAAATGAAACTACTCGTAGAGAGTACACCCTAGCTTTTTTATCAGCCAACTTTCTGAGCGGGCATTAGACGTTCTAACAAGCAAGCGTATCACATTGCAAGAATCAAAGCGCTGAAGGCACTGAAGTTGTTCGCTATTGTAGAATCTTAGAAGCAACTCAGTTTTCCAAATTATGTTGTAGCTTTTTATATCGCAAGTTTGTAATGAACACAATCCATTCAAGTTTATAAAGAGTGTGTCTTAAAGCACTGGTCGAGATTTTGTTTTATTTATCATTAATCAAAACGATAATTTAAGCTTCATTTTGGGAAAACAGGACTTAATGCATATGCATTAGTTGTCATCCCAGTACCAGAGACTATCTTTAAACGAAAACACCATAAAATCAGAAAGTGTCGTTGTTGATTAGCTTGTGCGCATTGCACAGGCTTATCAATGTACACAGGCTACTCTTATTTGACATGCATTAAGCCTCGTTTTTCATGAAAGCAGCCAATATGTACAGATTTCAATCATAATCATGGCCAATGTCGTCGCAAAAGCTGTTATTAACACTAGATTGGCCAATATCGTCGCACAAGCTGTTAAACCCTATTGATTACATAAGGCTGTCTGCAGTGTACCAGTGGTAACCTATAAACAGGCAGTGGTTATCGTTCCTAGCGTAGTTAACAGCAGACTGACTTGCAAAACTGCCTCTACATAAGTTGTGAGCTATCGCTCACAACTAACAATCACTCACGTTTTACAAGCAAGGTAGCAGATTACATTAAAAAATATTGTCTAAAAATCACTATATAACAGTTTACTAGCTTGTTAATTTAAAAGTAAGCAATGCACAGTACAGTACTTTAAAATGTAGTTTTAAGAATTTAGTCAGAAAAGAGACGTAGATATACGTCTCTGATAAGAAATAAACTGCGTAGAGACAGTTCTTTATTAATCTTAAGTAATAAATTAATTTATTTGACGCCCAATATTAAGGTATAGCCGTCCACATATTTAAAGAAAAAAAAGATATCGTATGAGTTCTATTACCGCGGACATCAAAGAGGAATATTCATGTTAACAATTCTTATTAAAAAATGTTACCAAATGAAACAATACAATCTAACAAAAAAGTATAATAATTAATATTAAAAGACCACAGAATCGCTGTGACATCCTCTTCTTTAATTTTGACTGTTTTCACAGTCGTTCAGAATTTCAGTACACTTGTTCTTAGGCTGAAGAGTAAAAAATTCGTATCAGATAAAACCGACAAACTTGGCATATACTTTCTACATAATGTCTCATTGCCGCCTGAATTAGCGTAGAAAATATCTTAATCGCGAACGCATTAAAAACAAGCAAATACGTTGAATTGATTTCCAACGCCAAATAAATGTTGTTTTTGGATGGGAGCAAATCCCTTGAAAAACGGTATAATAATATAAAATATAACTAAGCGTATGGTAATTGTTTTTACGCATTTAAAATCTTCTCATTGGTATCTATACACCCATGAGGTTTCATGTTGAAATCTTATAGCGTATCTGAGAAATCTTATATCGTATCTGATAAATCTTATATCGTATCTGATATAAAGCCTGAAAAGTTGCATCATACAAAAACAACAAAGGTCAATAATTCTTGTTTAAGAAAGTGTAGGTTTATGGTTCTTGTACAAAGCAATTGTTCTTGTTTATATCTATACACCCATGAAGTTTCATTTTGAAATATGTATGGTCCTAAAAAATTACATTATACAAAAAAGGGCAAAACACTTATTTTATACAGTGTAGGGCTATTGTTCTTGTGCATGGTGCGCCTACTCATTGATATCTATACACCTTTCTGACATATAGCCCTGAAAAGTTAGTGACAAACGGACAGAATGACGGACGGACAACGCCAATTCTATATCCCTCCGCCCAGTTGCTAACGATTGCGTTGTGTAAAACAATTATTCTCCACTCAATACCCTTCTTCAAACCAAGAAAAGGGCATAACTAGGGGATATGGCTTGTTTGAGCAGCTATTTTTTGACACGTAAAATATCAAGTTGACACTGTTTATTAACACAACGAGCGATTGCTTGAAGATATCCTAAATAACTCTTCATCTGTTGAACGGCATTGAATAGCTAATAACTAAAGGTATGGTAAATCATTTTGTTATGCACATAACCTCTGATGTAAAGTAAAAATGTTAGAAGTGGCATATATACACGAACTAGACATTTAAACATGTAACTTGTATTGGCCAGAAATGTAGTGCATAAATTAATTACTTTGTATCTCATGCTCACATTTTAAATTATGATGTATTCCGAACATGGTAAGGTAATTAGGTGCTCACAAGATAAATGCAATCATATAATACATAGTATTAAAAGCCATCTTTTCTTGCTAATGAACCCTTTAAATAAAGTAAAATTTTAGTGTATTTGTGCATATGGTAGTGGAATATTTTTCGCGTAAATGACGGATATGTTATAAATACTTCATCAATCAAAATAAGTAATATAAAATATGTTTGAAACAATAAACAAAGCAGTTCCACATAACAAGATATGCAAATATTTATTTACATGTTGATTTAATTTAACCATTGTGCAATCCCAAGCTAGGCCTGAATGTACGCTACATTCTCAAAACATTGCTCAATTCCTCCATTCCATCTTATGTTATTGGGACAAACACACTCTAGTCTAAGTAACCTTAACTTTGACCTTGATCCAACTAGTCCCAAAATGCAAACTATGCATGCATTTAAGTTTTCAACACACACAATTTCAGAATAATCATCACCATGATCACAGAAAAATAATCGAAAAATTTAGCAGATTTTGTTTATAGAAACTGTGACCTTGATATTGACCCAGCTAGTCTCCGATGCATACATATAGCTACAAACACACAATTTCTGGTCAATATCGGTATCCAAACAAAATGTATTGAGCAGAAACATGTTTTCTATTTTGATAACATTGACTTTAAATTTAACCTGACTGCCCCCATGCTAAATCTGCATATGAACAACATTTAAAAATATCAGTACAATACCAGCATTTAAATGCAAGTTATTCACTGGAAAACATATTCTAGCCTAAGTAACAGATACATTGACTTTGACCTGACTGACCCCAAATTAGAGCTATTTCTGCATGTAACCTACATACACACACAGTTTCAATAAAATACCTCTATACAGACTTATATAAGAGCGAATGCCCGTATTCTCTTCAGTAATTGCGACTTTGACCTTTATCCGACGCACCCTGGTCTCCATGCAGGCGCCATCATGATGTTCAATGCAAACTCAAGTTATTGACCCAAAACCACTATTTGAGCCGTATTCTGAGAAAAATGGGCATAATGCATGTGCGCACAGTGCCGTCCCAGATTAGCCTGTGTACTCCGCACAGGCTATTCAGGGACGACACTTTCCGCTTTTATGACATTTTTCGTTAAAATGATGTCTCTTCGCAAAAATCCAATTTGGGCGGAAAATGTCACTGATTAGCCTGTGCGGATTGCACGGGCTAATCAGGGACGAAACTTTACGCACATGCATTAAGCCCAATTTTCTCGAACGCGGCTCATTTGATTAACAGTAACCGTAACCTTTCCCCGACTTTCCCCAAAAGAAATTAATTATGACGGTGATTATGATGACGGTAAGGTTATAATATGACGCGTGATGGTGAATATGATGATGTTAATAATCATGATCATAATATTAATTTTCTTATTGAAACTATTTTAATTTTGCATTTCATTGTTTAATATAGCTCTATAAAGGCAAGGGGCAGGCAACCAAACAAAAGACAGTATTCTAGCATGCCTTAAGATCATGCTATTTATCCAAATGTTGGTTGTATTCAAATGATTTTCTTCAACTACTCGTGATCATGATAATCTGTGCAACGCTTAAAATATTTGTGTCTAATCAGTCGTGAATCAAGATCTTCCAAAACCAACTAATACCTTTTATGTCACTGCTAAAATAACGCGCTCCGTGGAAACGAATCTTCCATCTTTTGCTGACGAATCAGACTGTAGCAGTCGACGAAGATAAAGGTTCTAAAATAGCGTATTTTTTTTACAATTATTAGTGTATATTGATTAAAATATCACTACTGGTATAATACATTACTTGAAAAAAAGTTGTTAAGTTTTCATATTTTCAGTATAATCGGTAATAAAATGTCGCGATATGAAATCGAAAGTACATCGCGAAAATAGGTGACATAACGATACACACACACACACACACACACACACGCACGCACGCACGCACGCACGCACGCACGCACGCACGCACGCACGCACGCACGCACGCACGCACGCACGCACGCACGCACGCACGCACGCACGCACGCACGCACGCACGCACGCACGCACGCACGCACGCACGCACGCACGCACACACACACACACACACACACACACACACACACACACACACACACACACACACACACACACACACACACACACACTATAAATAACGCAATTAGATTGATCATTATATATATATATAAACATATACAATTCACTACGCACGCACAATTTGCATCCAGGGTTTACCACGTGACGATTATGATCAATCTACTTGCATTATTTATAATTAATTGGTAGTTACCTGGCAGACATACCCAGTAAAATTGTATTACCGAATATACTGAAAATATGACTTTTTTCAAGTAATGTAATATACCAGTCGTGATATTTTAATCAATATAAACTAATTTATTGTAAAGAAATACGGTAATTTAGATCTTTTCTTTTCTTCGTCGCTGTGTTTGACAGTCCCTTTAAAGAGGTTATGATTAAATGGTATATTTAAGAATCTATAGATTATTGCAAGTTCAATATTTATGTGGAAGGATATTAACTTAACATTGTCTTCATTGTAAGAACACATTAAATTAGCACTTTATAATATAAAAATGCTGTCAAACATACTTTAATAATTTAAATTCTGTTCGTTTAATCATATTTATAATGTTTCCCAATTTCATGGTTTATCGCGCGATTTTTCCCAACAAAATCACTGGGAACAGTCTGCCCGCCTTCGACCTCTACGGCCAAACCTGACCCACGCCAAGTTTTCCCCCAGAAAGGAAATGAGTAACAATGACGACATGCTTGTAAGGCAGGTTGAACAAATCGAGGCTGCTAGACAAGGTAATTAACTTTTAATTCAAAATAACTATTAATTTAAAAACTTGTGATAAGTTTGCGAATATCATTATAAACTGAACAAATTTATTGTTTGTATTTATTACATAATCAATAGGACTTTAAAGTTGAGAAAATATGTTAATGCACCAAATTTGTTATTTCTTACAATTAATTCATTTATAAAAGAATTAAATATAATATGCAATGTTATTCATTTCAATAGTGGTGCTGTTGTTTATCCAACAAGAGGTAACGATGTATTTATCCGGTGTCTGTTAATCTTTATATGTGCAATTATCTATTCTGTATTGTCTTTTGGTGTTCTAGAGCAATAGATAGCTGGTGTTGGTTAAAGTCTTAGTTATGAACATGTAGCTGCTATACTGTTTACTTAAACAATTCACTCGCTAAATTTGCTATATGTTTCTATTTTTATTATCGCTTTTTAACCTTGAGTCCTTATTGCAATGTTTATTGTTATGTCACAGCTTTTTTTACCAGATGTGAACCTTTATATATTTATAAACCTCACATAACACGTTTCTTTCTTGCTTCTTTTGGCTAACTTTCCTTGCTAATTGAAAGGGTTTCACGTGTATTTCCTTATATTGCTTTGACTTCTTCTTTTTTTTCATCCTTCATCACAAGAATCACAATAATTACTTGTCTCATTTAAGTGTCACTAACTGAAATTAATAGATATTTCCTAACCGTAATGCCTCAATTTCTGTTTATATTACATATTTATCTTTAGTAAAATTATATACTTGTATTTTATTTTTTATTTTCGAAGTTGTTTGCACTTCAGTCAGCAGTTGATATCAATTTACTGGTATTAGGAATAATAAAAATTAAAACATTTTTGTATTGTGTGTGCTGGCATTCATTTTGGTGTCAATTATATATTTATATGTTTTGGACATCGGCTATTCCTGTGGCTTCCATTGCAGCTATGCAGAATGGCGCCGACCTGTCCCTTCTGCAAGGTTACCCATCTCAGAAAGCGTTGCCTGTACCGGCTGACCAGGATAGTGCTATGTTGTGTTTGGGTAAACAAACGAAGTGAAACGCATATAATTTCAGTGGCTACTTTATTATCATTCAACGATAGAAGCAATCAATGCCTAACAACTAACTAACCAGATCAGGGGTCAACATGCAGTTATGAAGAACATGGGGCGGAGCGTTGCTACGCTTCATTTATAAGTAGGCGTGGCGTAGCGGCATTATCTAAATACACAACAATTCTCCCCTTTTTAATTTCATTGATCATACATATAAATAAAAATGAACATACATACAAATCCGTTTACATGTAAATATCAATGAACACAATTCTAACCATTAGAATAATAAATCAATAAAACCTTTCCATTTCAAGTGCATGACCTCTCTAAACTAAGCATGACACTTTATTCATTATAGCATGCAATCAAAGAACATTAGTGAGCGTCCGAATTCGACACAGGTTGTAAAAACAACTGATGACCTGTCTTTCTCTCCTGCCAACTAAAGTTAATGCCTGTATGCCACTATAACACGTAATTGGCTTAACATTAAACCATCAGTGTCATAAGTACTGCAGGCGTTCGGGCGGTCTTCTATTGCGTAAGGGATAGCGTCTTTCTGGCAATCGTAAATTCGTATCATTACAACGATTATCCCGGGACTCATTTATTTCCACCGAATTCGGTGCCGGCTGAAGTTCACTGACATTTGTGTTCGCGGCATTTAAATTAGTTTCTAAGGGTGTGAAAACAGGTACATTTATACCAGAATACTTCTGCATTTCCGACGCGCGAAGCTGATCAACATGGCGTTTCCATGTCATATTATTCCCGATATCTACTTTGTATAGAAGTGGACCATCTCGAGAAACTATTGACCCAGGGATCCATTTTTCCCTTGAAGTAGGTCTGAAATCTCGCGCTAAGACACGTTGGCCTAATTCGAATTCGCGAACTTTTCTATTGTCAGCCATTGACAATTGCATTTGACCATTAGTGACTCGTGTCTGTGTGTCGGGTATCATCAAATCAAGTTTACTGCGCAAATTCCGACCGAAAAACAGTTTTGCAGGAGTTTCCCCCGTCGAACAATGTGGCGTATTACGATATGCCAACACGACAGAGTTGATCTTCAAATTGAAATCGGTGTTTTCATGCATTAAAGCGCGCATTGCAAATTTGAAAGAGCCATTGAACCTTTCCACAAGACCATTTGTGGACGGTTTGGCTACCGCAGTTCTTATATGACATATCCCGTTTCTCTTCATAAACAGAGAAAATTCTTCAGATGTAAATTGACAACCATTGTCTGATACTAATTGCTTGGGCAAGCCGTATCTTGCGAATATTGTACGTAATTCTTCAATTGTTCTTTCAGAAGTTATTGATTTCATTTCGATGACTTCTGGCCATTTCGAATGAGCATCTACGATAACCAAAAACATGCGTCCAAGAAATGGACCTATGAAATCTACATGTATTCGCTCCCAACTTGACGTAGGCCATTCCCACGGGTGTAACTGAACTTTCGCGGGCGATTTCTGTTGCATCTGACACGGTTCGCATCTTTTAACCATGTGTTCGATGTCAGTGTCAATGCCAGGCCACCAGACGTAACTACGCGCTAGTGCCTTCATTTTAACGATACCTGGATGGCTGATGTGCAATAAATCAAGCACACGTTCGCGCATTTTAATGGGAATTATTACCCTAATGCCCCACATTAAGCATCCGTGGTGAATCGTCAATTCATTTCGTCGCGCGTAATAGCCTTTCAAAAGAGGGTCATTATCATTGGTATTCCAACCTTGTTGTACTTGCCTAAATACACGTGACATAACGCGCTCCCGCCTAGTTTCACGGCTGATTTCCGCGCTCGTGACCGGAATTTGTTCTAACTGAGAAGTGTAGAACACATCTTCAACTGAAATTTCTTTACCCTTTTCCTTTGACGGCGCGGGTAAACGCGACAATCCGTCCACATTAGTATGCATTTTAGTACTTTTGTACTGTATATCGTAATCGAATCCAGAGAGAAATATAGCATATCTCTGAACGCGTGCGGCAGTCGTTGCCGGAATGCTTTTGCTCGGGCTGAATATTGAAGTGAGGGGTTGGCAATCAGTAACCAATGTGAACTTTCTACCATAGAGATATGGGTAATACTTTTGTACTGCCCAATAAATTGCCAATGCTTCCCTATCGATTTGAGCATATTTCATTTCAGTTTTGGTAAGTGACCTTGATGCGAACGCGATCGGCTTTTCTGAGCCATCTGGCATAACGTGTGACAATATACCGGAAATACCGAACGGTGAGGCATCCGACGCGAGCCTAACCGGAAGTTCCGGGTTGTAGTGTGTAAGAACAGGTTCCGTAATGAGAAGTGTTTTCGACTTTTCGAACGCGCTCTGGCATTCTTTTGACCAGACGAATTTTCGATTTTCTCGAGCAACGCGTTCATGGGCTTTGTCACGGTCGCGAGATCTGGCAGAAAACGATGGTAATAATTGAGTACCCCGAGATATGCCCTAAGTGATGTAACATCACATGGAGGTGGTGTATTCAATACCGCCTCTACATTATCCTGACACTTCCATAAACCTTGTTCGTCAATTTCATGACCACAGAATGTAATCCTTGGCACGAAAAACTCACACTTGTCCTTATTTACTTTAATTCCATATTGCTGTAACCTACACAACACCTTTTGTAAGTTATCCAAATGCACATTAACACTTTCACCAGTAATCACCATATCATCCAGCATGCACTGCACCCCAGGGATTCCTTGAAAAATTTGGTCCATTGTGCGTTGCCATATAGCTGGAGCAGAAGAAACCCCATATAGCATCCGGTTGTAACGGTACAATCCTCGGTGGGTGTTGATCGTTAGCAACTCCTTGGTTTCGTCCTCGCATTCTAGTTGTAGGTACGCTTGTCGTATATCAAGCTTGCTGTATTTTCGCCCATTTGACAGATTGGCGAAAATGTCCTCGATTCTTGGGAGAGGATATCTATCAACCTTGATTGATTGATTTACGGTAACCTTAAAATCACCGCATATTCGCACATCGCCGTTTCCTTTTACGACAGGAACGATCGGTGTCGCCCATTCACTGGTGTCCACTTTCGAGATGATTCCTTGACTCTCGAGACTGTCCAGTTCTTTTTCTATTTTTGGCTTTATAGAGTACGGTACCGGCCTAGCCTTTATGAATTTAGGCTGAGCATTTTCATTTAGGGTGAGCCTTGCCTAAATGCCCTTCACCTGTCCTATACCGTCACTAAACACGTCTTTATGTTTGTCAAGTATAGAATTTAGACGTACCTTCAGGCCTTCCGTTGTCACAGCGTTCACGTTAAAAAGTGTGTCCCAGTCCAGTTTGATGTGACTCAGCCAGTCCCTTCCGAACAGTGCAGGCCCATCACCTTTTACGACGCAAAGTCGCATTGTTCGCGATTGTCCATTATAACTGACATGCACCATAACTGTCCCTTGTTGCTCTATGACATCGCCTGAATATGTCTTCAGTATGGAAAAAGCAGGATCGAGCTTCATATTTCCGAATCGTTTTCGGAAATCCTTGTTTGTTATGAGGGTAACTGCTGATCCTGTATCAAGCTCCATGGGTACCTCGACATCGTTAATCTTCGGCTTTACGATGAATTTCCCGTTGTCTCCTTTGTTCACAGTGTTGATCACTGAAACGTTTTCCTCCATACACTGCACCGACATAAGCTTCCTACATATAGCCTTTATATGTCCCTTTGCTTTACAGTGATGACAAACTGCATCTTTCAGTCTGCATTTCTCGGAGTGGTGGTTAGTTTTTCCACAATGGATGCACTTGTTGCTCTCTTTGGCATGTTTGTGATGCTTCCATTTCTTGGGTTTTGTTGAATGTCCAACTCGATTGACAGGCACATCGGCGGCTGCCGATAACTGTAACTCGGCGGCGTCCTTATGTGCAGCTTCCATGGCAAGCGCTATTTCTATGGCATTTTGCAGTGTCAAATCAGCGATTGACAATAATCTTCGCTGTGTTCCTGCATCTTTAAGTCCACAAACGAACCTGTCCCTTAAAGAATCGTTCAAGTTCGATCCGAACTCACAGAATTCTGCCAACTTCCGAAGTGAAGTTACGTAACAACTCACACTTTCGCCCACTGCTTGTTTCCTCTTGTGAAATCGGAATCGTTCCGCGATTATTAACGGTTTCGGGCACAAATGAGTTTGTAAAAGCTGACAAAGTTCCTCATACAATTTCTCGGACGGCTTTGCTGGTACGGTAAGGTTCCTTAACAACCCGTACGTCTTTTCACCGAGGAGTGTTAAAAGTCCTGCCACTTTTCGTTCATTATCGATGTCATTGACCATAAAGTACTGTTCAAGTCGTTCCTGGTAGGAAGTCCATGTTTCGACATTGCTGTCATATGCGTTAATGTTCCCAATCAGGCCCGTTGCCATTTTGTGTTTATATCCAGAATTTCACGCACAATCTTATTAAACGGATAAAATACTCGAAATATAATCCACAAATTTTTTATCCTCGTCGCCAGTTTGTTGTGTTTGGGTAAACAAACGAAGTGAAACGCATATAATTTCAGTGGCTACTTTATTATCATTCAACGATAGAAGCAATCAATGCCTAACATCTAACTAACCAGATCAGAGGTCAACATGCAGTTATGAAGAACATGGGGCGGAGCGTTGCTACGCTTCATTTATAAGTAGGCGTGGCGTAGCGGCATTATCTAAATACACAACATGCTAGACATAGATTCATTCTACATTCTAGCCACTGAAAGTGTGCACTGCATCAACAGCAACAGCAGCTTCTGTGACAACAACAACAGCAGCTTCTGTGACAACAGCAACAGCAGCTTCTATGACAACAGCTGCAGCAACTACTACATCATCTGCAACTACCGCTACATCAGCGACAGCGATCGCTGGCAGTTCCGAACAAGTTGAGGATCAAGCTGAGGTAGAGTATATATGAATGATATATTATAATAAACTAAGGCATTCTTTCCTCAAGCGATCACTCATTAGTGTTTTTAATCTTACAATTTCATGTGGATTAACTAATGGAAACTAATAACTCAATATATACATTAATATCTTTGTGTATTTATTGTTACGTCCATTTATATATCAGTAAGTTTATTATGGAGACAGCATGTTACATTGGTGTTTTAATCCGAGAACTGAGCAAAAAAAGTATAATACGTCATGTACTTTTACATTTTTAGTGCTCTGCTTATTTTCCATTAATACATTTCTTAACTGATTATCCATTCTTTCAGGACTCTATTGGACCAGACAGAGTTGCAGGTTATTTCCATGTGATGGACCTGGCTGAGTACTTGTTTCATTTGAAAGACAAGAAAAGACAAGAAAAGTAAGGCCATCACCAATGCCGAAGCTGACCACATTGTGAAGCTGTCGTCTAAGATGTCCCCATACAACCAGTCGCCGTCAAAATATAAGGACCAACACCAGACCCAGCTGATCAAGGAACGCTGCAAGGCACCAAAGACAATCCGGATACAGCGGGTTCCAGGAGTTCACAGTGTCAGAAGGCAAGAAAACTACACAACGTCACATAAGTTCATTTTCAATTTATAAATTTTCATTAATGTTCTACAAGTTCATCCGGATTTATTAGCAAATAAGCAACATGTATCAAACCTATTTTTAATGTTTGATGTTATTATTGTGTCTGTAATATTCATATAATATAAACCATTATCTTTCACAATTATAGATGTGCTTTGGCCCCACACCTAGGTCCAGCCACTGGCCTGACTGTAACAGGTATCAGGAAGCATTGTTGGTCAAGTTGCGCTCAGCCTTTCCGGTTTCAACCATCAAAGAAGGCGTTCCTCAGGCGTGGTGGCGGGCAGTACTGGAGAAGTATAACGAGATTCGAGAGATGGTCTTCAACCGTCAGCGTGTGATGCAGAATACTCAAATTCAGCTGTCTAATAAAAACAAGCCCACCTTGACTGCTTGGTAGGTTTTTATTGACTAGTACACATATACATAAATATTATGAGCGTATTATTATTATTATACCTGATTTGTATAGCGCTCTTTTCATACATAGTTGTGCGTTCAATTGTGCGTTAATATTTCATTAAAGGGGCCTTTTCACAGATTTTGGCATTTTTTAACTTATTCATTAAATGCTTTATACCGATAAATGTAAACATTCGATCGTAAAAGCTCCAGTAAAAAATCAAGAATAAAGTTAAAAAAAGGAAAAGAACATTGCCCGGACCAGGTTTCGAACCAGTGACCCCTGGAGTCCTGCCAGAGTCCTGAAGTAAAAACGCTTTAGCCTACTGAGCTATTCCGCCAAGTACACATATTGGATGTATTTTATACCTTATATAAGCAATCTTCGTAGTTTCACAAAATTTAACGACAAAAACAGAACTCTCCAAATTATTCAATCGTTTCGCGTTGCAACGCTTTATAATTTTTAGGTTTTAAAATCGTCGAAAGATGCATATAATGGCTCTATTAGATCATGGTAAATGTTCAGTATTACTGTTTCCTCACAAATATCATAACTAAAACGAAAATTTGCGAATCTGAAACAACTTTTTTCAATTTTGTCAATTTACCAAAGCGTGAAAAGATCCCTTTAACATTTTGAGTCAAGTAATATATAACTTCATTTATATGACAATAAAAATCAATTAACATAAGAAAGACTTTTTATTGTTTCTATTAAAAAATAGATTCTAATGTATTATCTTTGTCTGATTTCCGGTTCAGTGCTCGTGGAAAGGGAGAGGAAAGGACCTTGCTGGAACAGGGACTGGCCCTTCAGATAGTTACACTGGTAGCGCCTGAGTCACTGCCAGCGCCCATGAAAAGGCCAATTGCCTTGGAAACGGGAACCACTGAACCACACAAGTTCCCCATCCAGATCAGCACGAAAGTTTACCTCATTCATAAAGTGCGCAGAAGAATTCTTCCACCAGATGGGTTAAAGCATGAAGTGCAGGTGCCCATTGCACCAGCACCTTTGGTGCGATTTGTGACTGCTCCCTCCCCTGACCTGGCACTGACTTCGTCGATTTCAGCCCCAGCGGAACATTACCTGCCGTACTCTACAAAGCATTACAGGAAGCTGGAAACTGAGCAGGCAGAGGAGTTCCGGAGACAATACCACACAAAGCTGCCATACCGCAGCTGCAATAAATGTTTCGAGGACAGGAATACGGGTGGGCATAAACAGTATTATGAAAATTGGTGGTGCCCATTTAAGTCCTCGGAATCTTATGAAGAGTGGAAAGATGCCCTTAAGTTGAAGGGCTATGTAAAGAAGAAACCAAATGAAAAAAGTTAAACATTAAAAGCTGGACATTCATCATTCACGTAAGAATATCTGGACATAATAGCATTTTCTGGCACTGTGCTTTTGGATTTATACAACAACAGTATTAACATTGACTTTAACAACAACAGAATTAATATAAACTTAAGTAACAATTAAACAAATCTAAATGCTACCTAGCTTGTATTAACAGCAACTTATTCATTTGTGTTTTGCATATATAAAAGCTAGAACGTCCCAAGCCCTTATGGTACATGTCATAAGTAAAGTGACATCTGCCTTGAAAAGCAGAGAGAGAATGAATTGTGTTTTACAAGCTTTAAAATGTGTTGAATACAGTCTGTGCTGCACGAAACCACTGACTCATCAGCTGGGAGCCGCCCATCAACAAGTGTTTCATCCTTTAATCCCAGGACACTCTCCGGGCGGCGGAACCGCAGTGCTGATCAGGCACTACGGGTCAGTGGTTAGCTGCCAGCTCTTCTCCTCTCTCTTAATCCATAGCCAACTGCACGCTCTCTCTGCTGCTTGACCTAGTCTCCCAACAGCTCTCTTTCTCTCTCCTCCACTGATTCCTATGGCACTTAGCATCCTCCACAGTGATTGTGCGGCGCCAATTTCGATCGGGAACAGCCATGTTTTCCAACCGCGGGACTGCACTGGTCTTAGAGATCAGTGTATTTGGCTTTCTTCCGCTCATATGCCATGTCGCACCTTGATTCCCACGGGACGGTGAGTTCAATGGTCACCAGCTTCTTGTGTTTGGTGGACCATATGACTATGTCAGGCCTCAGTGTAGTTTGGACGATCTCGGGAAAGACCAGCTTCTTTCCTAAGTCGACTTTCATCTCCCATTGGTGTGATTCATCTAAGATCGACGTGTTTCTAGGAGCTTGCTTTGTGGTTGTTTCCCCTGCCTTGACAAAGTTGATCTTTGTAGATGCTGTTTTCTTTGCTGTTCTTTTCTTCCTTCTCTCGCGCTCAAGTACATCTGCTAGCTCCCTAAGGACAGCATCGTGTCTCCATCTGTAGCGGCCCTGTGTCAGCGAAGTCTGACATGATGACAGGATGTGTTCCCTGGTGCCTGGCTTGTTACAAAGACTGCAACTTGGGTCTTCCACTAGACCCCATCTGTGGAGGTTGGTTGGGGATGGCAGCAGGTCGTAAACTGACCATAACAGGAATTTGAGTCTTAGCGGCTCATACTGCCAGATGTCTGCCCAAGTCAACTTCCTCTCTGTTGTTGTCCATTTGTTCCAGGCACATTGTCCACCCATTTCAACTGAACGGGCTCTTCTGCTCTCCTCTTCGCTCGCCCTGATTTCCTTCTGCACCAACTGGCTCCTCTCCCTTTAATCTGCCGTGCTCCATCGCTGTGGTTTTATCATACCAAGCCCTTGTCTGCCCTCCGTAGTAGTTCCGACGATGTCTTTGTGTCTCAGTATACTTTCAGCTTGGAACACCGCCTGACCACTTCCTTCCGGTTCTAGTCTCTATGCCTGCCATCCAGATCAGGTCATCAGAAGATTCTTTCAGTGTCACCACCATCCTGGCCTTAGCAACTTTGTACTCCTCAACAACTGATGATATTGGGAGTTGGAGCTGGTTGGTCCTCCCATACAGTCCGATGCTGGTGAAACTTGGTGGGACCCCTAGCCATCTACGGAGGTATCTGTTGATGGTTCTTTCAAAGCCTTCCACAGTAGAAACTGCTATCTCATACAGCATTCGAGACCACATGAGTCTTGGTAACAATCCATGTTGGTATAACCATGCCTTGAATTTCCCAGGAAGTGATGTCTGGTCTATCTGCTTCAGATTTTCTTGGAGTTGGTTCTTGGTGCGGTTTATGCTGCTTGTGTCGTTAAGGCTGGCATCGTACCATTTTCCTAAGCATTTGATAGGATTGTCTACTATGGATGGTATGTCTTCGCTCTGTACCTGGAGGGTGAATCTTTGAGTAACCTTTCCCTTCTTGATTACCATGCCCCTCGATTTTTTTGGTTTGAACTTCATTCTTGCCCAAGTCACTGTCTCATCCAATGCTCTAAGAACCCAACGAGCTTGCACGTGTGTCGTTGTAGTTACGGTGAGGTCATCCATAAAACCTCTATTGGATGGAAGGTATATCCCGAAGATTGTAAGCAAACACACCTTTTCACATAAAGAGGAAATCCAGGTTTAAATCCTGGTGGGGATCCCAAATAAACAGCAATTCTTATAATGTAAATAATGCACAGAATATTATTTGTTGTCATAGTAAATGGATTTGAATATTTATATTAAAATTGATACTGAGATGTTGTTTTTATAATTCTGTATCACACACTAAGACACACCTGGCAGAAATTATGTTGTAATAATTTATGGGATTTATGATTAATATTAGAACACCATCATTACCTTCAAACTATATATTAGACCTCAGAAACAAAACCTCAGTAATCTGAGCAGTTAATTTATCATTATTTTTACCCTTTTTCACTTAAAACAAGAGATGTGTTTGTCAGAAACACAATGCCCCCTAATGCGCCGCTTTTTTTACATTTGACCTTGAAGGATGACCTTGACCTTTCACAACTCAAAATGTGCAGCTCCATGAGATACACATGCATGCCAAATATGAAGTTGCTATGTTCAATATATCAAAAGTTATTGCAAAACTTTACTGTAAGGTTCAAGTTTTGGGACAGAATGACAGACAGAAAGAAAGACAGACATCTATCGATCCGGGGGCATAAACATGAAATGGTTTGTTTGCATCAAGTGTGCATCTTTGTATCAGCTATATAATGCTACCGTAATTACTCTATGTTTTCGGACACTTAAAAATAGTTAATTTTTCTCGTGTCCGAAAACTTAGATACGAAAAATATTCACAAAATACAGGTGTCCGAAAACTAAGAGTCGAAAATTGAAGTGTCCGTAAATAGCGTCAATTGTATCAACGACAACCGGTAATAGCACGCGCTTGTAAAAAACCACGCCGTATAGTATAATTTACAGTTATATACGTTTGCACTGCATTTTAAATCATTTTAAATGCTTAATTTATTTGACAGAAAGTTACTACAAGGTTGTACTTTGTCCAACGAGTTCAAAGATGAGCATGTTATTTATTGATACTCGCTAGTATCAACCTGTAATTAACGCAATAAAAAACACACTATGAATTATTTCTTTGTTCATTTCAGATAGTTGTTTTCTAACACCTTCCATTGTTCGTTAAACTTGCAATAGGGTGCATCACGCTTTGAAGCGATTAGTATTTGTCACAGTTATTTTACTGAGAAGGGGTAGTACCATTGCGGTAGATAATTGAACTGTTAATTGAAACTACCCCTATCGGGTGAAACCATTGTTTAATACCGGTTTACAAGGTTATTTACCCAATAACGCAAATGTAATGGTCCGTTGCCCTCAGGCATGCAGCTGCCATGTCTTATGATGTTAATCTGGTTGTAAAACCCCATGATCCAAGTGTCATTAGATATCGAAAACAGGACTGAAATTCGGTAAAATAGCGCTGTAAAATATACTGTCCGAAAACTTAGAGACATTAATTTTGGACGAAAACTCGTGTGTCCGAAAATTAAGAGTCACGAAAAATAATTATTTTTGCTAAAAAAAAGGGTGTCCGAAAACTTAGAGTGTCCCAAAACATAGAGTAATTACTTCATCTCTTCAGGGTCATAATATAAGGCAAATAATGATAAATATACACACTAATTAGGTCTGATATTGAAACAGTTTGACACAAAAGCCGACATATGTTAAGTAAAGGTTACATAAATGATGTTTTGGGTACGAATGTAAAGGTACATAGCAACATGGTACGAATGAAAATATTTTGATTTTTTTTAATTCTTAAAGTCTCAGTTGCACCATCCTAGATATATGTGATTATATGTCAAAATTGACATAATAGTGTGTTATTTTCGTTCATATTATATAATTTGATAAAAGCATTTATGGAAGGCCGGGATGTTGAAGATCTGCTGGGTAGTAGTAGTAGTAGTAGTAGTAGTAGTAGTAGTAGTAGTAGTAGTAGTAGTAGTAGTAGTAGTAGCAGCAGCAGTAGCAGTAGCAGCAGTAGCAGTAGTAGTAGTAGGAGGAGGAGGAGCAGTAACAGCAGTAGCAGTAGCGATAGTAGTAGTGATAGTAGTAGTAGTAATATTAGTAGTAGTAGTAGTAGTAGTAGTAGTAGTAGTAGTAGTAGTAGTAGTAGTAGTAGTAGTAGAAGTAGTAGAAGTAGTAGTAGTAGAAGTAGTAGTAGTAGTAGTAGTAGTAGTAGTAGTAGTAGTAGAAGTAGTAGAAGAAGTAGTAGTAGTAGTAGTTGTTGTTGTAGTAGAGGTAGTAGTAGTAGTAGTAGTAGTTACAGCAGCAGCAACAACAGCAGCAGCAGTGTTAGTTGTAGTAGTATTAGTAGTATTATTAGCAGTAGCGATAGTAAAAAAAGACGTGCAAACAGAACTTTTGTTTTCCCGTCGCCAAAAAAAATCCTGAAAACAGACTTATTTTGTGTTTCCCCGTGTTAATTTTTTTTTACATATTTTTGGAGCGGTGATGTCACCTTAGTGCCACCGTAACAAAGTGTTCACTTGCCATTCATTATTGATAATGATGCAACTACATAAAAAAGTTGTGTCAGAAGTGGGATTTGAACCCACGCCCACATACGTGGACCAGAACACTCATTTGTAAAGGTAGACAACCTTGAGTCTGGCGCCTTAGACCACTCGGCCATCCTGACAACCGACAATTTAGTAAGGTTATTATTTACATAACAATTAGTCTACTTAACGTATGTGGTTTCTGTTGCATGCGCATGATACAGAACAATTTTCGTATAAAATTAGTTTATATAGTAATTTCTATTCATTGCATTTACTGTAAATATATTTTTTCAGAAAACAAATATTGTATATAATAACAATGTCGATAGATCTAATTACATTAATTTTCATATATGCATGTCTATCCGTTGTATCGGCCCTGAAAACAATTGAATTTTTGGAAGTGAACGAAAACAAAAACACGCATGAGTTTTATGTTAATATATAGTTGAATGTGTATTCTTGGACATAAACGTGTTCATATTGATTTGACAGTCAACAACTAACAGAGTGCAGTACTGCATGGAGTTGGTAACCGTAGAGTTCCGCTGGGAACCAGTAAAACTTTAGCTTTTAGTTTCGGGGTTTATATTCTAACATATTTCTTATGAATAATCCACTCTAGACAACCATAATTATGATTGCTGATCATTATTAGTAAAAACTAGTTGTTGTTGAAACTACATTTGTACAGAAACTCGTGCATGATGAACCAAATGTTTTATACGGATATACTAAATTCCAAGCTATTTTACACCGCGAACATTTTTGATAAATTCCACTTTTCACCAAATTACAACCGAATTACAATTTTTTCACAAATTACCGAGTACCGAATATCGTTACCGAATTATGCATAATTTACCGATTTCCAAATAATGTCAATTACGTTAGGATATTACCGAATTACATCTTCATGAACTTTATTGAACATAAGTCATGCGACCACGGACTCTAGACGAGACAATATACGCTCCGTGATGCGACTTATTTGTTTGACTATTTCGATACAATTTTATCAATATTTAACTGTGGAATTCGGTGTTTCATCGCTACTAGAGGGGGTAATCACGTGATAGTAAAGATGGCGACGTCCGTGCCGAGACAGTTACTTTTTCGCCGTTCTATACACTTAATTAATTAATTGATTTATGGAATAAATCGTCTGCTGATCCAGAGTGGCTAACTTAAGTTTTTGACAAAATTAGCTTATTAACAAAAGTAGCAAAGATTTTTAACAAACTATTTTTAGCCTGTTTCTTGCAAGCTTTTATAAGAAATGAAAATATAAAACGTCAGACTGATTGTAAAATAGTTAAGCTCAAATTGTCAATAATACGTGTTTGGATTTATATTTGTGCACAGTCAATGTGCTTTGATAGATATATACACAATAAAGTATCTAAGTTTTCTCAGTTTTAATTGCAAGTTGTTCAATGTTAATCTTATTGTTTCACAAGGTGTGACACTACTGACACTATGACTGAACCGGAGCAAGAAAAAGTGAAGAGTAAATCAGACGATGACACTGACGAGGAAAGTGATGTATTGGAAGAAAGTCCATGTGGACGGTGGCAAAAGAGACGGGAAGAGGTCGGCCTATTTTTTTGCAAAAAGATTTAAATTGAATAACATTTTACATTGTCACTAAAAGTATACTAAATGTTATAAATTTTGTATTTGCCATGGCGTGGTGGATATGGTGTTTGCCTAGTGATCGGGAAGTCAACGGTTCATACCCCACTGGGAACGTTCCTGCCATCTCCCCCAAAGACACCAAGTACTTGTTATAGTCTAAGGAAACTGACTCTAGAGCATTTCAATAAGCCAGTGGCTTTCTATCCAATCCAGCTACAATAAAGAGGTTTAAAACTAAACTAAGCAATATAAAAAATGCTACTTTTCAATGTATTTTCTTTCCCAGTGTTTGCCCAAGTTGGCTTTTCTAGCAGTGTTTCATTATTGCCTCCTGTATTTTGTATACAAATAAACCTGTGTGACGTTCTTATTAAATCTGCAAGAAAACATATCCATTTTCCAGAATCAATCACTTCTGGGTAGTTAAATGTAAAAAACAAATGAAAAAAAAAACATCATTTGAAACACAAACATAAACACAGGTTACCATGGCTTAATGAATATGGTGGTTGCCTAGCGACAGGGAGGTAACGAGTTGGATCCACACTGTGGGAGCGTTCTTTCGCTTTCACACACCAAGTACTGGTTCTTGTCCCAGGAAAGCGTGACGTCCCATGTATAGACAGTGCATTTCTTGTATAAACCTTGTAGGTAGAGCAGCATGATGTCCCAGGTATAAACAGTGAATTTCGTGTTTAAACCTTTTAGGTAGAGCAATGTGATGTCCCAGGTATAGACAGTGCATTACTTATATAAATTGTGTAGATAGAGCAGTGTGATGTCCCAGGTATAGACAGTGATTTTTTTTATAAACCTTGTAGATAGAGCAGCGTGATGTCGGTCCCAGGTATAGACAGTTCATTTTTTATGCCCCCAGATCGAATGATCGGGGGTATATTGTTTTTGGTCTGTCTGTCTTTTTGCCTGCCTGCCTGCCTGCCTGCCTGCCTGCCTGCCTGCCTGCCTGCCTGCCTGCCTGCCTGCCTGCCTGCCTGCCTGCCTGCCTGCCTGCCTGCCTGCCTGCCTGCCTGCCTGCCTGCCTGCCTGCCTGCCTGCCTGCCTGCCTGCCTGCCTGCCTGCCTGCCTGTCATTATATGTGTCAGTGTGTGTCTGTGTGTCTGTCCCAAAACTTTAACCTTGGTCATAACTTTTGCAATATTGAAGATAGCAACTTGATATTTGGCATGCATGTGTATCTCATGGAGCTGCACAGTTTGAGTGGTGAAAGGTCAAGGTCATTCTTCAAGGTCAAAGCTCAAATAAATGGCTTCAAAGAGGCTCAGTAAGGGGCATTATGTTTCACAAACACAGCTCTTGTATAGATTTCTTGTATAAACCTTGTAGGTAGAAAAGTATGATGTCCCAAGTATAGACAGTGAATTTCTTGTATAAACCTTGTAGCTAGAACAATGTGATGTGTAAGGTATAGACAGCGCATTTCTTGTATAAACCTGCAGTGTTTTTTTCACTTATAGGGGAATGGTGGCGGGGCCCGTCCAAAGGGGAAAAAATGTGTCGTTTTTTAGGAAAAGGGGATAATATTCACAGCAGAATGTCTGTCCTTTTTCTGAAATATATATCAATGATTTTTTCAACATTAGTTTCAGACAGTTCAGCCTTCATGCACAGTCTCAGTTTTCTTAGCCATTTTTAGTCGAATTGAGGTTTTTTTTAATCGATTAAATGGCAATTTGAGCATTTTTTATCAATAAAATGGACCAAATTGGAATGTTTTTATCAACAAATATTGACACAATAAAGATACATCAGGCCTTTTCCTGGCCATTTTGGGAGAAAAATGCAATTCATGTGAAAAGTCCACTGATTTTGAAAAAACTAATCTAATTTAATGTAACACTTTGTAATAATTAAAAATCATATAAATTTTAGTTATATTCTTTGTTAGTTATTTATGAAATAAATTTGAGATATATTTGTCATGATAATGAAACAGTTCTTTCTAAAAAAAAAAAAAAAAAACAACATTTTTTTGTTTTTGTTTTTTCTTCTGGAGGGGATTTTTTTTACAAAATGGGGGAAAAATATATACTATTTTTTTGAGGGGAATGGGGCCGAATATCGGCCCCGAAATTGCCATAAAAAAAACACTGACCTGATAGGTAGAGCAGTGTGATGTCCCAGGTATAGACAGTGTATTTCTTGTATAAACCTTGGAGGTAGAGCCGCTTGATGTCCCGTGTATATAAACAGTGCATTTCATGTTTAAACTTTGTAGGTAGAGCGGCGTTATATCCCAAGTATAGATGGTGCATTTCTTGTATAAACCTTGTAGGAAGAGCAGTGTTATGTCGCAAGTATAGATAGTGCATTTCTTGTATAAACCTTGTAGGTAGAGCAGCGTGATGTTCCAGGTATAGACAGTGCATTTCTTGCCATGGACACAGAGGAGGGAATGGAAGTTGTTTGGAATGAAGTTTACCTCTCTGAAAACAGAAACAAAAAAGCACAACAGGTAACAAACATTCAGCAGAATTCAGGTGTTTAATGTGGTCTTATACTGCCATAAATGTTTATACCAGATTTCGGTGATCTATCATCATGTCGCAAAGTTGCTCAATCTATGATAAGTTGTATCAGAAAAAAGCTTCTATGAATATTTTTTACCTGGAAAACAAAATTTGACTGGGGATCGATACATTGAAATCATGTAGATTGGTCTGTTGGTTGGTTATTTTGTAGGTCTATTCCCATAAAATGCTATATAAATTAGTGGAGCAAACTTTTTCGGCATATCTGATATTATTAATTTGAACTAAGCCATTTGCATCCATAATGTTTGTTAAATTAATTTGTTCTACATTTCTCAAGCTATTGAATTGAAACTTGTGATGAGTCATAATCATGAGGTAATGATGTCAAAACACTTTTTCCATGCAAAGTTATCCGTGCCGTCCTGAGTTATATGCTGTTAAAATGAGCCTTGTTTTGCATAAAATTTAATGTTTTTAGTATGTGGATTGAACCTCCTCTACACTTCCCACACTATTGAATTGAAATTGAGCCAAGAAATATCTTTTAAAAAGATATTCTGCATATATCCTGTTTTTGAAATGAAGGTAGAAAATTGAAGTTTTTAAGTTTTTAAATTAAAAACAAAGGGTAAAGTTTTATTGTGTTCTTTTTTCACTTAATAGTCGCATATACACCACATGAAATGTTTGTTATTAAGTACACATATATGAAACCACATTATAGTGTTCGTAGATACGAATGTTATTACGTGAGATCACAGCATGTATCCATTTTTTTATAATGAATATAGGTCTTTGTCATCAAAACATATGTTATGTTGATATTTGATTAAGATGCAGTTTCCTTTTCACACATTCAAATAACTCTGGTACATCCGCGTCATGCGAATATTGGTCTTATGGCATATGCGCATCCGCAGTCTGGTTAGGGGCTACGCTTTCTGTTTTAAAAAAAGCATGCAAGGTTTTATGGTATCTCTAGAGTAGCCTATTTGATATGCATATCCTGACAAGAGACTGAGTGGATGCACAGGCTGGGCTGGAGCTGCACTGGCAGCATATTACATAAGACCCATTTTTGCATGACGAGGGTCTTTAAAAATCTCATTGTAAATGGAACATCAAGCCACGATACTTTGCGATAGAAAATTGAAGTCACTCTGTTATTTATTGCAAACTGCCAAATGTCTGTAGCCTATTCTGGCTTGCATATGTCACATATGTGTGGCTACATAATTAATAGATTTCCCTTCTATCATTGACACTATACTATTTTGGTAGTTTTGTCTAACAAAACAAGACCAATGGCATTTACCAATAGATTAATCTCCTAACCTAAAATTCGTGTTATTTGATATCTTGAAAGCAATAATGTGTTTTATTAGGTCACCTGAGCACAACATGCTCATGGTGAGCTTTTGTGATCGCCTTTTGTCCTTCGTCCGTCGTTCGTCGCCAACATTTTGCCTTGTGAAAACTCTAGAGGCCACATTTATTATCTGATCTTCATGAAATTTGGTCAGAACATTTGCCCTTTGATACCTCGACTGAGTTCGAAACTGGGTCATGCTGGGTCAAAAACTAGGTCATTATGTAAAAAAACAGAGAAAAGCCTTGTGAACACTGTAAAAGTCACATTTGATGCCAAATCTTCATGTATATTTGTCAAAACTTTTGTTTAAATGATTTGTTGGTTGAGTTCAAAAATGGTTCCGGTCCGGTGAAAACCATGGCCACCAGAGGGCGGTGCAGTATTCCTTATATGGCTATAGAGAAACCTTGTGAACACTCTAGAAGTCACAATTTTTGCCCTATCATCATGAAACTTGGTCAAATAATTGGTTTCATTGATATCTCAGACAAGTTCGAAAATGGTTCAGATCGGTGAAAAAACATGGCCGCTGGGGGGGGGAGTTTTCCTTATATGGGTATAGTAAAACCTTGTTAACACTCTAGAGGCCACATTTATTGTCTAATCTTCATGAAATTTGGTCAGAAGATTGGTCTCAATGATATCTTGGATGAGTTCAAAAAATGGCTACGTTTGCTTGAAAAACTTGGCTGCCAATGGGAGGGGCATTTTTCCTTTTATGGCTATATATAGCTATTGTAAAACCTTATGAACACTCTAGAGGCCACATTTATTGACCAATCTTCATGAAATGTGGTCAGAAGATTGGTCTCAATGATATCTTGGATGAGTTCGAAAATGGTTACGTTTGCTTGAAAAACATGGCTGCCAAGGGGCGGGGCATTTTTCCTAATATGGCTATAGTAAAATCTTGCTAACACTCTAGAGGCCACATTAATTGTCCGATCTTCATGAAACTTGGTCAGAAGATTCATCCCAATAATATCGTGGACGAGTTAAAAAATGATGTTGGTTGGTTGAAAAACATGGCCGCCAGGGGCAGGGCATTTTTCCTTATATGGCTATAGTAAAACCTTGTAAACACTCGAGAGGCCACATTTATTTTCCGATCTTCATGAAACTTGGTCAGAAGATTTGTCCTAATGATATCGTGGATGAGTTCGAAAATGGTTTCGGTTGCTTAAAAAACATGACCACCAGGGGGCGGGGCATTTTTCCTAATATGGCTATACATCATGCTTTAGTAAAACCTTGTTAACACTCTGGAAGCTACATTTATTGTCCGATCATTATGAAACTTGGTCAGAAGATTTGTGCCAATGATATCTTGGATGAGTTCGATAATGGTTCTGGTGGTGGAAAAACATGGCCGCCAAGGTGGTGTGGCATTTTTCCTTATATAGCTAGAGTTAAACCTTGTTAACACTCTAGAAGCCATATTTATTGTACGATCATCATGAAACTATGTCAGAAGATTTGTCCCAATGATATTTTGGACAAGTTCGAAAATGGTTCCAGTTGCTTGAAAAACATGGCCACCAGTGGGTGGGGCATTTTTCCTTATATGGACTTATGAATCTTCATGAAACTTTAAACATGTATATTTGTTTAAATGATATCTTGGATGTGTATGAAAATGGTTCTGTTCTGTTAAAAAACGTGGCTGCCAGGGTGTTCACTAGTCATGAAAGTTGGTAAGAACATTTTGTTCTAATGACATCTTGGGCTGCACCAACAGGTCAGTTCCTTTGAATCTCAGGTGAGCGACTTTGGGCCTTTCAGGCCCTCTTGTTGAAAATTGTTATTTTGTCAAACTGTGAACAAGTCACTTTATAATCTAAAAAATTAAAATCATTTTATATTGGATGGCTTTTGAGTGAGTCTGTTATTAGGACAAGATTCGTCAAGTGTTTGACAACTTGATCCAGCTGGACCATCCAAACATTGTGAAGTTCCATAAATACTGGACAGACCAGCCCCAGGACAAGGACCCCAGCAAGGCACCCACCTCCACCAAACCAAGAGTACGCTCTATCCCACTTAGGGATACACCTAGATTTCATTTATTTAACTTGTGCAGAAAGAAACCTATAGGCATGATTTTTTAGCTCATCTATTTTTTGAAAATATTTTCTGATTAATAAGAGTAGTGGGTGAAACAGGCAACTGTATTTCATTTTTCCAATAACAGGACAACACCAGCAAGGAAATCACTTTTTAATTATAGCCCTTAAATTATCTCAACTTTGCAAAAAAATGTCTGCTGTCTTATAAGTGGTGTCAGTCCCATAACTTTTGCTTGTATTAACTAACCGTGATAAAACTATAGGTGCAGTGAACTTGAAAAGAGACTAATTTGGAGATGTTTGTGTCAAGGTCATTGTTATTATAAATAGAACATTTTTCTCCAAATAACTTGGTTTATTTGCAGACTTAAGCTGAAATTATGTGCCTTTGTTGCTTATATGAAGACCTTTGAATATCATTTTGGCAGCTTTTATGATCAAGGTCAAGGTCACTGTTACATTAAATAGAAAAACTCTTTCTGCTCAAAAACTTTAGAGGTTGTGGTTTGGATTGAGGTATTGCACTTGCATTTTGTGTATAGGTACCTTACATGCAGACTTGAGATTTGCACATTTACTTCAATAAAATTAGATTAATATGCTAAATGTTGAAACCTGGTTTCATGACATTGCCATGTTTCTTGTTATCTAAATTATTTTGTGTAGTAATTTCTTCAATCATTTTATACATCCTTTACAGATCAATGTTACCCAGAAATTTGACTACCGGTAGGATATCATGTTTAAACGGTCGCGTTTCGTGTTTTGCTCAAAAACGTTTACGAAAACAGTAAACGTTTAAACAACAGTAAATATAACAGAATCCATTTTAGTTCATAACGTTGCGACGTTGCAAAGCTCATTTACAGCTGCTGGAAAAGACTCGGATTTGTATCACGTGCAACAGATGGCCCTTATTCACAACGCCGTAAACATAACAATACACCACATACGCACTAGACGTCTTGAATATTTAACCCGCCATTTGTTGCATAAGCATGTCCCTAATCGTCTTGAACCTTCGACGTGCATCGGCACGAAGTGCAAGAGGAAACATTCCCGCTGTTTCTTCATCTGCATTCATTTTTTTAGAGTTATGGCAAACGAGACAGGTCTCGGGGGGGGGGGGGGGGGGTTTTCTTTTTTTTTCTTTGTTTTTCTTTGTTACAAAAATTACAAAATATTACAACATGTAAGTAGACAAAGTGTAACCCAATGGTTTGACAACGACAAGAACGATTGGTTTTAATATGATGTCATTGCGCAAATCTAATCTGCACTTAATATAACTTCTGGAAATAATTACTACTCTCAGTTTGGAAATGCGATGGCACTGATGCTTTTAATACGGACATAGGGATACCGTTTAAACGGTAACATTTCGTTTATTTCATTTCGTTTAAACGTTTAGAAAAATATGTAAATGTGATACCCTTACCGGTAGGTGTATATAATTAAACAAATGGTACTCTTGTTATTATGTAATATTTATCACTCTTGTTATTACCGGTAGGTAATATTTATCACTCTTGTTATTAGGTAATATTTATCACTCTTGTTTTTAGGTAATATTTATCACTCTTGTTATTAGGTAATATTTATCACTCTTGTTTTCAGGTAATATATATATCACTCTTGTTTTCAGGTAATATTTATCACAGAATACATGTCGTCAGGATCCCTCAAACAGTTTCTGAAAAAGACAAAGAAAAATAATAAGACGTTCCAATTAAAGGTAATTTTGTAGGTTGTTATTTTTTAAGTTTTGAAATTGTAATATGACATTTTGATTTTCTGTTTTATCTTTGCCTATTTTCTATTAGTATACATATTGTTATGGTATTCAACATCAAAATATAAGAAATGTTTACAGAACAATAAAGGATTCGCATACATGCTTAGTTGCCTGTTTATCACATGGCAGTCATTGTTATTAGGTGATTGAACCATGATCTTCTTGTGGTAAAAGCAAGCACTCTAAATCAACTCCATCAAGTCATTTGACATAATTAAGTGTGTATTGAGAAATCTATCTTGATTTGATTTTGACCTATGTTCCTAGTTTTAGCCACACACCTGGGAAATCTGTAACATTATTTTTGCCTGCTACAATTGAGAGGGGTTCATACTGTTATCACCATGGACATCTTGCTGTGCGTGTTTCTGTAAAAACAAACTTGCTGACATTAGTACTTCACATTCAAACTTATTCCTTATGATGTGAATTTAATCATGTGCTTTTTTAGCTTGTCTGTTTTCGGAGAAAACCTGAGGTATTGTCATAGTTAGCTTGTCGTTCGCCATCCGGCATCTGCCGTCCGCTGTCCGCGTTGTGCTAAATCTTTACATAGGCTCTAAAATCAAAGTGCTTCCACATACAACTTTGCAACTTCATATGTAGGTGCAACTTGATGAGTTCTACACGCCACACCCATTTTGGGTCACTTGGTCAAAGGTCAAGGTGGCTTCTGACAAGCTTTCATTTATTCAAAACTTCTCCTATAGCCGAGTGTTGGCCTCCGCTATGCAGTGCTCTTGTTTATATTATTTAATCGCTAATAAATGCCCGTATTCTAATAAATAACCCACTCATTTGTTCAAAAATGGGTAAGCATTTTATGCCACATTATTACTTTTGTTTGCTAAACAGTGCATAAACATGTGAAATGATTAAAAATAATAAGCTACAGTGAAATTTTTACATTTGTGTATAAAATAATCCCAATATTTTGACGTCTTATAACCCCCCCCCCCCCCCTTTCAAAGGATAAAGGTACATACCGAGGGGAATTTATTATAGAATGTAAGGGTAATTATTGCAAATTGAGATACATACTACAGCATGCTGTTACTTTAGCTCTTGTTATACTTGAAATTTTAGGTCCTATGCTTATAGCTTAATCTGTTTTAGTAAGACATTTGAAATTGGATAATATTTGTGAGCATGTTACAAACCGCAATTACTGTAATATCTTTCAGGCATGGAAACGGTGGAGTACGCAGATACTCTCTGCTTTAAGGTAAACATCAGCTATTGGACCATTTCTCTGTTTGCCATGGCAGTCGTTATGCCCCCGGTAGGGGTGGCATACAACAGTCGCACTGTCCGTCCAGCATTCCACTTTCTGGAGTTTTTTTTACACAACACTTACAGATATTGAGATGATTTTGGGTATGTGAGTCTACCTGCATGACCTACAAAAAACAGTCCATTTATCTTTGGCAAAGTTATGGTCCTTAGGCATAACAATTTTCTTTTAATAACTGTTTTCCAGAGTTTTTTTACGAAACGCTTGCAGATATTTAGCTGAGTTTTGTTGCGGTCCATTGATATTTGGCAAAGTTATGGTCCTTGTTCTTCCAAATTTTCCTTTCCGGAGGTTTGTTATGAAATGCTTTAAGATATTTAGCTGATTTTTGTATGTGAGTCTACCTCTAATTGATATCTAGGTTAATTTTCTAAAATATATAATTTTGCCACTCAAATGATATAGTTATCAAGTTGTCCAAAACCTTCAAATGGGTGTATCTTATGACAGTTTTTAAATTTTATCATGTTGAAAGATAATGTTATAAATGATTACACCCCCACATTATACGCCCCTCTCCACCCCACCCCACCATCTTTTTGATTGAAGTATTGAGATAGGTCCCTTCACCTTTAAAAAAAAAGATGAGCGGTCTGCAACGCTAGGCGGTGCTCTTGTTTAGTATTTGTCTGCACAATATCTGATGATAACAAGATATTAGTTTGTGCTGAACACAGGGGCAATGACCCACAGTTCTATCAATAAACAAGATTATAGATAGATCTTTGATATAAAACCATGATAAAAATGCTGAAACGAAAGGTGTCAAAATGTCTGCAAACAATTAATGAAAGCAGGTAGTTAAATCAAGAACATTTATTTAATGTTTTAATACTTAAAATTGGATGTATATATAACTGCACATTCTGAAAATGTCATCTTGTGTTGAAAAAATGATTATGTTGCCAAATGTTCATTATGTTGCCGAATGTTCAAAAGTATGAAGGATTGAAATTAGATGCAGCGTTCATGGCACTATTAGAAATGACTACACATTCAGCCTCGTTCTGGAATCGAATCACAGGACTGCGCTCTTATTGATTTGGCTTATTGGGAAAAGGGTCTATTGTCTACCATAAAAAATCTGCCATAAGGCTACCAGCTAATAAAGGGGAGGGGGGCTGGTTCAAATTGGACTAAACTATTAATAATTATGCAATAATTTGGATCACCATTTGAAAAAAAAAGGCAATTAAAAACCTGAAAAAATAGCAAAGTGCGTTCGTGTTAATGTAACTGCCTCCTGGGATGATGCAACATTTCTGACTGAGCCTTCAGGGGAGAATTTGAATTTAAGCTGTGTTTTGTCTATTGTTTCAGAATTGTTTGACATGGAACTGAAGAGTTACATCATAAAGGATTCTTCTGTTATTATTTCAGCTACCTGCATTCCTGCAGCCCTCCTGTGATACATGGAAATCTCACCTGTGATACAATATTCATACAGCACAATGGACTTATCAAGATTGGCTCAGGTTTGTTGATCCAAGTTTTTAAATGAAAAAACACTAACTTGTTACAGGTTTTTATGGCCCGGATCGAAAGATCGGGGGTATATTGTTTTTGGCCTGTCTGTCATTGTATGTGTCTGTGTGTGTGTGTGTGTGTCCCAAAACTTTAACCAAAACTTAAACCTACTTCATAACTTTTGCAATATTGAACGTAGCAACTTAATATTTGGCATGCATGTGTATCTCATGGAGCTGCACATTTTGAGTGGTGAAAGGTCAAGGTCATCCTTCAAGGTCCAAGGTCAAACAAATTAATTCAAAAACTTTAACCAAAACTTTAAACTTCTTCATAACTTTTGAAATATTGAACATAGCAACTTGATATTTGGCATGCATGTGTATCTCATGGAGCTGCACATTTTGAGTGGTGAAAGGTCAAGGTCATCCTTCAAGGTCATAGGTCAAACAAAAAAATTAAAAGCGGCGCATTAGGGGGCATTGTGTTTCTGACAAACACATCTCTTGTTCTTTTAAGCTTTGTCTCCAATAAAATATTAACCACAGACATGAAACTTACAACAATTGTTCTCTTCCATCTGGGGCTGAGGCACATGCAACCCCATAACCCTGGAGGCAAGTTCAAGGTCACAGTTTGAGAAAAGATCACACATTTCTAAAATAAGGAATCTGTAATGACTATCTACAATTGTTCTTCTTTATCTGGTTGTGTGTCACAGGTAAAACTCGGGTCTCTAGAGTCAAGGTCAAGCTGACCCTGAGATTAAATGTAACAAAGTTTGATTAAGTATGCCTTATTTAGTTAGGTTTCGATGATATTTTAAATGATCTTCAAATGCACTGATGTAATTGTTTATCTTGATCAGGCAAAGAGGGCCATTCAAGGCCCATGTCCCTATGGCCAAGGTTTAGGTCACTCAAATTGTGTTGCACACAACTTTTTCATAGCACAGTTATCGCCATTTGTTCCTTTAAAAAATCTTTTATAAACAATGCATAACCCATCGCTTGCACTTTTTACTGTCTGTCAAACTTTTCTGGATCCTGCGATAACTTTAAAAGTTCTAAATATTTTTTCATGAAACTTGAAACATGGATAGATGGCAATATGGAGATTATGCATGTCATTTCATTTTGTTCCTACATCAAAAATTCTGGTTGCTACTGCAACAAATAAAAAAATAAAATTACTGACAATGGTGGAGTTTCACCGGTAGGGGACCATATTGCTTGGCAATTTCTTGTTTTGCTAGGTCTGAGGATACTTTGTGAACATTTCGTATGGTTAATAAAGAAACAGCATGGTTTGTGAACATTTGATATGGTTAATGAAGAAACTGCATGGTTTGTGAACATTTGATATTGTTAATGAAGAAACTGCATGGTTTGTGAACATTTGATATGGTTTATGAAGATACTGCATGGCTTGTGAACGTTTGATATGGTTAATGAAGAAACTGCATGGTTTGTGAACATTTGATATGGTTAATGAAGATACTGCATGGTTTGTGAACATTTGATATGGTTAATGAAGATACTGCATGGTTTGTGAACATTTGATATGGTTAATGAAGAAACTGCATGGTTTGTGAACATTTGATATGGTTAATTAAGATACTGCATGGTTTGTGAAAATTTGATATGGTTAATGAAGATACTGCATGGTTTGTGAACATTTGATATGGTTAATGAAGATACTGCATGGTTTGTGAACATTTGATGTGGTAAATGAAGATACTGCATGGTTTGTGAACATTTTGTATGGTTGATAAAGATACGGCATGGCTTGTGAACAGTTCATGTGGTTGATAAAGATACTGCATGGTTTGTGAACATTTTGTATGGTTGATAAAGTTACTGCATGGTTTGTGAACATTTGATATGGTTGATAAAGATTCTGCATGTTTGGTGAACATTTGACATGGTTAATGAAGATACTGCATGGTTTGTGAACATTTCATTTTGTTGACAAAGATACTGCATGGTTTGTTAACAGTTCATATGGTTGATAAAGAGACTGCATGGTTTTTGAACATTCCATATGGTTGATAAAGATACTGCATGGTTTGTTAACATTTTGTAAGATTGATAAAGATCCTTCATGGTTAGTGAACATTTTATATGGTTGAAAAAGATACTGCATGGCTTGTGAACATTTTGTATGGTTGATAAAGATACGGCATGGCTTGTGAACAGTTCATGTGGTTGATAAAGATACTGCATGGTTTGTGAACAGCTCATGGTTGATAAAAATACTGCATGGTTTGTGAACATTTTGTATGGTTGATAAAGATACTGCATGGTTTGAGAACATTTTGTATGGTTGATAAAGATACTGCATGGTTTGTGAACATTTCATATGTTTGATAAAAATACTGCATGGTTTGTGAACATTTGATATGGTTAATGAAGATACTGCATGTTTTGTGAACATTTTGTAAGGTTGATAAAGATACTGCATGGTTTGTGAACATTTCATATGGTTGATAAAGGTATTGCAAATATTTTTGTTAATATTTTGTATGGCTGATAAAGATACTGCATCATGGTTTTTGAACATTTTATACGGCATGGCTTGTGAACAGTTCATGTGGTTGATAAAGATACTGCATGGTTTGTGAACAGCTCATGGTTGATAAAAATACTGCATGGTTTGTGAACATTTTATATGATTGATAAAGATGCTGCATGGTTTGTGAACAATTCATATGGTTGATAAAGATACTGCATGGTTAGTGAACCTTCATATGGTTGATAAAGATACTGCATGGTTAGTGAACATTTCATATGGTTGATAAAGGTATTGCATGGTTTGTTTAAGTTTTGTATGGTTGATAAAGATGCTGCATGGTTTGTGAACATTTCATATGGTTGATGAAGATACGGCATGGTTTGTGAACATTGTGTATGGTTGATAAAGATACTGCATGGTTTGTGAACATTGTGTAAGGTTGATAAAGATACTGCATGGTTTGTAAACATGTTGTATGCTTGATAAAGATACTGCATTGTGCATGAATATTCTGCATGATTCAAGTGGATACTGCATGATCTAAGTACATTATTTAAATGTAAGTGCTATTTCTCAATATTCAATATTACAATTCTTTTGTTATTGGCAGTTGCCCCTGATGCCATGCATCATGTGAAGACTTACAGAGATGATCTGAAAAACATGCACTGTTTTGCCCCAGAATATGGATGTAAGTTTATTTTTATTTGTCAGCTATTATATAATAATTTCACTTGTTTGTGTGCACATATGTCAGTATATCGCCAAGCTTGTGTGTTTATGCCTCCAGTAGGGTGGCATATAGCAGTAGGACTGTCTATCCATCATTATGTCCGTCTGTCCGTGGGGCATCCCATTTATGGAACAACTAAGGTTAATAGCACCTTTTGAAAGCCAGATTTCTGAGGTTCTTAAAACCTGATAACTTGCACATCCGCGCTGTGAAAAAGTTTGCGGCGCGCAAGAGTTTACTTTACATAACATTTTTGCATCATGAAAATACTCCATTGGGTATTTCTTTAAAATGGCGTCACACAGCTCTACTTAAAGGTCACAGGGGCAGGTCAGCTGAAAGGATCTCTCTCAAACTTTCACATTCTTATGGCTGTGACCTGTGACAAGTTTTGGCAGAATTATGGTCCTTTGTCTGTTTTTTCCACTATGGAATATATAGTCCCAAAATAATGTTTTTTCATTTCCTCTTTTACTCCTTTGTGGATCTCACTCAAACTTAAGACAACTTAAAATTAAACTGAATGACCTTAATGAATAAATGATTGAATAAAAAGAAATGTGTTTGGCTGCAACAAGTTTTGGCAGAACTAAAGCCTTTTCTCTGTTTTTCCATAGAAGAATATATAGTCTCAAAATGTTGTGTTGTGTTTCACCTCTTTTCTAAGAAATGAGAGGGTCCATTGATTTTGCAAAAGTTTCAGGCCTTGGACATACACACAGCTCTTGTTCCACTACGGAATATAACTCCCAACATTTTGTGCTTTGAACTTCTGTAAAAACTTTGCCAAAATCACTCTGAAAGTTCACAGATGAATACACATCCCTATTTCTTCCTGTGAAGATCAGAACATATTGTTTGTTTCCTAGTCAATAATTGTTCTTTTAAAGGCAATCCTATATAACAGTAATATTTTACTGACTTTGTAGGCTCATTGCATACCAACTCTTACAAGCCCAGTTGATTTCATGTTCTGTACAATCTGGTAATATGGGGTTAATTGTTTTTCTTTTCAGCGGGGCAAGTCACAACAGCAGTGGACATATATTCATTTGGAATGTGTGCTTTAGAGGTATGCAGGGTTTTATATCACTACCTAAATCCCTATTGCAATTTTGCAAAGAAAGAGTGTATACTAGAATCACCATAGACGTCTATCTGTCTTTAGGTCAGTTTGTCTGTCCGTCAATTAGCCGTTGCGTTTTGTACACATAAGAAGCAGTGGGAGGAGTAAAGCGTTGTACTAGTCCATCTGTGTGTACACTGGTATGTCCATCTAATTGTACTTCACAGATATGTGTTTTTAACTCCTCTTTAACCATTGAGTTACTTGCTTATGTTCACAGTTTAATGAGCTTAATGTGAAGATGATGGTAAAGAAAGGAACTTCAGCTGCAACAAATTTTGGCAGAATTATATTCTTTGTTTGTTTTTCTTCCAAAAAATATTATTTTCCACAACTGTGTGTTTTCATCTCCTCTCTTGATCAATGGGTAGATCCAACTCAAACTTAAATAGTTTAATGACCTTAAAGGGGCCTTTTCACAGATTTTGGCATTTTTTTAACTTATTCATTAAATGCTTTATATTGATAAATGTAAACATTGGATCGTAAAAGCTCCAGTAAAAAATCAAGACAAAAATTAAAAAAAGGAAAAGAACATTGCCCGGAGCAGGTTTCGAACCAGTGACCCCTGGAGTCCTGCCAGAGTCCTGAAGTAAAAACGCTTTAGCCTACTGAGCTATTCCGCCGAGTACACATTCTTGACGTATTTTATACCTCATATAAGCAATCTTCGTAGTTTCACAAAATTTAACGACAAAAACAGAACTCTCCAAATTATGCAATCGTTTCGCGTTGCAACGCTTTATAATTTTTAGGTTTTAAAATCGTCAAAAGATGCATATAATGGCTATATTAGAGCATGGTTAATGTTCAGTATTACTGTTTCCTCACAAATATCATAACTAAAACGAAAACTTACGAATCTGAAACAATTTTTTTCAATTTTGTCAATTTACCAAAGCGTGAAAAGATCCCTTTAATGTGTTGATAAATGGCAGAATTATGACCCCTTGTTTTGCTAAGGAATATATAGACCTTTCATTTCTTTTTAGCTCACCTGTCACGAAGTGACATGGTGAGCTTATGTGACCGTGTGATATCCGGCGTTCGTATGTGGGTGTGTGCGTGCGTGCGTGTGTCCGTCAACAATTTGTTTGTGTAGACAGTAGAGGTCACAGTTTTCATCCAAGCTTTATGAAATTTGGTCAGAATGTTTATCTTGATAAAATCTGGGTTGGGATTGTATTTGGGTCATCTGGGGTCAAAAACTAGGTCACTAGGCAGTGTTTTTTTTATGGCAATTTCGAGGCAGATATTTGGCCCCATTCTCCTCAAAAAAATAGTATATATTTTTCCCCTAATTTGTAGAAAAAATCCCCTCCAGAAGTTTAAAAAAAAAACACATTTTTTTTTTTTTTTTTTTTTTTTTTAGAAAGAACTGTCTTATGATACATATATCTCATATTTATTTCATAAACAACTAACAAAGTATATAAATATATATTAATATGATTTTGAATTATCATAAAGAGTTAAATTAGTTTTTCCCAAATCAGTGGTCACTTTTCACATGAATTTCATTTTTTCCCAAAATGTCTAGGGAAAGGCCTGATGTATCTATATTGTGTCGACATTTGTTGATAAAAACATTCCAATTTGCTCCATTTTATTGAAAAAAAATGCTCAAATTTGCCATTTTATCGATTAAAAAAATTCCAATTAGACTGAAATTGGCTAGTAAAACTGAGACTGTGCATGACGGCTGAACTGTCTGAAACTAATGTTGAAACAATCATTGATATATATTTAAGAAAAAGGACAGAGACATTCAGCTGTGAATATTGCATTCATGCATACATGTGCAGAGCTCCAGATAAGGGCCGTACAGCCGTAAATACGCCTTTTTCATGAAGATTTGCGCATTTATTTTTATAAACTGGACGTAAAATTACGACATTAATATCTATTTTACGCATTTCCAAAACAAATCTGGCCGTACCGATACGTCTGCGTCAGCGTGGCGTGATTTGTTGGCCTCTTACCTAACGGCGCTTTTCGTTAATTTAAATTACCGAAAAGTTGTAGACTGGGTTCATATATTATTGTCTATTCTGTTGCGTGATTTCCTGTAACTTGTAAATCCGTCAACAACGATATGTCTGCGTGCAATTGAAAACCGGCTTAACCGAAAGCGGCTCAAAACAACACTTTGTTGTCATATAATGACTACATATACGGTGTCTTCTAACCATCCTGACATTAATTCTGTAAACCCAGAAAAAGACATTGTCGCCCCGATATTAAACGATTTGATTGCATCGGTGGCGTAAAACGTTAGAAAACACGATGGGAAAGATGAGACAGTCAAATAAGTGTTCATTTACTTAGCTTACTAGTTGGCTTGTGTTTTCTTGTCAAGAAAAATGAAGAAATAGTATTAGTCATGAGTTTTAATGTGTTGTTGTATTAGCATCATAATTAAGAATGGAAAACCTAATACAGTAACTGTTTAAGAAGCTACATATATTTATTATAATTGCTGCAAATGTTTCTGTAAAGTCAGTTATACACCCTTCAATATCCAAGAACACGGGTAGTACAGTACTACCTGTATTTTTGGATATGGTAGTACAGGTACTTATGGATTATAAGCGTTACTCCTTTTCTTTCAGTGTCAGTGGCAGTACCGTTACTAATTTCCCAAATCCTTATCTGGAGCTCTGCATGTGTATTCATATAATAAATATCATTACATAGAAAAGAGTGAATTTGTAATTTTCCCCTTTTTCTAAAAAACGACGCGTTTGTCCCCTTTGGACGGGCCCCGCCACCATTCCCCTATAGGTGAAAAAAAACACTGCTAGGTCAAAAACTAGGTCACATAATAGGTCAAAGAATTGAAAAACCTTGTGTAGACAAAAGAGGTCGCAGTTTTCATCCAATCTTTATGAAATTTGGTCAGAATGTTTATCTTACTGAAATCTGGGTTGGGATTGTATTTGGGTCAACGGGGTCAAAAACTAGGTCACTAGGTCAAAAACTAGGTCAAATAATAGAAAAACCTTGTGTTGACAGTAGAGGTCACAGTTTTCATCCAATCTTTATGAAATTTGGTCAGAATGTTTATCTTGATGAAATCTGGGTTGGGATTGTATTTGGGTCATCTGGGGTCAAAAACAAGGTCACAAGGTCAAATAATAGAAAAACCTTGTGTAGACAATATAGGTCGCAGTTTTCATCCAATCTTAATGAAATTTGGTCAAAATGTTTATCTTGATGAAATCTGGGTTGGGATTGTATTTGGGTCATCTGAGGTCAAAAACTAGATCACTAGGTCAAATAATAGAAAAACCGTCAACAATTTGTCTGTGTAGACAGTAGAGGTCACAGTTTTCATCCAATCTTTATGAAATTTAGTCAGAATGTTTATCTTGATGAAATCTGGGTTGGGATTGAATTTGGGTCATCTGGGGTCAAAAACTAGGTCACTAGGTCAAATAATAGAAAACCTTTATATAGACAATAGAGGTCACAGTTTTCATCCAATCTTTATGAAATTTGGTCACCCATTCACAAGGTCAAATAATAGAAAAACCTTGTTGAGACAATGGAGGTATCAGTTTACATCCAATCTTTATAAAATTTGATCAGAATGTTTATCTTAATGAAATCTGGGTTGGGATTGTATTTGGGTCACCTGGAGTAAAAATCTAGGTCACTAGGTCAAATAATAGAAAAACCTTGTGTAGACAATAGAGGTCACAGTTTTCATCAAATCTTTATGAAATTTGGTCAGAATGTTTATCTTGATGAAATCTGGGTTGGGATTGTATTTGGTTAGTCAGGTGAGCGATTCAGGGCCATCATGGCCATCTTGTTAAACTTTTCATACCGCTTGGAGGATTTTGATCAAACATCTGTAGCTGAATTACCTAAATCAGGGTTCCCAGCCAACCTGGAAATCGGGGAAAATCTGGATAAAGACTTTCACTTTTTCAAGTCAGGGAAAAGTCAGGGAATTTGGGAAAAGTAGCTGAAATCAGGGAAAAATCAGGGAATTATGTTTGGTCAGACTTTCCCTACTTGTGTCGAAAAGTCCATACAATTAAAACAGCAAATCCATTCCTCTGCATGGCTATGTGAAAATGTGTTGTAAGTAGGCTATCTGCTTCTCTGCAAAGGGTCTAGGGACTTTCTGAGTTTGAATTACATTTAATTTCTTTTAGTACTGTTGTTCCTTTTACTGTTAAAAAATATTGAAATATTTATTTCCAATTATTGTTGAAAAACAAACATTAAATTAAATAAATGAAAAGGCGAGGAATGGATGGCTGTTAGGGGAGATGGAAGGCCATTGCTATAAAATTACATAAATATAATACATGTCTGCAACTGCTATTTATTGAGAGTGTCTAAAACGAGAAATAGGCCGAAATAATGATGCTGGAATTTTTATTTTCCATCAGGGAAAAATCAGGAAAAAATCAGGGAATTTTGTTCATACAAAAAGCTGGGAACCCTGTAAATGTGTAGATGACCAGTATTGGCTGAATTAAAGAGCTTTCTCTTTTTGTCAATTGTAGAATATATATGTCAGTCTATGAGCCTATCAGTGTATGTGACACATTTCTGTTTAAATTACCTTGAGTACGAAGTGCTCAAGATGAGATTATTATGTTCACTGAATGTCCATTGTTTTTCCGTGTGTATCATGCGATGCTTCGTCAATTTTTAGAGTGTAACCACTCTTGAGCCTTCATTTTGCGACCAACCTTTATGAAACTTTGTCAGAATATTTTTCTTGACCATATAGAGTTCTGAATATTGGTCGTGTGCGTCCAAACACTAGGTCACCATATTGAGCCATAGACAAACCTTGTTGCCATTCTAGAAGCAATTTTTATGACTCATTCAAAATGAAACTTGGCAAAAATTTGTATCTTGACAATATTTATGCCTAGTTCTATTCTGTGTCATATGAACCCAAAATCTAGGTGAATGGGTCAAATCTTAGACCCATTAAACCTCACTAGTTGCCACATGTATGCCTGAGTTGTGATGGAGAATGGTTAGAATGTTTATTTTCACAGTATCTAGGCGGGGTCCAGACCCGGACTTGTATTCACCAAACATTTCTTCGACTTAAGTCTGAGAATAAAGACCTCTATCCACTTCATTCTTCATGTTAAACATTTTGTTAATTAAATAATCAACAGTGGTAGCCTGTATATACATGTATTCAAATGTTGGACATATTTTTCTTGGTCCTAAGTCTATTCTTTAGTCTTATGTCTAAGAATGGGTTTGGGGAATACAGGTTCGTGGACAGGTGCTTTCAAACATTTGGTAACAAGGTCAAAATGTAGAAAATTCCTGTAACAATTCCATAGGCCACATGTATGACTCAATCTTGGTGAAACTTTGTCAAAATGTTACTCTTACAATTCTACGCTAAGTTCAAATTGGGTCACAATGGTCCAAAAATAGGTCACAAGGTCAAATCTTAGATAAAACTTTAGTCATGAATGACTCAATCTTGATATAACCTGTCCCAATATTCATCTTGACAATATCAATTCCCTGATTGAATATGGGTGAAGTGCAGGCAATTGGTGTATCATAAACTCTAAAGATCATAACACCTCACTATAAGCATTTTGCAATTGTCTTTGTAATTTGCAAGTTGTGCGTCTTTAACATTTACCTGTTTTAATCACTGTAATTAGAGAATGAACCAGACCTGTGGGTGCTTTGCTACATGGCTAGTATAAATGCATTTTTGATTAATTGTAAGCCTCTAGATGTATGTAATTGTCTCCTCAGATGGCAGCACTTGGTATACAAGGGAATGGAGATGGTGGAAACAAAATTACAATGGAGGCAATAAATAAAACTCTTCAGTCTATTGATAACCCACTGCAAAGGGTAAGTATAATGCATGATGATGAATGTAGTGAGAAGCTGGAAGGAATGCACCATAACAAGAGCAAAGCCCAGTAAACCAAGACAAAGACAAAGAAGCTACGGTAGTCTTTCAACACAGCTTACTTCAGCTGTAAGCTAGATACTGACCTGTGTCCTTTCTTGGTCTCATCATCAATTGAGTTTAACCAACAAAATAACCAAACAGCAAACAATATTAGTATTTATCTTAAATCATCTTTTTTTAGATGTTTACACCATATGCAAACTAGTGAGTTTTAAGATTGCTTTTACATAGATGGCACAGATGTCAAATCAACGTTTCTTTTTTTGCATTATTTTTTATACGCCCGTATAAAATACGGGACGTATTATGTGAAACCCCTTGGCGGGCGGCGGGCGGGCGGCGGGCGGGCGGCGGGCGGCGGGCGGAAGGCATCACTTTGTCCGGACTCTAATTCAAATTGTATTCATCCGATCTTCACCAAACTTGGTCAGCAGTTGCATCTAGTTGATATCTAGGCCAAGTTCGAATATGGGTCATGCCGGGTCAAAAACTAGGTCATAGGGTCAATAAGTGCATTTTCAAAGGGGCCACTTTGTCCGGACTCTATTTCAAATTGTATTCATCCGATCTTCACCAAACTTGGTCAGCAGTTGCATCTAGTTGATATCTAGGCCAAGTTCGAATATGGGTCATGCCGGGTCAAAAACTAGGTCATAGGGTCAATAAGTGCATTTTCAAAGGGGCCACTTTGTCCGGACTCTATTTCAAATTGTATTCATCCGATCTTCACCAAACTTGGTCAGCAGTTGCATCTAGTTGATATCTAGGCCAAGTTCGAATATGGGTCATGCCGGGTCAAAAACTAGGTCATAGGGTCAATAAGTGCATTTTCAAAGGGGCCACTTTGTCCGGACTCTATTTCAAATTGTATTCATCCGATCTTCACCAAACTTGGTCAGCAGTTGCATCTAGTTGATATCTAGGCCAAGTTCGAATATGGGTCATGCCGGGTCAAAAACTAGGTCATAGGGTCAATAAGTGCATTTTCAAAGGGGCCACTTTGTCCGGACTCTATTTCAAATTGTATTCATCCGATCTTCACCAAACTTGGTCAGCAGTTGCATCTAGTTGATATATAGGCCAAGTTCGAATATGGGTCATGCCGGGTCAAAAACTAGGTCATAGGGTCAATTAGTGCATTTTCAACGGCGCCACTTTGTCCGGACTCTAATTCAAATTGTATTCATCCGATCTTCACCAAATTTGGTCAGAAGTTGTGTCTAGATGATATGTAGGTCAAGTTCAAATATGGGTCATGCCGGGTCAAAAACTAGGTCACGAGGTTACTTAGTGCATTTCAAGCATTTAGCATGGTGTCCGCTCTCTAATTGAAGTAGTTTTCATCTGATCTTCACCTAATTTGGTCAGAAGTTGTGTCTAGATGATATGTAGGTCAAGTTTGAACATGGGTCATGCCGGGTCAAAAACGAGGTCACATAGTGCATTTCAAGCATTAAGCATGTTGTCCGCTCTTTAATTGAAGTAGTTTTCATCTGATCTTCACCAAATTTAGTCAGATGTTACATCTAAGTGATATCTAGGTCAAGTTCAAATATGGGTCATGCCGGGTCAATAACTAGGTCTTGAGGACACTTTCAAGCATTGAGCATGGTGTCCAAAACCCTCGAACGGGCGTATCTTGTGACAGTTTGGCACTCTTGTTGAATTTATACAGAATATTATTGTCATATTTAGTAATATATCTTTTGTAACTTGATTATGTGCTGGCTGGCTGGGCTGTGTTGCAGGACTTTCTGGAGAAATGCCTGGAGAAGGACCCCATCAAGCGCCCCACCGTCAGGGACCTGCTCTTCCACTCCGTCCTCTTCGAGGTGCACCCTCTCACCTTGCTAGCAGCTCATGCCATTGTCAACAATGGTTTGTATCTCTTTCATTTCTAGCATCATCTAGAATGAAATTGTAAGCTCTGTCATTCCGTCATGACAGCTTGTCTGTCAGTTTGTCAACAAAACTGTATCCTGTGATTTTTATGTCCCCCATCATTATAGTGGGGAACATATTGTTTTTGCCCTGTCTGTTGGTCTGTCTGTTGGGTTGTTTGCTCCAACTTTAACATTTTGCCATAACTTTTGAAATATTGAAGATAGAATTTTTGAAAAAAAATTATGAGCTATTGTCATCACCTCGGCGTCGGCGTTGACGTCCGGTTAAGTTTTGCGTTTAGGTCCACTTTTCTCAGAAAGTATCAATGCTATTGCATTTAAACTTGGTACACTTACTTACTTTCATGAGGGGACTGGGCAGGCAAAGTAAGATAACTCTGGCATGCATTTTGACTGAATTATGTGCCCTTTTTATACTTAGAAAATTGAAAATTTTGGTTAAGTTTTGCCTTTAGGTCCACTTTTTTCAGAAAGTATCAATGCTATTGCATTCAAACTTAGTACACTTACTTACTATCATGAGGGGACTGGGCAGGCAAAGTTAGATAACTCTGGCGTGCATTTTGACAGAATTATGTGCCCTTTTTATGTCCCCCACTATAGTAGTGGGGGACATATTGTTTTTGCCCTGTCTGTCTGTTGGTCTGTTGGTCTGTCTGTCTGTTTGCGCCAACTTTAACATTTTGCAATAACTTTTGCTATATTGAAGATAGCAACTTCATATTTGGCATGCATGTGTATCTCATGAAGCTGCACATTTTGAGTGGTGAAAGGTCAAGGTCATCCTTCAAGGTCAGAGGTCAAATATATGTGGCCAAAATCGCTCATTTTATGAATACTTTTGCAATATTGATGATAGCAACTTGATATTTGGCATGCATGTGTATCTCATGGAGCTGCACATTTTGAGTGGTGAATGGTCAAGGTCAAGGTCATCCTTCATGGTCAGAGGCCAAATAAATGTGGCCCTAATCGCTTATTTTATAAATACTTTTGCAATATTGAAGATAGCAACTTGATATTTGGCATGCATGTGCATGTCATGGAGCTGCACATTTTGAGTGGTGAAAGGTCAAGGTCAAGGTCATCCTTCAAGGTCAGAGATCAAATATATGTGGCCAAAATCGCTTATTTTATGAATACTTTTGCAATATTGAAGATAGCAACTTGATATTTGGCATGCATGTGTATCTCATGGAGCTGCACATTTTGAGTGGTGAAAGGTCAAGGTCATCCTTCACAATGTCTAGGTCATCCTACAAGGTCAAACATCATATAGGGGGACATTGTGTTTCACAAACACATCTTGTTATACTTAGAAAATTGAAAATTTTGGTTAAGTTTTGTGTTTAGGTCCATTTTATTCCTTAAGTATCAAAGCTATTGCTTTCATACTTTAAACACTTACTAACTATCATAAGGGGACTGTGCAGGCAAAGTAATGTAACTCTGACTGGCATTTTGACTGAATTATGTGCCCTTTTTATACTTAGAAAATTGAAAATTTGGTTATGTTTTGTGTTTAGGTCCTTTTTATTCCTACAGTATCAAAGCTATTGCTTTCATACTTGCAACACTTATTAACTATCGTAAGGGGACTGTGCAGGCAAAGTTATGTAACTCTGACTGGCATTTGGACGGAATTATGGGCCCTTTATACTTAGAAAATTGAAAGTTTGGTTAAGTTTTGTGTTTTGGTCCACTTTACCCCTAAAGTATCATAGATATTGCTTTCATACTTGGAACACTCGCAAACTGTCATAAGGGTACAGTAAAAGGACAAGTTGCATAACTCTGGATGTCATTTTTATGGAATTATGGCCCTTTTTTGACTTAGTAACTTTGAATATATGGTTAAATTTTGTGTTTCGATCCACTTTACTTCTTAAGTATCAAGGCTATTGCTTTCAAACTTCAAATACTTTCATGCTATCATGAGGTTACTGTACCTGGCAAGTTGAATTTTACCTTTACCTTTGAATGACCTTGACTCTCAAGGTCAAATTATTAAATTTTGCTAAAATTGCCATAACTTCTTTATTTATGATTAGATTTGATTGATACTTTGACAAAACTACTCTTACCTGACATACCACAATAGACTCCACCCAAACCATCGCCCGTGCCCCCCCCCCCCTTCCCCCCGAATCCCCCCCCCTTTTTTTTTTTTTTTTTTTTTTTTTTTAAAGATTATCTCACAAATGACCACCACACCCTCACACTATACCCCCCCCCCACCCCACCCCCTCCCCAAATTTTTTTTTTTAAACGGTTAAAAAACAAAACTGTTTATTTTGATTATTTTATGTTTGAAATACCGTCCAACCATCGCACCCAAGAATCCCCCCCTCCCCCCACCCCCACCCGAATCCCCCCCCCCTATTTTTTTTAATTTTTTTTTTAAGATCATCTCACAAATTACCACCACAGCCTCACACTATACCCCCCACCTCACCCCCCCCCCCCAATTTTTTTTTTGAAACTTAAAAAACACAAATATTTATTTTATTATTTTATGTTTGAAATACCCTCCAACCATCGCACCCAAGAATCCCCACCCCCACCCACCCCCCTACCACCCCCCACCCCCCGATTATTTTTTTTTCCTTTTTTTTGCATTTTTGGAACATAATGTAATAAATGTCCACACACCCACACAATGCACCCCTCTTCACTCCACCCCTCCCTCCTTTGTGATTGAAAATGAGAGTCCCTTCACCTTTAAAAAGAAAATAGATGAGCGGTCTGCACCCGCAAGGCGGTGCTCTTGCAATATTTGGCATGCATGTGTATCTCGTGGATTAATTTTTGTTTAAAGTGGCGCAAAAGAGGACATAGTGTTTCCGACAAACACATTTCTTGTTATTATTAAACGTAGTATATCATTGACTTCAATCTCAGGATTATGCACAAGATTTAGTTTTTCTTCAGACATCCAAGTTCATGTCACTGTTAAGAAAGCTTAACTATATCACTCAAGTACATAGGATATCTGTAGGAAACATAGTAAAAACATTCTTGTGTCTGTCCATCTCTTTCATTGTTAATCAGTCCATCTTTCTGCATCACATGGGCATGTATTTATTTTTTAAACTCAAAGCACTTGTGGGATGCTCTTGTGTTTATGATATATCCGGCCTCTATCATGGTGCATCTCGTATTGTGTGTTCATGGTATGTCGGGCCTCCATCATGGTATGTCTCGTATTGTGTATTCATGGTATGTTCGGCCTCCATCATGGTACATCTCGTATTGTGTGTTCATGATATGTTCGGCCTCCACCATGGTACATCTCATATTGTGTGTTCATGATATATTCGGCCTCCATCATGGTACATCTCGTATTGTGTGTTCATGGTATGTCCGGCCTCCATCATGGTACATCTCGTATTGTGTGTTCATGATATGTTCGGCATCCATCATGGTATGTCTCGTATTGTGTGTTCATGGTATGTTCGGCCTCCATCATGGTACATCTCATATTGTGTGTTCATGGTATGTCTGGCCTCCATTATGGTACATCTTGTATTTTGTGTTCATGGTATGTCCGGCCTCCATCATGGTACATCTCGTATTGTGTGTTCATGGTATGTCCGGCCTCCATCATGGTACATCTCGTATTGTGTGTTCATGATATGTCCGGCCTCCATTATGATACATCTCTTATTGTGTGTTCATGGTATGTCCGGCCTCCATCATGGTACATCTCGTATTGTGTGTTCATGGTATGTCCGGCCTCCATCATGGTATGTCTCGTATTGTGTGTTCATGATATGTCAGGCCTCCATCATAGTACATCTCGTATTGTGTGTTCATGGTATGTCCGGCCTCCATCATGGTACATCTTGTACTGTGTGTTCATGGTATGTCCGGCCTCCATCATGGTACATCTCGTATTGTGTGTTCATGGTATGTCCGGCCTCCATCATGGTACATCTCGTATTGTGTGTTCATGGTATGTCCGGCCTCCATCATGGTACATCTCGTATTGTGTGTTCATGTTATGTCCGGCCTCCATCATGGTACATCTCGTATTGGGTGTTCATGTTATGTCCGGCCTCAATCATGGTACATCTTGTATTGTGTGTTCATGGTATGTCCGGCCTCCATCATGGTACATCTCGCATTGTGTGTTCATGGTATGTCCGGCCTCCATCATGGTACATCTCATATTGTGTGTTCATGGTATGTCCGGCCTCCATCATGGTACATCTCGTATTGTGTGTTCATGGTATGTCCGGCCTCCATCATGGTACATCTCATATTGTGTGTTCATGGTATGTCCGGCCTCCATCATGGTACATCTCATATTGTGTGTTCATGGTATGTCCGGCCTCCATCATGGTACATCTCGTATTGTGTGTTCATGGTATGTCCGGCCTCCATCATGGTATGTCTCATATTGTGTGTTCATGGTATGTCCGGCCTCCATCATGGTATGTCTCATATTGTGTGTTCATGATATGTCCGGCCTCCATCATGGTATGTCTCATATTGTGTGTTCATGATATGTCCGGCCTCCATCATGGTATGCCTCATATTGTGTGTTCATGATATGTCCGGCCTCCATCATGGTATGTCTCATATTGTGTGTTCATGGTATGTCCGGCCTCCATCATGGTATGTCTCGTATTGTGTGTTCATGGTATGTCCGGCCTCCATCATGGTATGTCTTGTATTGTGTGTTCATGGTATGTCCGGCCTCCATCATGGTATGTCTCATATTGTGTGTTCATGGTATGTCCGGCTTCCATCATGGTATGTCTCATATTGTGTGTTCATGGTATGTCCGGCCTCCATTATGGTATGTCTCGTATTGTGTGTTCATGGTATGTCCGGCCTCCATCATGGTATGTCTCGTATTGTGTGTTCATGGTATGTCAGGCCTCCATCATGGTATGTCTCGTATTGTGTGTTCATAGTATGTCCGGCCTCCATCATGGTATGTCTCATATTGTGTGTTCATGATATGTCCGGCCTCCATCATGGTATGTCTCGTATTGTGTGTTCATGGTATGTCCGGCCTCCATCATGGTATGTCTCATATTGTGTGTTCATGGTATGTCCAGCATCCATCATGGTATGTCTCGTATTGTATGTTCATGATATGTCCGGCCTCCATTATGGTACATCTCGTATTGTGTGTTCATGGTATGTCCGGCCTCCATCATGGTACTTCTCGTATTGTGTGTTCATGGTATGTCCGTTCTCCATCATGGTACCTCTCGTATTGTGTGTTCATGATATGTTCGGCCTCCATCATGGTACATCTCGTATTGTGTGTTCATGGTATGTCTGGCCTCCATCATGGTATGTCTCGTATTGTGTGTTCATGGTATGTCCGGCCTCCATCATGGTACATCTCGTATTGTGCGCCTGCGGCATGTGTTGCCATCTTTAAGTTTGTAATTGCTCTAGAGGCCTAATTTTTTATCCAATCTTGATGGAACTCTGTCAGAATGTTATTCTTGACAATATGAAAGCTAACTACAATTATGTGCACTCAAACCAAAGGTGGCTAGGTCGAATCTTAGAAAACAGTGTTATCCCTGTAAATGTATATATCTTGATGAAGCTTGGTCAGTATGTTTTTCTTGAAAACTTGTAATGAAATTTGGGTCACATGCGTCCAAAAATAAGTTCCTAGGATGATTGTTAGAAAAACATTGTTTACAGTCTAGATATCAGAATGTTTATCCTCACATTATTTAGGCCGAGATTCGCTCATTATCATGTATTTCCTAAACTAGATAATCTGATCATATCTAATAGAAACCTTGTGTTCTTTCTTTAGGCCTTATTTATGAATCAATCTCAATAAAACTTGGTCAGAATGGTGATCTTGACAAAATCTATGCCAAGTTTGAACTGGTAATGTGAGTGCAAAAACTAAGTCACTCAGTTGAATTTTAATAAAACCCTTTTTAACACTGTAGACGTTGTACACCAAAAGATAAAAACAATTGCCCAAGTGTGATACTGCTCATGTGTTTCAGCTCAATTGGTGGAGAGCATAGCAGAAGACACCCACATTTTGAAAGTTGATCCAAAGAAAGTGATTGCTGAGATCAAATACCATGGGGATGAGGAATCTACGCTCTGGAGGTACCTGGACAGGCACTCCACATATTCTATCCTGCTACAGTGTTGTCTTCCACACCTTTACACTAACTCTCTCTTTTCATTGACAATATAAAATGCTATTACATAATTTATGAAGCCAATATGTTCAGACAACTGTATGCTAGTTATAGTGTTCCTGTAATCGTTCTACCAAAATTGTACGAATTCTTCTAGCAGTTGCAGAACCTGGCTGTCAGAAATACTGAGAATACATGGCTTGTGCGGGGATGGAGAAAGTTTATTAAATGAGGCATAGAAAATGTACATAGGGCAAGCTTTAGCAAGCCTTTTTTGGTGATAACGGATAGACTCTCCATTCATGCACCTACAGTGTACTGGTATTCAAATTATCCAGTCTCTACTAAATTGCTTTTCAAAGCATTTAAGTTAAATGTTTTCTGATCATATGTTTTATGATGAGTTTTTAACTTAAATCCACTTGAATTTATTCATACTGCTGGAAAAAGTCCTCCTATTCTTCCCATCTTGTCTAGTCATTGTTTATCTCTAAATTGCAAAAAACACTGCAAATATGCTAGTTTATTGTATCCATCCTAATATAATTCATGTACCGCAAAGTAGGCTTTAAAAAAAAATGCAGTTGTGTACATATTATTGATGAGAATGAATATTGGACTATTCGAACATTGGCAAAATATTTGAATCCAAAATCTGTATTCTAATATTCTATATTAAAGCAAACAAATATCCAAAAGTTGCATTTTTTGTTTAGTGAACCAAAATAGACTCGTGTCAGTCATTGCTTGGAGAACAGCTGTCATCAATTAACAAGATGGTAATTGTCATACCGTCGGGTATCTGGGGAGGGATAGTGTTTGTACCTTTTTTTCTTGGAGGTTACACAGGTGTTTATTAACCGTGTTTAGGCTTTTGTCTAAGACAATTAACATGTTATTCATAGTTCAGGTTCTTAATATAACAATAGATAGCCAAAAGACTTAGATTACATTTGAATGGCCAATAATTTTTATAAAAATATTCATGCGTATTCAGTCAATGATTAGCGAATCAGAATTAAGTCCCTCAAATATTGATTATAAGATTTGTAAAAAGTATCCTTTTTTAAGTTTTGAAGTTTTAACTGTGTCACTGGGAATCAGAAATAATTATTGGGAAACCTCTAGTAGCTACATTTATTTGCACAATCATCATGTAACTTACCTAGAATATTTTTTCTAGTGATATCTTGGTCAAGTTTTCAAATGGTTCTAAATACATTACATCCTTCCTCAGGTTTAGCGACCTATGGCCTATGGCCTTCTTAAAAATTCAATCCCATAGACTTACTGTAATTGGTGAGACAATAATGCACCTACTGCACCTGATACACTTGTTTAAATAAAATTTAGCAACTAAGGCCTTTAAAACCTGGTTTTGATGCATTGGTATATTATTTGTAATACATGTATTTCAATTAAGTTCTTAATAATAATATATTGAAAACTGTTAAGTATGAGAAAAGTCCAGAAAACTGGTTGTGAAATCAGTTGGATGTTAGAATGCCATGTTGTTGTAGATATTGAATCGACTTCATTTTGAAGGCAGCAAGGGCATTCAGATGTTACAGATGGTATCTTTGATTGAGTAAAATTATGGAAGCCATTAGGGCCATGCTTTCCATGTTGTTGCAAATTATTTGCACTCAGAAATAATTGTCTGCTTTCAGGTTTCACCAAGTTCAAGGACAGGAATTAGAGAAATTTTTAGAAGATGTCAGGTACAATCTTGTATTTTATGTATGGTTTTAACTCTTTCAGTGCTGGAACCAAATTTTGAAGGCATTTGCAAACAGTTTGGATCCAGATGAGATGCCACAGAACCTGGTGTCTCATCAGGATCCAAACTGTTTGCTATTCTGATAGTATTCTTTGAAAAAAATCGAAGAAACTGCTGATTTTAGACAACATTTTAGCAGACAACAAATTTCCCAGCATGCAAAGGGCATACATGCCATAAATTTTCAGACCAATTCCAGGACATTTAGCTCTTTTCTGGGACATTGGCCGATTTTCCGGGACATGTATACATATAGCGATATATATATAGGGTTAAATATGCTAAGTGTATTTTGCTTTTATAGTGTTTAATTTTCAGCAATTATTTTGTTCTAGAGAATTTTTTTTTTTAATTTTTCTCCAGAAATGGGATCTATCCACTCACAGCCTTTGACCTACCACAGCCCCCACAACAGAATCAGAGAGCTGTGACTCCTGAAGCAACTGAGCAGGAGAAAGTTGTTACTCCTGAGCCCCAAGACATAGAAACTCGTCGAGTGATGAACATTTCTTCTTGTCAGATTAAGAGTGTAGAGGATCAGCAGTCAGTCTTCCACCTGACCCTCGTGTTACGTATGGATGACAAGATCAACAGGCAGCTTGACTGTGAATTTGGAGAGGAAGACAGTGCTTTGGTGCTAGCAGAGGAGCTCGTCCATTATGGGTTCATCAGTGAGGTTTGTAGCAATATAAAATGATATTGCATTATGGGCATGTTATTATGTTTAATACAGGCATTATTATACCCCCACAAACGAAGTTTAGGGGGGTATATAGGAGTGAACTTGTCGGTCGGTCTGATTGTCGGTCCTTATTAAGTGTCCGCTCTCTAATTCAAGTAGATTTCATCCGATCTTCACCAAACTTGGTCAGAAGTTGTATCTACATGATGTCTAGGCCAAGTTAGAACATGGGCCTTGACGGGTCAAAAACTAGGTCACGGTGTCACTTAGTGCGTTTTAAACATTCAGCAAGTTGTCCGCTCTCTAATTAAAGTAGTTTTCATCCGATCTTCACCAAACTTGGTCAGAAGTTGTATCTACATGATGTCTAGGCCAAATTCGAACATGTGCCTTGCCGGGTCAAAAACTAGGTCATGGGGTCACTAAGTGCGTTTTAAACATTCAGCATGTTGTCCGCTCTCTCATTCAAGAAGTTTTCATCCGATCTTCAACAAACTCGTTCAGAAGTTGTATCTAGATGATCTTAAAGGGGCCTTTTCACAGATTTTGACATTTTTTAACTTATTCATTAAATGCTTTATATTGATAAATGTAAACATTTGATCGTAAAAGCTCCAGTAAAAAATCAAGAAAAAAAATTAAAAAAGGAAAAGAACATTGCCCGGAGCAGGTTTCGAACCAGTGACCCCTGGAGTCCTGCCAGAGTCCTGAAGTAAAAACGCTCTAGCCTACTGAGCTATTCCGCCGAGTACACATTCGACGTATTTTATACCTTATATAAGCAATCTTTGTAGTTTCACAAAATTTAACGACAAAAACAGAACTCTCCAAATTATTCAATCGTTTCGCGTTGCAACGCTTTATAATTTTTAGGTTTTAAAATCATCAAAAGATGAATATAATGGCTATATTAGACCATGGTAAATGTTCAGTATTACTGTTTCCTCACAAATATCATAACTAAAACGAAAACTTACGAATCTGAAACAACTCTTTTCAATTTTGTCAATTTACCAAAGCGTGAAAAGATCCCTTTAAGGCCAAGTTCGCTAATGGGCCTTGCCGGTCAAACACTAGGTCACGGGGTCACTTAGTGTGTTTTTATACGCCCGTCTATGACGGGACGTATTATGGTATACCCCGCGTCCGTCTGTCCGTCCGTCCGTCCGTCCGTCCGTCTGTTAATGTCGTACGCTACGTCAAATATCCTTTGACAGATTTTCTTCAAATTTTAACACAATCTTAATATTGATAAACCCTGATCCCCTTTCGTTTTTGACGGAATTCTGAATTGTCGTTCCAGAGTTATGGGACTTTGTTCGTCAAAATTTCGTGATTTCATTGAATGTCCTACTGTAGCTCAAATATCCTTCGATGGATTTTTTTCAAATTTCAACACAATCTTAATATTGATAAACCCTGATCCCCTTTCGTTTTTGACGGAATTCTGAATTGTCGTTCCAGAGTTATGGGACTTTGTTCGTCAAAATTTCGTGATTTCATTGAATGTCCTACTGTAGCTCAAATATCCTTCGATGGATTTTTTTCAAATTTCAACACAATCTTAATATTGATAAACCCTGATCCCCTTTCGTTTTTGACGGAATTCTGAATTGTCGTTCCAGAGTTATGGGACTTTGTTCGTCAAAATTTCGTGATTTCATTGAATGTCCTACTGTAGCTCAAATATCCTTCGATGGATTTTTTTCAAATTTCAACACAATCTTAATATTGATAAACCCTGATCCCCTTTCGTTTTTGACGGAATTCTGAATTGTCGTTCCAGAGTTATGGGACTTTGTTCGTCAAAATTTCGTGATTTCATTGAATGTCCTACTGTACCTCAAATATCCTTCGATGGATTTTTTTTTTTTTTTTTTTAGTATCCCTGAAAAATTGAACAAGGTGAGCTTTTTTCTATTCCGATTGTACACTACCACTTACCCATCTACATTTCTCTTTTATTATTGGTCAAAATATCTATAACAGGTTTACTTCAACTCCATATCCTCTAAAGAAATGCATACATATACTCAAAAAAAGATATGGTATGAATGTCAAGGAGACGGCGCTCCATGCTCATGTACTTATAAAATAAACCATGTATTCAAATACAAATAAACTGAAGTAAAAAAATGATTCAAAGGGTTATTTATTATCTTACTACTTCATTGGCGAACGACGGGCGTATCATGCGCTCATGGCGCAGCTGTTTATTTAACATTCAGCATGGTGTCCTCTGTCTTATTCAAGTAGTTTACACCCGACCTTCACCAAACTTGGTCAGAAGATTTATCTAGATTATCTGTAGGCCAAGTTCGAACATGGGCCATGCCAGATCAAAAACTAGGACAGGGTCACTTAGTGCGTTTTACACATTGAGCATGGTGTCCGCTCTCTATTTCAAGTAGTTTTAATCCGATCTTCACCACACTTAGTCAGAAGTTGTAACTAGATGATGTGTAGGTCAAATTCGAACATGGGCCATGCCGGGTCAAAAACTTGGTCATGGGGTCACTTAGTGTGTTTTAAACCTCACCATGTTGTCCGCTCTCTAATTCAAGTAGTTTTTATCCAATCTTCACCAAAATTGGTCAGAAGTTGTATCTTGATAATGTCTAGGGCAAGTTTGAATATGGGTCATGCCGGGTCAAAAACAAGGTCACTGGGTTACTTAGTGCGTTTTAAACATCACAATCTTGTCCGCTCTCTAATTCAAGAAGTTTTCATCCAATCTTCACCAAACTTGGTCAGAAGTTGTATCTAGATGATGTCTAGGTCAAGTTTGAATATGGGTCATGCCAGGTCAAAAACTAGGTCATGGGGTATCTTAGTGCGTTTTAAACCTCACCATGTTGTCCGCTCTCTAATTTAAGTAGTTTTCATCCAATCATCACCAAACTCGGTCACAAGTTTTATCTAAATGATCTCTAGGACAAGTTTGAACATGGGCCATTCCGGGCCTTAAACTAGGTCACGGGGTCACTTAGTGCGTTTTTTAACATTCAGCATGGTGTCCGCTCTCTAATTCAAGTAGTTTACATCAGATCTTCACCAGTGCGTTTTTTAACATTATGATTCAGCATGGTGTCCGCTCTCTAATTCAAGTAGTTTGCATCAGATCTTCACCAAACTTGGTCAGAAGTTGTATGGAGATGATCTTAAGGCCAAGCTAGAACATGGGCCTTTCTGGGTCAAAAACTAGGTAAAGGGGTCACTAAGTGTGTTTTAAAAATTGAGCATGGTGTCTGCTGTTTTTTGTGGAGACGACATGCAAAATATTATGTGTCAATGCGCCATGTGGGGGTAATAGTCACGTCTGTGACAAAGTTCTAGTTTGATACTTAATTTCAAGGTGGTATATTTGGTAAGCTACTAACATATAATCTGCCCAATTGAAACATATTAGAAAACATGCATAACAAAGTGACATAATTTAATGCATTTCCAGGTACAAATGGAGATACTCCATAAAATGGTTGGGACATTTGAACTCAAAGGGGGACTTGCCTGCAGGACACCTAAATTGATCTTTCATTTTACCAGCACATTAGTCAGCAGTCAGTGTACCGGGAATACTTACAATAAACTAAACTGGGTTTTATTACCTTAAACCGGTCACTGTAAAAATATGATAAAAGTGTCACCAGATAAGTGCAACTGGGCAGAATTCTGGTAAAATATCATTGTAAAATAAACTGTCAGAAAATTTAGAGTCATTAATTGTGGACAAATTTAGTTATTAAAAATAACTGATTTGGTCAAAAGCAAGGGTGTCAAAATATTGGATTACCGGAATAAACCCCCTTTGGAAGAAACAACCTTCCCTAAAAACGACATAGCGAAAGAAACCCCCTTTCACAGTTTGCATACACGGAAGAAACACCATCGCATAAAAATAGATTTGAAATAATTGGATGAAAGCTGTGGAATTAATTGCGTAATTAAGTGGGATTTAAATATTTTCTCATATTCAAAGGGAAGTCATTCTGGACTTATTGCTACGACATTGCTCTTTTTAAACAAGGGCTGTTTGTAAAACATGCCCCATATGGGCTGACAGTTGTAGTGGCAGCATTGTGTGAATACGTTATTTGTCACTGTGACCTTGACTTTGACCTAGTGACCTGAAAATCAATAGGGGTCATCTGCCAGTCATGATCAATGTACTTATAAAGTTTCATGATCCTAGGCCTTATTATTGTTGAGTTATCATCCAGAAACCATTTTACTGTTTTGAGTCACTGTTACCTTGACCTTTGACCTGAAAATTAATAGGGGTCATATGCCAGTCATGATCAATGTACCTATGAAGTTTCATGATCCTAGGCGTAAGCATTCTTGAGTTATCATCTAGAAACCATTTTACTGTTTCGAGTCACTGTGACCTTGACCTTTGACCTATTGGCCTGCAAATCAATAGGGGTCATCTGCCAGTCATGATCAATGTACCTATGAAGTTTCATGATCCTAGGCGTAAGCTTTCTTGAGTTAACATCTGGAAACCATTTTACTATTTCGAGTCACTGTGACCTTGACCTTTGACCCAGTGACCTGAAAATCAATAGGGTTCGAGTCCTCATTAATATAAAGACACTGAAGAAGTTTGAAAAGAATCGGATGAAAACTGTGGACTTTATCAGGTAAACAAGAAAAAGTAACCATTTTATTATTTCGAGTCACTGTTACCTTGACCTTTGACCTAGTGACCTGAAAAAGGGGTCATCAGCCAGTCATGATCAATGTACCTATGAAGTTTCATAATCCTAGGCCTAAGCATTCTTGAGTTATCATCCGGAAACCATTTTACTTTTCGAGTCACTGTGACCTTGACCTTTGACCCAGTGACCTGAAAATCAATAGGGTTCGAGTCCTCAATAATATAAAGACACTGAACAAGTTTGAAAAGAATCGGATGAAAACTGTGGATTTTATCGGATAAACACAGACAGACACCATGCCATCCCATAAGCTCTTCTGCCTTTGGCAGTAGAGCTAAAAAACTACAACAATGTTTCATGATCTATTATAATGGCACATCAGCCACATGTAAATTCCCTCGGGCCATTATATACCAGGTGCATTATGATTGACAGCTGTCAAAAGAAGTTTTACAGGGTTGGGTAGGGGTTTACTGGAGTCACATGTTGGGTGGTTGGTTTGGTAGTCTATTGTCATTTCTTGTTCTTCAAATTTCGTCTTCAGTTTTTTTTAGCTCACCTGAGCACAATGTGCTAATGGTGAGCTTTCATGATCGCCTTTTGTCCATCATGCGTTGTGCTGCGTCAACATTTGCCTTTTTAACACTCTAGAGTCCACATTTAATGTCAGATCTTCATGAAATTTGGTCAGAAGATTTGTGCCAATTATATCTTGGATGAGTTCGAAAATGGTTCCGGTTGGTTGAAAAACATGGCCGCCAGGGGGCGGGTCATTTTTCCTTATATGGCTATAGAAAAGCCTTGTTTACACTCAAGAGGCCACATTTATTGTCTAATCTTTATCCTCATGATATTTTGGACGAGTTCAAAGATGGTTCCAGTTGCTTCAAAAAACATGGCCACATGTATAGTCCGATCACCATAAAAAATGGTCAGAAGATTGATCCCCAATGACATCTTGGATGAGTTAGAAAATGCTTCCAGTTGCTTGAAAAACATGGCCACCATGAGGTGGGGCATTTTCCCTTATATGGCTATAGTAAAACTTTGTTAACACCTAGAGGCCACATTTATTGTCTGATCTTCATGAAACTTTTCAGAACATTTATTTTTGTGATTTCTTGGATGAGTTCGAAAATGGTTCTGGTCTGTTGAAAAACATGGCCACCAGGGGGCGGAGCATTTTTCCTTATATGGCTATAGTAAAACCTTGTTAACACTCTAGAGACTACATTTATTGTCTGATCTTTATCCCAATGATATTTTGGATATGTTCAAATATGGTTCCAGTTGCCTTAAAAAAACATGGCCGCCAGGAGGCGGGACATTATTCCTTAAATGGCTTTTAGTAAAAACTTGTTAATACTCTTTAAGTCACATTTATAATCCAATGTTCATGAAACTTGGTCAGAACATTTGTTTTAATAATATCTTGGATCAGTTCAAAAATGGTTCTGGTCTGTTGAAAAACATGGCTGCCAATTGGTGGGGAATTTATCCTTGAATTGGTATAGTAAAACCTTGTTAGCACTCTAAAAGTAACATTTGTAGTTCACTCTTCAGGAAACTTGGCCTGAACATTTGTTCTAATGATATCTTGGGCTGCACAGAACAGGTCAGCACCTTTGTATATCACGTGAGTGACTTTGGGTCTTTCAGGCCCTCTTGTTTCAATTAACATGAATCTTGACACGCCATTAAGCAGTGCACAACATTTATTGTGTGCTGATATTTAAAAGGAATTATTTTTGACTGTCTTGAATAAAAGTTTGTCGTTTGTGTTTCACTTACATATAACTTCTCCTGCTGTGTACTAAAAGGGAGTAGAAGTGTGTTACATAATATTTAGCTCACCGTGTACTTACGGGGAGCATTTAGGCTACCATGTTTTCCCTTATCCCACATGAGTGCATGTTTTTGTTAATTTTTTTTCCAAAAACTTCGACTACTAAACCCCTAGACAATCTTTTGTTTATTCAAATCGTACCCTTGGGTTCGAAAATGGCTAGCACCAAGAGTTACATGATTTGTAAAGACTGGTATTGCAAAATAACACCATCTTCTTTTCTTAATCGACAAGCCCTGCAGTGGTGTAATTTGGCATATAACATCATATGGTGGTTCTCTACCGTACCAAGTTTGTTCAAATTATGGGTAAATAAAAAAGGGTTTGTTAAATGTATTAGATTGTGTGTCATATTGAACTAAATTATACTGTGAAATTAAATGTGTAAAGATTTTTTTTTTGTAGACTTGAGTCTTAGAATTTGTTGGTGAATACAGGCCCTGAATTTCATGTCAACTAATACATCTATAGGCCTTTCCAATGACTAGGTGTGCTACCTTGGAAAATACCTGTCTTTATTGCAAACAAGTAACTTCCCATAGCTCATATTCAATATCCAGGACCTTCTAAGTCATTTGTGTTAAGTTTTGCCTATTGATCGTGTAAAATGGGTAGAATTTAACTCTCAATAACATAACTTCTAATTAAAATTTTTAATTATTTGACTTCTGGTATAAATTGGTACAAGTCAATTTTAAACCATATTCAGTTCTGCGTGTGTGGTCATAGAATTTTTTCATACAAAAGAACCCGATTTCGACATTTTGGTAAAAGTCATAAATTGACATAAAAGATCAAAATACCACACTTAAAAAATGTCAAACCTTTTGTAACTTTTGTGTTTGTGGAGGTATTAACAGCATTTAGTGATAGCTTTGGTAACTGTACACAACTAAGATATTAATATTCAGGTGAGCATTTTAAGGCCAAGTCGCCCTCTTGTTCAACAGTCTGTTGTATAAAACCCAGCAGAAAGTTAACATGTTACTTGATCCGTGTTATGGTTTTCAGGATGACAGGGACATGTTATCTTCATATCTGGAGGGTAGACTGCACAAGGAGGCATACCTAGTCAATGGAGTCCCAGAGGACGGAGCTGAACCCATTGCTGTCCTTTGACCTGCATCTAGCCTGGTCCTACAACCCTTCTGACATACAACAGTGTAGCAATGACTGCTTCTTCAGTCCTAGCGGCTTCATTGTAGAAGTTGGGTAGGCCTGCTGGAAGGTTATATTGTCAGGCATTTGTTCTGTTGATGGAGTTCATCAGCTATGTCCCTCCAAGGTCAACAAAAGCTTGGCTTCATTTGGAACTTATTTGTGTTTCATTGCTCCTACCCGTACTTCATTCAATTCTTATCTTCGATGAATAATTTAAAAAATTTACAAAACTTTTCACATATTTAAAACAAAACTTGAAAAAAAGCATAATTATACAGGAGAAAAATAACTCTACGGATCCAGAAATAAAATGTAAACAACACTTCTGAAGACATTGTACATTGAAAGATATATAATTGTAAAGCATTAAATGAAATATTTGGGATTGTTCATGTGTTTTTTTTACCACTTAAACATGTACATCAGATTGTTGATTTCATATCTAGTGTATACAAGTGTTGCTTTTATCCAAGTTCAATAATGATAGGAGAAAATGTGTCATCCTTTTTGTAAACTATTGTACTTCAGTTTTTTTGGCGTGAGCAGCGAATGTTCGGGCATGCAATACATGCAGACTTATCAGGAGATTATAGTTTGTTTAACATGTACAGAGGTCACATATAATTAGATCACATTGTACAGAGGTCAAATATAATTAGATCACATTGTACAGAGGTCAAATATAATTAGATCACATTGTACAGAAGTCAAATATAATTAGATCACGTTGTACAGAAGTCAAATATAGTTAGATCACATTGTACAGAGGTCAAATATAATTAGATCACGTTGTACAGAGGTCAAATATAATTAGATCACGTTGTACAGAGGTCAAATATAATTAGATCACATTGTACAGAGGTCAAATATAATTAGATCACGTTGTACAGAGGTCAAATATAATTAGATCACGTTGTACAGAGGTCAAATATAATTAGATCACGTTTAAGCAAATGTAAACTCAAGCTTATTGTGATACAAACTGTGTCAAAACACAATATATAATATAACCAGTTTGATATAAAAATCTTGTGAAGCATGGACATCAGTTAAAACAAGTAATTGCAAGAAAAACCGGAGAACTTTCGCTCATAATTTCTGATTTTAAATTACATTCAATACCCTTTTACCTGATTTATGCAAGATTTCAATCATGAGCAGCTATATGAAGGTCATTTTCATGTTTATGACCCCGCTTAGTGGCAGGCATTTAGCATTGCAATCGTCTTTGAGACCATGTTTCGAAACTTAATTTCAAATCATCAAACTACTGGCTAAAACTTTCACAGTGGAATAACCGTAATGTTTAGATGATTTTAAAGAAAGGAATTTTGTCTGGGTTTTGGCAAATCATGGCTCTATGTCTGGTTTTCCACTATAAAATAATATTGTCCACTGGTGAATTTGTCTGTTTCCAAATCTATTCAGAGATTCAGTGTCTACGACAATTTGTAGTTCTTTCTTTTTTGACCATTGACAACAGATGAACAACTTTTTCTCTTTAATGGTTACCAAGTTTCATGATTTAAACAAGTGTACACGATATTAACAAAAATGCATAACAGATAAAACATTTCAAACAAATAAATTCATTGAATTGATATCCCCTTCCAAATAAAGTTTGTTTATGGATATAAATTTGATATATAGTATAATCCTAAACAATATTTAGGGTAATGATTTTATGATTGAAATTCTCCTCATTGATATCTATACACCCATGCAGTTTTATACTGAAACTTGAAGCATATCCAAGATATAGCTCTGAAAAGTTACACAATACAAACGCAACAAAGGACAATATTTCTTATTTAAGATAGTGAAAGGTTATTGTTCTTGTGCATGGTACTTCTCATTAATATAAATACACCAATGAAGTTTCATGTTGAAATCGTGTTATGTATCTGAGATATAGCCCTTAACAGTTAATTAATATACAAAAAAACAAAGGGCAATAACTCTTAATTAAAGGGTTGGTGTATGGTTTATTAGCATGGTACTTCTCCTCACTAATATCAATACATCCAACATATGCAAAGGGAACACTAAGAGTTAACATTGATTGCCATATCTTCATGAAAATGAATCGGAACACGCGTCAAAAATGATACCTTTGCAGAGTTTTAAACTGGTCAAATGAGTGCAGAAAGTAGGATTTATAGGTCAAATAAAAGATAAAACTTGTCAACAACCTAAAGGCCATATTTTTTTGTCCAATCTTCATGAAACATGATCAGAACATTTGACTCATTTATCACTCTGCAGAGTATGTATAAAAACTAGGTCACTATGTCAAATTCATAGAAAAGCTTGTGAACACTCAAGAGGGCTCATTTATTACCCATATCTTGAGGCCACGTTATAGTTGAATATTCATGAGTCTACATTAGAACATTTATATCATGTATCCCTTGACCTTGATTTCAATACTTTGTCATTTGTAAAAACTACGTCAATTTTTAAAAAACTTATAAACACACTAGAAGTGAAAAAAACTTATAAACACACTAGAAGTGATATCTGTTTGCGCAGTTGTGCGTAGAACAGTGAGACAATGCCATTCATTTCTATATCCTTAAACATTTTTTGCAATGGATAAATAGGGCCATAACTCTATTTCTATCAAAAGCATCCCAATCAAAATATGAAAGTAAAGTTCACACAATGGTTCAAACACTTGTAAATGTTCAGCCTTCAAGCATAAATACTTTTTGGGCATTTTATACCAAGTGAAGCACATAATGTTAATAGTGTCAACATATATATTGCATAAATGAATTCGTATAAAAAATAATATATTAAAATAAGCATAATCTTTATGAATATTGTTAATTTTCCATAAACCTTATATAAATTGGAACACTGGAAAACCACCTGGTCCGTTTGTATTCTGTATATTGGCATGGTGTTATACCAATACAAATGCTATCTACAGCTAACGATTACATGACTGCCCACTCTGCCCTCTGGTAAATGTGTGTGAAATAGACTAGCACAATCCTTGTAGCCATTCTGCAGTAAATACTGACTCAACTCGTTTTGCAAGGAGTTGAAATATACTAAATGTGATGGCCATGGTGCAGCTGTTGCAGCATATTGGGACTTCAGCCACAATACTGGATCTCTGTAAAATGCATCGGCTTCATCCACATAGTTGTCTTCTTGTTTCAAGTTTGGTTCACATGTAAGAAATCGCATGCTGATATTTCTGTGAAGGTAACTGAAAGCAAACAAGAGATATGTGTTAAACATATGTGTCATGTTTTGAGAAAACTGGGCATAATGCATGTGCTATAAGTGTCATCCCAGATTAGCCTGTGCAGTCCGCACAGGCTAATCAGGGACTACACTTTACGCTTTTATGGTATTTTTAGTTTCAAGGAAGTCCCTCCTTACCGAAAATCAAGTTTAGGCGGAAAGTTCCGTCCCTGATTAGCCAGTGCGGACTTGGTTGTCAGTGATGTCTTACATGGTCATAATTGACTGTGAGACCCTCCCCCCTCGGTTGGATTGGACAAAATTCAAGGGAAGTAATAAGCTTTAAAAGGAGATGATTTATATACCTGCCAAATGATAAATAGCAATTTTATTTCAAAGCGGCGCAAAAGGGGGAATTGTGTTTCTGACGGACACATCTCTTGATATAATTATCATTTCTTACCTGTTCTAATTTGTGAATGCTAGTTTTCATTAAATACCAGTGGACTTTTGTCCATACATACATGATGAACTCTGGCTATGATCTCTTTGATAAACCACAGGCCTTGGTTGTCAGTGATGTCTGACTTGGTCATTTTTGACTGTCTACAGACCTCCCCCCCCCCCCCCCCCCCGGCGGTTGGATTGGACAAAATCCAAGGAAAGTAATAAAGCTTTTAAGGGAGATGATGTCTATACCTGCCAAATGATAAATAGAAATTTTATTTCAAAGTGGTGCAGTAGGGGGCATTGTGTTTCTGACAAACACATCTCTTGTTGGGTCACTAGGTCAAAGGTCAAGGTCACTGTGACCTCTAAAAAAAATATTCTGACAAGCTTTTGAAGCCGAGCATGGCACCAGTTATGCGGTGCTCTTGATGTTATTTGTACTGAAACCTTTATGTTACAAACCCCTGCGACCTTGAACTGTGATTTGCTGACCTCAAAATCATTGATACTACTCCTTTCTTCCCCAGTAACCACCATACCAAATGTGCATGAGCATTGATCAAACCGTTTCCAAGATAATTTGCTTAGTATAATGTTCTATTAATCAAACATCCCAGCAATAACTGACTGACTGATAGACCGTTGAACTGAATTATACCCATGTTGAGGGGTGGCACAAACATGGATATTTTCTAGTTATTATATAGATTGAATCAATCAAGAAGCTCTACAACAAAATTTGGAAGACTGGAAGACACCAAAAAAAACCCCCCGAAAAACACTTTGAAGTTAGGAGCATTTTTCGAAACCTTTATGCAGATTTCGAAACCTAAACGCGGACCCTAAGTTCAAGGTCACAGGGGTCAAAAATTTTGTGCGTAAGGAAAGGCCCTGTCCATATACACATGAATTTCAAATATGAAGGTTACGTCTGAAGCGACATAGAAGTTATGAGCATTTTTCAAAACCTAAATGCAAAGTGTGACGGATAGACAAGACAGACAGTGCCATCACTATATTCCCTCCTTCTGGGGCATAAAAATTCTAACTATCTAAGAACAAGATAGTTTCACATAGTGTATTAAGCGTCCATTATCAAGTATGTTCATGAGAATGACCGGGTATTGTAACATGTAACTAACTTATACAATTAATCAGTGGGATATCCATAGGCCAATACTGTTCCTTAGACATTAAAAACAAGTCACATACCATAACTAAAGCTAAATAATAATTTACCTATAGTAAGGTGTAGAATGACATGGCATCAGAAATAAGACGTCTGTATGTTGCTCATAACTGACATCATGCAAAAACTTCATGACATAAATGGTCCCTCGTTGGTGGATCAAACTAAAGTACATTGTTGCTGGAATGTTTATGAGTAAAAGAAATATGACAAGTAATTTAGCTCTAAATAAATGTGCTTTATGAACTGCATTCTGTTTTCGTGACGCTTCGGCCATGTCAGAAACGTCTTTCTGTTGAAGTGTCTTTTCATTGACTCCTGAAGTATTATCTTTGTTGTCTTCAGGTTCTTCACTGGATATTGTAGAATTTTTGGTTGGATTACTTATAAGGACATTTTCCTTCTTATCAGAACACAAAGTGTTTTGAACATCTTTTTTAATCAGTTGCTTTTTCAGTTTTGGTTTCTTGCAGTAGTTTTGGAAAAACAAGCCACAGTAGTGAAAGCTTAATGGTAGTATTGGCATCAGAAATCTGAACTCCTTGTGTGCCAGGCAGCTGAAATACACATTGTATCAGGTATGAAACAAGAGATTACCTAGCAATATTGTCCCCTACCAGTGAAACTCCACCATTGTCAGTAAAAAAACAAGAGGGCCAAGATGGCCCTGATTTGCTCACCTGACTAACCAAATACAATCCCAACCCAGTTTCCATTAAGATAAACATTCTGACCAAATTTCATAAAGATTGGATGAAAACTGTGACATCTATTGTCTACACAAGGTTTTTCTAATATTTGACCTAGTTTTTGACCCCAGGTGACCCAAATACAATCCAAACACAGATTTCATCAAGATAAACATTCTGATCAAATTTTATAAAGATTGGATGAAAACTGTGACCTCTATTGTCTACAGAAGGTTTTTCTATTATTTGACCTAGTGACCTAGTTTTTGACCCCAGATGACCAAAAAAAATACCAACCCAGATGTTATCAAGACAAACATTCTGACCAAATTTCATGAAGATTGGATGAAAACCGTGACCTCTATTGTCTACACAAGGTTTTTCTATTATTTGACCTAGTGACCTAGTTTTTGACCCAAGATGACCCAAATGCAATCCCAACCCAGATTCTATCAAGATGAACATTCTGACCAAATTTCATAAAGATTTGATGAAAACTGCGACCTCTTTTGTCTACACAAGGTTTTTCTATTATTTGACCTAGTGTTTGACCTAGTGACCTAGTTTTTGACCCCAGATGACCCAAATACAATCCCAACCCAGATTTCATCAAGATAAACATTTTGACCAAATTCATAAACATTGGATGAAAACTGAGACCTCGACTGTCTACACAAACAAATTGTTGATGATCTTTCAATTATTTGACATAGTGACCTAGTTTTGACCCCAGATGACCCAAATACAATCCCAACCCAGATTTTATCAAGATAAACATTCTGACCAAATTTCATAAAGATTGGATGAAAACTGTGACCTCTATTGTCTACACAAGGTTTTCGTTTATTTGACCTATTATGTGACCTAGTTTTTGACCTAGTGACCAAGTTTTTGACCCCAGATGACCCAAATACAATCCCAACCCAGATTTCATCAAGATAAACATTCTGACAAAATTTCATAAAGATTGGATGAAAACTGTGACCTCTATTGTCTACACAAGGTTTTCTATTATTTGACCTATTATGTGACCTAGTTATTGACCTTGTGACCAAGTTTTTGACCCCAGATGACCCAAATACAATCCCAACCCAGATTTCATCAAGATAAACATTCTGACCAAATTTCATAAAGATTGGATGAAAACTGTGACCTCTATTGTCTACACAAGGTTTTTCTATTATTTGACCTATTATGTGACCTAGTTTTTGACCTAGTGACCTAGTTTTTGACCCCTGATGACCCAAATACAATCCCAACCCAGATTTCATCAAGATAAACATTCTGACCAAATTTTATAAAGATCGGATGAAAACTGACCTCTACTGTCTACACAAACAAATTGTCGAATGACACATGCACATACGAACGCTGGACATCACACTGTCACATAAGCTGACCATGTCACTTCGTGACAGGTGAGGTATAAATATTTGTTGCCATAGCAATTCAGAATTCTTGACATAGGAACAAAATTAAATGACGCGCATAATCTCCATATTGCCATCTATCCATGTTTCAAGTTTCATGAAAAAATATGATGAACTTTTGAAGTTATCGCAGTATCCAGAAAAGTGTGACGGACAGACTTACAGACGGAGCGCAAACCATAAGTCCCCTCCGGTTATACCGGTAGGGGACAATAATAACAGATTTCTCATAACTGAAAATTTGTATGCTAAGTACATCTCAGCTTTTAGAAAATTTGATTGCATTACAATGCATCAATTAATTCTGCATATTTTTATCAGAAACAATTTTTTCGTTTTTATAAATGGTGATCTTGATCTCAACCAAGTCAGAAAAAAATAGAGCATATTAATTGGATCTTGAATTGGTACATGTTGTTAATGTGTCTGATACTAAACCTTGGATGTAAACAATTGTTAAACTTTTGATTTCGTGGTTGAGCAGATTCACAAAAATGTGCCTCTGACATGTAATATTAGTTTCTCAGTAGAATCCATGTAACTATGAAGTTTCAGTATATAAATAGATAAATTATTTCCATAGCAACTCGGAATGTGTTAAACCAACATTTTACAGTGACCTTCAATGTGACCCCAGCCACTACGATAATATCCCAGGTGAAGTCTCAATGTGACCCCAGCCACCGATAATATCCCAGGTGAAGTCTCAATGTGACCCCAGCCACCGATAATATCCCAGGTGAAGTCTTAATGTGACCCCAGCCACTACGATAATATCCCAGGTGAAGTCTTAATGTAAAGTATATATGTACTCACTATGATAATATCCCAGGTGAAGTCTCAATGTGACCCCAGCCACTACGATAATATCCCAGGTGAAGTCTCAATGTGACCCCAGCCACCGATAATATCCCAGGTGAAGTCTTAATGTGACCCCAGCCACTACGATAATATCCCAGGTGAAGTCTTAATGTAAAGTATATATGTACTCACTATGATAATATCCCAGGTAAAGTCTTAATGTGACCCCAGCCACTATGATAATATCCCAGGTGAAGTCTTAATGTAAAGTATATATGTACTCACTATGATAATATCCCAGGTGAAGTCTTAATGTGACCCCAGCCACTATGATAATATCCCAGGTGAAGTCTTAATGTGACCCCAGCCACTACGATAATATCCCAGGTGAAGTCTTAATGTGACCCCAGCCACTACGATAATATCCCAGGTGAAGTCTTAATGTGACCCCAGCCACTGATAATATCCCAGGTGAAGTCTTAATGTGACCCCAGCCACCGATAATATCCCAGGTGAAGTCTTAATGTAAAGTATATATGTACTCAGTTGAAATAAATCTCATATTCATTTTAGTGAAATCAGATGAATACTGTTTTCTACTTGTATTCTTTTCATTAAAAACTTGTTTCAATCCCTTACCAAATATCTATGAAATTTCAAAAAAATATTGCAATTTTTTATCTTCTTCTTCTTGGCGTTCGCTCTACACGATCACACCAGTTTCTTCAATAAATGATGTGGTCCGTCTCAGGTCATCCACATCTCCATACAGTTTCTGATGGAGGGTTGTGTCCTGGGGCCACTTTGTTGCTCGCTCCTGGTCGTGACGTTTACATCTTTGGAGGATGTGTTCAGCTGTTTGGTCTTCTGTGCCACACGGACAGGTCGGTGACGGGGCCAGTCTGTATTTTTTTATGCATGTGTGCATTGAGTCGGTTGTGCCCTGATCGGAGTCTGACCATTATCACTTGCTCTGCCCTGCTTAGGAGATGATATGCATCTGCTTCTTGTCTTGGCCGGGTAAGTGATTTAATGATGGTAACTTTCTCCTTGTAGCTTACTTGCACAGGTGGCTGATCTAACTGAGCACCTTGTTTTGCCAGTTGGTCAGCATCTTCATTTCCGGCCACTCCACAGTGTGCTGGGATCCACTGGAGGGTCACGTTTAGGTTGGTGCTGATTCTTTGTAAGGCATTTGCAAGCTGAGGAACCTTGTTGTTGGTCAGGGCTTCTAATACAGACATGGCATCTGTAAAGAAGACTATCGAGTTGACATCTTCGGTCGAGTCTTCAATCATTGACACTGCCTTCATGAGGGCTAAAGTCTCTGCTCTGTAGTTGCTACAGTGTGTTCCGGTTGCTGCATGATGTGTTTCTCGTTTTCCGGATGGGTACAGAATGACGATGCCAGCACCTCCATTTATGACTGCTCTAGTGGCAGAACCGTCTGTGTAGACATGAGTCCATGCCTCTCTTGGGTATTCGTCATCGATCATGGCAAGTGTGAGGCTCTTTCTGATATGCTCATCCTCTTGTTTACCTGGCTGTAGGTGAGGAACACTGGATCTTACTGCAACATTTTACAGGTCATTTTGTAATGGATCTATGATGTCTTCTTGACCAAGCGGAGTGGTGGGGATGGTCAGATCCGTTGCATAGGCCTTGTCCAGCTTCTTAGCTTCGTGTACAAAGCTGCTACGCTTGATCCGATTTTTGGTGTACCCTTTAACTCTGGCTGACATGGGGTGATCCGTTAGACATTTATACTTCTCTGTCTGAAGCAGGATTTTGACATCTCTTCTTTCTTGAAGTGGTTGTATTCCTGTTATCTTTTCCATGAAGGCAATTGGTGTGGACTTGGTTGCTCCTGTCATGATGCGCAGAGCTTGGTTCTGGATTTTATCCAGAGCCTGGCGATTGGATTTGGCTGTGGAAGACCATGTGGGGGAACTATACTCTAGTTGGGGTCTCACTGTGCCTTGATAGACTGTCTTGAGTATGTGCTCATTTGCCCCCCATGTAGTTCCCGCAAGCTTTCGCATCATTGCAAGTTTTCTTCGGGCCTTTCCTTCTGCTTTCATGAGGTGTGGCTTCCACGTTTGCCTCTTGTCAAAGGTGACTCCCAGGTACGTGGTCTCGTCTGCTTCAGTCATAGGAGTGTCTCCCATTCTCACCGTCCCTGCTTTCTGTTTTGATGACAATGTGAATAGTGTGGTGGATGATTTCTCTTTGTTGATCATTACACACCAGTCTTCAGCCCATGCGGTAAGTTTGTCTATTGCTTCTTGCATTCTGTATGTGGCTGTGGTGGCATGCTCTTCTTTGCACCATAACACAAGATCATCAGCATAAAGTGCCGCCTTCACTCCCCTTGGCAATTCAGACACAAGATCGTTGATGAAGAGTAAGAAGAGCGTCGGGGACAGGACTCCTCCTTGTGGGACACCGTGCCGTAGAAGGAACTTCTTACTGCTTCTTTGGTTCAAGCTTACTCTTGCCCTTCTATTGAATAGATAGGACTTGATCCACTTCAGCATGTTTCCTCCAACTCCATTCCTCATCAGTTTGACTTGGAGTCCGTCAGTCCAGACTTTATCGAAGGCCCTTTGAAGGTCTATCCATGCTGTCAGGACAACCTTCTGTTCCTGGAAAGCATCTTCAATTTCTTGTGCCAGGTAGGTAGTCTGGTCCTCGGTGGAGTGGAATTGCCTGAATCCAGCTTGTTGTTTTGCAAGTAAGTCGTTCGTCTCCAGATACCATTTAAGGCGTGCATTTACAATTCTCTCCATCGTCTTCCCAACACAGCTAGTGAGGCTTATTGGACGGTAGCTTCCAGCCTGCTTCGGATCCTTGCCTTTCTTGTGGATAGGTATCATAATGGCCTCTTTCCAGACTTGGGGAAGTTGGCCTTGTGTCCAGCTGTGGTTGAAGATGTCTAGGAGTTTGTGCATTGCTGAACTGCCTAGATGGGTGATCATTTCATTGGTCACATTGTCTGGTCCTGGAGACTTCTTTAATTTCAGCTGCCTGACTGCTGTCTGTAGTTCGTGCAGGGTCAGGCTTTGGCTCATGCGGTCTGATGTCACATCATCTGTTTTCCTGTCCCTTTGTTCTCTTCTTACTTCTCTCTGTCTCTCTCTACTGACAGGAATGTCACTGACATCTTTGTAGTTGCTGGCAAAGACATTTGCCGCTTGTTTGCCTGTCAGCAGCTCTCCATTCTCTTCCAGAGTTACTGAGCCTCTCGCTTGGACTTCATCGTCATTCAGCTGTTTCGTTAACCTCCACAGCTTACGGCCATCTCGCTCCAGGTTGAGTGATGCTGTTTTGTTTCTCCAGCTCTTTCTCTGGGCTTCAAGTTTGTGCCGCAGGAATTTGGCCTTGGCTCGCTGTAGTGAGAGGTTGCTTTCTTGTGAGGGGTTGCTTTCTGCTTCCACCCTGGCTTCTGTCAACTTAGTCTGGAGGTCTTCCAACTCCCTACTCCAGTATGGCTTGTAGTCTTTTCTGGCCCCACGTGGTATCGCCTTCTGTGCTGCGTTTAGTATGCATGCATTGAAGTCTTTCACAACTTTGTTTATATCTCTACCATCCACTCTGATATCTCTGCAGAGGTCATCACTCAGACGTTTGTATAAGGTCCAGTCGGCCTTCTTGTAGTTCCATCTGGGGATGCTTGAGGATGAAGAGGTAGAATGGTTTATGATGAGGTGAACTGGACGATGGTCGCTTCCTCCTAGTTGTTCACAGACTTCTCTCTTGATATGCCCTTGGATATCTGCAGTGCAGAAAGCTAAGTCAGGGGTCGACGTTGTGTGCCATCTCCTAGAGTAGAAAGTTGCCAGATCTTCAGGCTGGTTGATAAGATTAAGCTTGTTTTCATCTTGCCAGTTCTCCACTTCCTCTCCGCGTCGGTCCATGTGGTCATATCCCCAGCTTTGTGAATGACTGTTGAAGTCGCCAACAACAATGAAGTTAGATTCTTCTGTTGGGATACTGTCTAGGGAAATAGCTTTGTCATTTGGAGAGTAGAGATTCACAAGCTTCAGATTGAAATCGTTCTTCCTGAGACTCAGAACCTGGAATTCAGAGTCATCCATATGCGTTTTAGTCTGGACTACATTGATGTTGTTCCGGACTAATGTCAGGATGCCTCCTTTCTTTCTGCCTTCTCTGTCACATCGGAAACTCTGGTATCCTCTGACCTTGAAGGATTTCGCTGGCTGCAGATGAGTTTCCTGAATGCAGCAGACATTTATGTCCTGTTCATGAAGGATATGTTCTAGCTCTGTCTTTTTGTTAAAGACTCCTTCTGCGTTCCAATGCATCACCTTGAAAGGATGATGTTGGTCTTTTCTCCTCATAGGCTTATTGTAGCCAGCTTTCTTTCCTCCTCTTCTCTTGGCTTGTTGTGGAATGAAGGAGGGACCCCCAGTAGCTGTGGGTGGACTCTGTCGAGGCTCAGAGCCCGGCACTGAATCTCCCTGGTGGGATCTCAGAGACTCAGCACCACATCGAGTAACACCGGTTGATTGTGTAGACATAGCGATGTACATGACGTCATGGTTTGTTAAGGGAGTGCCAATGGCCTAACGTCTCCGATTTCAACTCCCTAGGTTTTCTGTCGGGGTTACCTCACCCTTAGCCTTTGCCGATCCAACGACAAACCACAAGGCAGTGGTTTCCTACTTAACCCTGTAGGCGGGGAACCTTATATCCCTGGGAACACAGGGGCCATTTTACCCTTTGGCTGGGGGTCTGTTCATGGGCATCAGGGCATTTCCATATGCCGGTGGGCCTGGCATGCCGCATGTCTGGGGGCAGACCACCTCCGAGTCCCTGTAGTTCAGCCTGAGGCCGCGAGGTACTAAGTTGACGTGTGTCGCCACTAGGAGGCACTACATAGGACTTGTCTGTAGAGAGGCTATGTACTGGCAGTGAAGACTTACGCACTTCAGCTTCATTTTCGCACAGGGCTAGCCAGCGGTATAGGCTGAAAGCGAAGGTGACAAGCACGCAGGGCCCAACACTACACACAAGACGCATCAACAGACCATTTGACACGCAATTTTTTATGAAAAGGGAACGGAAAATTTACGCATGAAAAAAAGTTATTAAGAGAAGTTACTAGATAATTATGAAGTAAGAGCAACTGCTCTTAACCTTTTACCACTTAGATACGCATTTTGACGCATCTGTAGTCTATTAGAAAATCAAATTAAATATAAGACCTTTCTTGCTAGATTTAAATTTTAAAGGCTTTATTTCGAACCATGAGGTACTGATGAGCAGTAAACAGCATAAAACCTTAACAGACGGCTTTTTACTCGCAAACTGTTCTGGTTTTATGCTTTTTGCATTTTCACTTTGCTTCTGATGGGGAAAGGGTTAAGAACTGCACTTCTCCCTAATGAGATCCATCAATCTATAAATGTGCAGCCCCTTAAAAGTAACAGATTAATGCTTTAGACAAAAACAAAGGAAGATAATTAAACCAAGTGCAATAACTAAACTATTACAAAAAGCTGATATCTTGCTCAAAGTTCTTCTCAATTAATTTTTCCTAAATATGAAGCATCATTTTAATGTATTGAACACTGTTTAAGCTTAACAACAAAAGACACATGTAAATGCAACTGAGTAGTCTTTTTTTAAGTAAGGTTTGCATGTAAGCTTTATACTAACATAACTTTCAGTGCAATACATTAATCCAAACTTTACTCAAAAACAGTTTTTCTATTTTATTATTACTTAATGAAAACTAACTGACTCACAATCACCGACACAGATACCAAGCAAATCGCATGACTCCAGAATGGACATTAACTCAGGCTTTTCCCCAGGCAGTTTAAGCACAGCGGGTCCGCGGTGCCTGGACGTAAAAATCAATTTTGCCGCGGCGCTTGTTTTTCCGATCATGTCTTTTTGTTTGTTACTAAATATTATAATAGAGGACTAAGATGAAATAAATTCAGTAAAAACAAATAAAAAGATAACAAAAATGTCTTTTAATAGCTCTTAAGTAATAAAGATTTTCAGTTAGAACAATAAATATATATAAATCTACACGGGAAATGGGCATCAACTCCCTTCCATGCTGCCTTACCGCTGTGCCTGGCCAAAAGCCTGGGGAAATGCCTGATTAACTGATTAACATCCACTGGCACAGATACATATACTTAGCAAATCTCATCACAACAAAATTGAAACTAACTGATTAACATACCACTGACACAGATTCCAACCAAATCACATCACTCCTGAATGGAAATTAACTGATCTACATCCATAAGCACACTTGCAAACCAAATCACATCACACCACAAAGGTAGCCTACTGATTCACTGTTTATTTTCTTACAAATTCATTTCTTTCCAGAAAAGTAACTAGTTGACAAACTAATTCACACCTCACCTCAGAAATAAATTAGTGTTGGTTAATACCACAATATCAACCAAATTGCTGTTATGTTGTTAAATATTTATTTATCGTGACTATAATGTTTAACTTTCTATGATGTTGGATACAACAATCTAGGTACTAATCACCTTAATGTTTTAATTCTTTTTGTTTTCTAAAACAATATATTTTACATTAATAACTTAGGTTGAGCTCAAAACAAGGCTCACATCTCTTTGAAATTCATTTCAAATTATACTAGCTTTTCTGCAATTACGTTACTAATTTTTCAGTAAGCTTTACAGTTAAAAAATATACATGTATAAATAAAACAGAATGTTAAATTGCAATATAGTGCTTATTAAATTGTCAAAAAAAGTTAATTATTAGTGTTGTACATGAAAAAAAGCATTCAAGAAAATGTGTAAATACACATATTTTTCAGTGCGAAAAAGGTCTAAGAGAATTATATTATCAATATTTTCTCTTAGTTTGTATCAGTTACAAAATATTATCTGTTCTAGAGGTCTTCAAAATACAAATTCATTTTTCGGTAAATATATTCCTCAATTATTGCTAAAAGTTTCATTTAGAATGTTTCTTAACATCAACCACCTGAATAAAAAAGAGCTCTAAGTAGCACTTCACTGCAGATAGAACCTTTTCACACTAAAAATATATATAATTTCACTTAGAGCTTTACGACAAATTTCAATTTTAGTTTTTATTTTAGTGCCTGGAACTAAGAGAGTTTAGTACATGATGGGCATGGGTGTGGCGATACAAAATATACAAAAAAGTCATTTTGTGAAAAAATATCAGTTAGAGTCCTTTTGCTTTCACCCCTCGATATGGTGATTACAAAAGCTTACATAGAGTACAAAGAACATATGGTGATCACAATAGCTTACATAGAGTACTCAGAACATATGGTGATTACACTAGCTTACATAGAGTACAAAGAACATATGGTGATTACAATAGCTTACCTAGAGTACTCATAACATATGGTGATTACACTAGCTTTCCTAGAGTACACAGAACATATGGTGATTACAATAGCTTACCTAGAGTACTCATAACATATGGTAATTACACTAGCTTACATAGAGTACAAAGAACATATGGTGATTACAATAGCTTACATAGAGTACTCATAACATATGGTGATTACAATAGCTTACCTAGATAGTCAAAACATATGGTGATTACAATAGCTTACCAAGATAGTCAGAACATATGGTGATTACAATAGCTTACCAAGATAGTCAGAACATATGGTGATTACAATAGCTTACCAAGATAGTCAGAACATATGGTGATTACAATAGCTTACCAAGATAGTCAGAACATATGGTGATTACAATAGCTTACCAAGATAGTCAGAACATATGGTGATCACAATAGCTTACCAAGATAGTCAGAACATATGGTGATTACAATAGCTTACCAGATAGTCAGAACATATGGTGATTACAATAGCTTACCAAGATAGTCAGAAAATATGGTGATCACAATAGCTTACCAAGATAGTCAGAACATATGGTGATTACAATAGCTTACCAAGATAGTCAGAACATATGGTGATTACAATAGTTTACCAAGATAGTCAGAACATATGGTGATCACAATAGCTTACCAAGATAGTCAGAACATATGGTGATTACAATAGCTTACCAAGATAGTCAGAACATATGGTGATTACAATAGCTTACCTACTGTACTCAGAACATATGGTGATTACAATAGCTTACCTAGAGTACAAAGAACATATGGTGATCACAATAGCTTACCAAGATAGTCAGAACATATGGTGATTACAAAAGCTTACCTAGAGAGTAGAGTACTCAGAACATATGGCGATTACAATAGCTTACCTACTGTACTCAGAACATATGGTGATTACAATAGCTTACCTAGAGTACTCAAAACATATGGTGATTACAATAGCTTTCCGACTGTACTCAGAACATATGGTGATTACAATAGCTTACCTAGAGTACACAGAACATATGGTGATTACAATAGCTTACCTAGAGTACTCAGAACATATGGTGATTACAATAGCTTACCTAGAGTACTCAAAACATATGGTGATTACAATAGCTTTCCTATATTACTCAGAACATATGGTGATTACAATAGCTTACATAGAGTACACAGAAAATCTGGTGATTACAATACCTTACCTACTGTACTAAGAACATATGGTGACCACAACAGCTTACCTAGAACACTCTGAACATATAGTGATAACAATAGCTTACCTAGAGTACTCAAAACATATGGTGATTACAATAGCTTAACTAGAGTACTAAGAACATATGGTGATTACAATAGCTTATCTAGAGTACTAATAACATATGGCGATCACAACATCTTAACTAGAGTACAAAGAACATATGGTGATTACAATAGCTCACCTAGAGTACAAAGAACATTTGGTGATTACAAAAGCTCACCTAGAGTACACAGAACATATGATGATTACACTAGCTTTCCTAGAGTACTCAAACCATATGGTGATTACAATAGCTCACCTAGAGTACACAGAACATATGGTGATTACAATGGCTCACCTAGAGTACACAGAACATATGGTGATTACAATGGCTCACCTAGAGTACACAGAACATATGGTGATTACAATAGCTCACCTAGAGTACACAGAACATTTGGTGATTACAAAAGCTTACCTAGAGTACACAGAACATATGGTGATTACACTAGCTTTCCTAGAACACTCAGAACATATGATAATTACAATTGCTTACATAGAGTACTCAGACCATATGGTGATTACAATAGCTTACCTAGAGTACACAGAACATATGGTGATTACAATAGCTTACCTAGAGTACTCAGAACATATGGTGATTACAATTGCTTACATAGAGTACTCAGACCATATGGTGATTACAATAGCTTACCTAGAGTACTCAAACCAAATGGTGATTACAATAGCTTACAAAGAGTACTCAGAACATATGGTGATTACAATAGCTTACCTAGAGTACTCAAACCATATGGTGATTACAATAGCTTACAAAGAGTACTCAGAACATATGGTGATTACAATAACTTACCTAGAGTACACAGAACATATGGTGATTACAATAGCTTACCTATGGTACTCCTAACATATGGTGATTACAAAAGCTTACCTAGAGTGCACAGAAGATATGATGACTACAATACCTTACCAACAGTACTCAGTACATATGGTGATCACAATAACTCCTTGAGTACTCGGAACATATGGTGATTACACTAGCTTTCCTAGAGTACACAAAACATATGGTGATTACAATAGCTTACCTATGGTACTCCTAACATATGGTGATTACAAAAGCTTACCTAGAGTGCACAGAAGATATGATGACTACAATACCTTACCAACAGTACTCAGTACATATGGTGATCACAATAACTCCTTGAGTACTCGGAACATATGGTGATTACACTAGCTTTCCTAGAGTACTCAGAACATATGGTGATTACAATAGCTTACCTAGAGTACTCAGAACATATGGTGATTATAATAGCTTTCCTAGAGTATGCAGAACATATAGTGATAACAATATCTTACCTAGAGTACAACGATCATATGGTGATCACAATAGCTTGCCTAAAGTAATCAGAACATATGGTGATTAAAATAGCTTACCTAGAGTTCTTTGTGCTAAGGTGAGCTAACAAGAGCTGTCAGAGGACAGCGCGCTCGACTATTTGAGTGCTTGACAGTATAATGTAAGCCATCATTGGGAAATTGATCATATTTAATAATTTATTTGACGATCTTTCAAAAATAAAAAAGGAAAAAAAAATTGGGAGGGGGGGGTTGAGAGGGGGTATAATGTGGGGTGTGGTCATTTATTAGACGATCTTTCAAAAATAAAAAAAGGAAAATAAAATTGTTTTGGGGGGTAGGGGGGGAGTAGGGGGGGGGGGGGAGAAGGGGGTATAATGTGGGGGGGGGGGTAATTTATAAGATGATGTTTAAAAAAAAAATTGGGGGTGGGGGGGGGGAGGGATTCTGGGTAGGGGCCTGGGGTATTGTTTGGGAGGGGGGAATCCATTGTCGTAATCAGGTAAGTGTTGTTTTGTCAAAGTGATAATAAAATGTGACAATAAATAAAGAAGTTATGGCAATTTAAGCAAAATGTTCAATTATCTAAGTGGAAAAGGGGCCATAATTATGACAAAATGCTTGATAGATTTGTCTGCTCTTGTTTATAGGTTGGGGTCATATTGGTTAACAAGTTTGCAAAATATAAAAGCAATAAGTCAAAGGATATAGGAAATATTTGGGGTAGTACGCAAAGTTTAACATAGATTTATCAATAATATGCATATTCTAAGTATAAAAGGGGCAATAATTCTGTCAAAATGCTTGATACAGTCGTATGCTCTTGTTTATAGGTTGGGGTCATGATAGTAAACAAGTATGCAAAATATGAAAGCAATATGTCAAGGGACATTGAAAATATTTGGGGTAGTACGCCAACTTTAACATTTGCTGCATATTCTAAGTGGAAAAGGGGCCATAATTATAACAAAATGCTTGATAGAGTTGTCTGCTCTTGTTTATAGGTTGGGGTCATGTTGGTAAACAAGTATGCAAAATATGAAAGCAATATGTCAAGGGACAATCAAAATAATTGGGGTAGTACGAAAACTTTAACATTTGCACGCTAACGGAAACGGCACGGAAACGCCGACGCCAGGGTGAGTAGGATAGCTCCACTATATGTATTTCATATATAATAATCGAGCTAAAAATGGCAAACACCACAACAATGAAAGTGCATAATGTCATACAAGTGCCTCAAAGTAGACAAGGGTGGGCACATTGCTCTAACAATAAGCATGTACCTGTATATAAAGATGGTCCAGATTATAACCAGAAGTGGAACTTTATTTTTTGCCCTCCATATGCCAAGTAGAAATGGAAGCACGTGCAGACCCATGATGACTGGGTAGCCCTGTGTGAGATACCAGTGCCAAGGATGGGTGCCATAGAAGGAGCCCCCACCCCCTAGGACATTGAACTTGAGGAAGTTATACTGCACGCAGGTCCACTCTCCATAGAACACACGGTCAAGTGCGGCTGACAGCAGCAAGGTTACTGGGCTGTAAAACACAAACCACTGGCATGAGCAGGGTTAACACAGGGTTTTCTTTTTAGAAAAGACATTTTATACAATAAGATTCGCACTTTATGCACTTAATTAAATAAGATTCACACTCAGCCTCAACTTGACCAAACAATACTTTGTTTAACAATGTCCATTTACTTAGAGTACAACTTAAGTCTTTAACTGATATGGTAATTTTTATATCACAAACACATTCTTTTCTGAGTCAGTATTTACCCAACAAGAAAGTAGTGCTTGAGTGTAGCAGGTAGCCTGTGTGTGTTGGTCTGAAGATGCCAGGCACACATGAGGATCCAGATGATGGCCGCTGTGGGCCGTACGAGGATGGACAAGGCCGCCAGAGACAGGAACCTCCTCACTGACTGCCTGAACACAACACAACAACTAGTCAACAGCAGCATAATACTTCTAGAATATACTGTTTCTGTTGCAAAGAACCAGTATCTATATATGTTTCTTTACATCTTTACATGTTATTTTCTATATATATATTTGCCTCAACGATCCAGTTGTGTTGGTACATTAGGAACAGAAATATGAGTACAAAGACACATGTAGGTTTAAAGGAGTGTCCAATTCGTAACCTGGAGATAAATTTTGTGGAGGACCAGAGAAGATTTTCAAAGTTATTACACAAATAAAGTTTATCTCGACTAACAATGTGTCAGAAGAACACTGATACCCCACTTTGTCACTAGACTCAGAAACGAATGATGTATGACAGGCATTTAACAAAGCAGAAAGCAGATATGAATCTGTAGTACTTTGTTCTCTTAAAGAAAATGAATATTTCTCCCTGATTGTATGTTTTTTTGCTTTTTGGGAAATTCATCCTCTGAACTGTTGTGCATGATATAAATTTCTTTGTGAACAATTTGTATGTGACATATACGAAAATTAAGTACTAAAATTGCAAATTTGCAGCCTTGTCAGGACACTGACATGGTATGGTTTGAACAATCTTTCATTCCCAATGTTACATGCCAAGTACCAAACCTCTGGGGCTTGCAGTATCAAAGGAGTAAAACTTTTTCAACTCGAGGTTGCATGGGGATGACAGAAATGCTTGAGTAATTAAATGTCTTGAGTAATAAAGGTGTCAACATAAATAAGCTGGAAAATTTCACAAACATGTTTAACTGCCAGCGTTATTTTAAGTTAGAGACATAAATATTACAATGTTCAGTATAAATTTTCAACTTATGGATGATAAAAATTGCACAAAATCTGTTAAGTTGTCAGTATTATACCAATGGTTGAAGCTATGCTATTATATACTGAATAAAAGATAATACATTTAATAAAAGAATGAGGATACAATTTTGTATTTATTGATAATAAGATTATTTTAATTTACTTGTGTTCAGTACACATGGCAATCATTTGTCCCTGTCAGACAATCTCTACACAAGAGGTGTGAATAATCTTGAGTTATGAAGGGTAATTTTAAACATTGCACATGATAAGGGAACAGCACATGAGTTATAAAGTTAGTGATCTCAAGAAAGGTGGTAATGTTTTAATGATCTACATGTGTATTGAAGATTTTGCAGGGACTATGAGAACTGTCCAAGTAACAGTAGGTTCTTGAGCCTTTCTCCAGTTTCATTTTAGATTTTGTAATTTTTTATAATATACAGGTAAGCGACAACAGCTCCCCCCAGGACAGTGCCATGATTTGAGCAAACTAGAGGACCCAGTATGATATAAGGCGCAAAATACTACAACTCTGACAAAGGTTCATTAAGATCGGGCAAAAAATGTGACAGCTTGAGCCTTAATGAGGTCAATGTTGACCACACATGAGTCAGAGGCAAGACTGACAAAAGTAACCACAAAAGCTTACTATAAGCACTTTGCTTTTAAGTGTAAATGTAAATCTCAATCCCATGACCATGTAAAAAAATAACTTTAATTAACAAATTTTAACCCTTTCAGTGCGGGAACCGAATTTTGAAGGCCTTTGCAAACAGTTTGGATCCAGATGAGACGCCACAGAACGTAGCGTCTCATCAGGATCAAAACTGTTTGCTATTCTGAAGAAAATGCTAATTTTAGAAATTCAGCAGACGACGTTTTAGCAGAAGACAAATTTCCCAGCATGCAAATTTTAATGTTTTGAAAAGAATTCTGCATTCTTACTGTGTGGTCACTTTCAACGGCCATGGATAGTAATATAGTGCAGCAGTTACAATTGCTGTCTCAGTGCTGTTTGTTAGAGTCCTAGTGGAACAATAGAGCATGAACCAGTTAGTCATCTGACAGAACAATGCCCACTGGGCAGTGGCGCGGTCACTGAGTAGCCAGGACAACTTGTACAGGTAGAGGTCTCCACAGGCTGCTATCACTCCTTGAATGATGCGGGGAAACTTGATCTGAAAATACCGAACACTTCACATGTCATACAGAAAACTAAATCTTCTTTCTTGCTTTCTCAGTTTAATATTGTGCAAGTCTTTTTTAGATAACTGAATAATAATAAAACTAAAAAATTAGCTAATTAAAAATTAGATTTTAATTTCACTTAGAAGATAATGATATTGTGTTGCTTAAGACCTTGTTTACAGTTTCTATTCAGTTCACTGTAAAGACCAGCTTGAAAGTTCTTGTGTTAAATGGACTTGTTCTCAGATTTTGGGGGTTGTTTAGTTTGTCATTAAATAATTGAATTTGATATACGTAAACGTTGATATAAAGAAGCTGAAGTATAGTACAAGATGGAATTTAAGAAAAAACAAGATGTGTTTGTGAAACACTATGCCCACCAGTCAATGCAAAGGACAAACATGATAATGACAAAATTTTGTGAAAGATTAAAGACTCCAGCCCAAAATACCAGGCATTTATAAGCAAGAGTGACATTTTGTAATAATAATTGCTAAATAGCATATCATGCAATTGTTTACACAATTTTTTTTACACAAAAAATCATTTTGACCCGTATATTTGAGCTTTGACCTTAAAGGATGACCTTGACTTTTCACTCTGCATGCATGACAAATATAAAGTTGCTACCTTAAACGGTTGAAAAATTTGGCCAAAGTTGAAGTATTTAAGCTTGTACAAGAACTTGACCTTTGAAGTTGATGGGTGACCTTGACCTGACCTTACCAAATAACAAATACAAATGTTCAGCTATATGAGATACATATGCATATGAGAATTTATAAGCAATTTTGACCAATATATTTGACCTTGAAGGATGACCTTTACCTTGACCTTTCACCACTCAAAATGTGCAGATCCATGAGATACACATGCATGCCAAATATGAAGTTGCTATCTTCAATAATGCAGATTTTGACCCATTTAATTGACCTTTGACCTTGAAGGATGACCTTTACCTTTTGACCACTCAAAATGTGCAGCTCCATGAGGTACACATGCATGCCAATTGGCAAGCTGCCAAGTTGCTATGTTTAATATAGGTAAAGTGTACATTAAATCAGCGATTATCAACCATATGTTTGACATTTGACCTTGAAGGATGACCTTGACCTTAACCTTTCTCCACTGAAAATGAGCAGCTCCATGATGTACCTATGCATGCCAAATAGCAAGTTGCCAAGTTGGTTTGTTCAATATTGCAAAAGTGTACATTAAATGAGGGATTTTGACCCATATGTTTGACATTTGACCTAAAAGGATGACCTTGACCTTGACTTTTCATGACTCAAAATGTGCAGTTCCATGTGGTACACATGCATGCCAAATAACAAGTTGCCAAGTTGGTATGTTAAATATAGCAAAGTGTACATTAAATGAGCGATCTGACCCATATGTTTGACCTTTGACATTGAAGGATGACATTTACCAGTGTTTTTTTCCATTTAAATCGAGTCCGGTAACCGGACCCATTCCCAATGGAAAAAAGTATATATATTTCCCAAAGGGGAGCTGAAAATTCCCAATGGAAGGTTTAAAAAAAAATATATTGCAAAAGTTATAACAAATGTTAAAGTTTGATGCAAACAAACAAATACACAAACAAACAAAGCAACAGACAGGGTAAAACAATATGTCCCCTTGTTTATACTGGTGGACATAAAAAGGTAAAATGGATAACTTCAACTGCGATTGAACCACTGACCTTTGAATCAACAAGACAAGAGATGTGTTTGTCAGAAACAAATGCCCCCTATTGCGCCCCTTTGAATATTTTTTTTGACCTTTGACTTTAAAGGATGACCTTAACCTTGATCTTCCACCACTCATAATGTGCAGCTTCATGAGAATGCCGCTTTGATTAAAAAAAAAAATTACCTTTGACCTTGAAGGATGACCTTGACCTTGAACTTCCACCACTCAAAATGTGCACCTTCATGAGATACACATGCATGTCAAATATCAAGTTGCTATCTTCAATATTGAAAAAGTTATGGCCAATGTTAAAGTTTTCGGACGGACAAACGCCATATATTTGACATTCGACCTTGAAGGATGACCTTGACCTTCACCTTTCACCACTCAAAATGTTCAGCTCCATGAGATACACATGCATGCCAAATATCCAGTTGCTATTTTCAATAGTGAAAAAGTTATGGCCAATGTTAAAGTTTTTGGATGGACGGACGCTGTATTTGACATTTGACCTTGAAGGATGACCTTGACCTTCACCTTTCACCACTCAAAATGTTGAGCTCCATGAGATACACATGCATGCCAAATATCCAGTTGCTATTTTCAATAGTGAAAAAGTTAAGGCCAATGTTAAAGTTTTTGGATGGACGGGCGCCATATTTGACATTTAACCTTGAAGGATGACCTTGACCTTTCACCACTCAAAATGTTCAGCTCCATGAGATACACATGCATGCCAAATATCAAGTTGCTTTCTTCAATAGTGAAAAATGTATAGCCAATGTTAAAGTTATTTTCGGACGGACGGACAGACTGACTTACACACATACTGCCTGACGGACAGTTCAACTGCTATATGCCACCCTACCGGCGGCATAAAAAGCTAACAGAAATTTGTCTTTAGGAATTGAAATCACGATTTGTTACTAAACACATGTACCTCAATAAGCGCCGTTAACTTACCAACATGACTCTGTTATCCATTCCCAGTATTGCCAAAATCTTGTAGAAAATGGCAAAAATACTTGGATATAAATAGCCTCTAAGACCGTTATTCCATTCCCATGTTTTATAACCATATCTGAAACAAGAAAAAAATACATTTTCAAATCAACATATTGTAGTCTGGCATGCTCATGCATCCATACCTGTTTACGTAAACAATACTTTTAAGAACAAGAGATGTAATTGTCAGAAACACTCGGCTCCCTATTGCGCCGCTTTGAAAAAAATAAATATATTTTTTGACCTTTGACCTTGAAGGATGACCTTGACCTTGAACTTCCACCACTCAAAATGTGCAGCTTCATGAGAACACTGCTTTGATAATTTTTTTGACCTTTGACCTAGAAGGATGACCTTGACCTTGAAGGATGACCTTGACCTTGAACTTCCACCACTCAAAATGTGCAGCTTCATGATAACGCCGCGTTGATTTTTTTTTGACCTTTGACTTTGAAGGATGACCTTGACGGATGACGTTGACCTTCCACCACTAAAAATGTGCAGCTTCATGAGAACGCCGCTTTGAACTTCTTTTTTTTTTACCTTTGAACTTGTAGGATGACCTTGACCTTGAACTTCCACCACTCAAAATGTGCAGCTTCATGAGATACACATGCATGCGAAATATGAAGTTGCTATCTTCGATTAGGAAAAAGTAATGGCCAATGTAAAAGTTTTCGGATGGACAGACGCCATATATTTGACATTTGACCTTAAATGATGACCTTGACCTTGAACTTCCACCACTGAAAATGTGCATCTCCATGAGATACACATGCATGCCAAATATCAAGTTGCTATCTTCAATATTGAAAAATGTATAGCCAATGTTAAAGTTTTCGGACGGACAGACGCCCTATATTTGACATTTGACCTTGAAGGATGACCTCAACCTTCCCCTTTCACCACTCAAAATGTTCAGCTCCATGAGATAGCAGAGATACCATACACATGCATGCCAAATATCAAGTTGCTATCTTCAATAGTGAAAAAGTAATGGCCAATGATAATGTATTTTCGGACTGACAGACAGGCCGACATACAAACATACACACATACTGACTGACGGACAGTTCAACTGCTATATGCCACCCTACCGGGGGCATAAAAAGTAACTACAGATAACAGTACCCAATCTATCCCAATTTTCTATTTTAATAAGTATTGTCATACTTTTGACTACACAAACAGTGCTTTATTTTATTAAAGTATAACTGGACATTTAGCATTGGCAACAGGCCACATTTTTTGACACGCAACACATATATAAAGTTTAAATGGAATATAATGCAAAAGCATGTTGAAGTGTTTGTTGTTTAATCAAGCTTTCAAGCCATAGACGTCTGCCTGTTTGTTCATTGACACAAATTTGTCAGGCAAAGTTCTACTACAGTTTCCCATGAACAACATTCAAACTTGCCCGCATTGTTCTTGATATTAAGTTGTGTACATGCCATTTTCATTTTGTCCTACATTTGTACTCAAACTTAGTTCACAGCATATCTTACTAAATGAGTTTTCAAATTGACACTTAATAGGTAGATCTCATTAAGTGAATGTTCAGTGCTCAACAACCATAACTCTTGCTCCCTTTATTGAGGTGTGTACCCATAAGTATTTTTGTCTGTACTATATCAAAAAAACTATCAGAGGTATCAATTTGAAAGTAGCTAGGTACCAGTAGGTAGAACTCATTGAGGGGATGTTTTGACCAAGTTTGATGAAGAATAGATTTAACAAATTACTTCAAGATTTCTCTATAGCCATACAAGGAAAACTACCATGCACACTGGTGAAAATGTATTTTAACTGATTGCAACTGTTTTCAAACTTGGCTAACATGTGAAAAGAACAAAATGTTCTGACAGAGTTTCATGATGATTGGACTCAAAACGGTACTTGAAGAACATTAACAAGGTTTCACTATAACCATGTAAGTAATCTTCCCGCTACCTGGCTGCCATTTTTTTTAGCAGACATGCACCATTTACAAACCTGGCATAGATATCATTAGAAAAAATATTCTGACCATCATGATGATTTGACCAAAAATGTGAAATCTAGAGCTTGAACAAGGTTTGTGAAACACTATGTCCCCCCATATATTTGACCTTTGACCTTGAAGGATGACCTTGATATTGACCTTTCACCACTCAAAATGTGCAGCTCCATGAGATACACATGCATGCCAAATATGAAGTTGCTATCTACAATATTGCAAAAGTTATGGCAAATGTTAAAGTTTTACAATTTTGACCCATATTTTAGACATTTGACCTTGAAAGATGACCTTGACTTTTCACCGCTCAAAACGTGCAGCTCTATGAGAAACACGTGCATGCCAAATATGAAGTTGCTATCTTCAAAATTGCAGAAGTTATGGCAAATGGTGAAGTTTGATGCAAACCAACAATCCAAAAAAACAACAAACAAACCAACAGACAGGGCAAAAACAATATGTCCTTCAGTTTATACCGGGTGACATAAAAATTTCTGTTTCAAGCTTTTTCTTTCATCTTACTTAGTGACCCAGCTTTTGACTCAGTCTGACACAGATTCAAACTCTACTCAGGTGTAATTGGGACAAATTGTTCTGACAATGTTTCATGAAAATTGGACAATATACTTGGCCTCTAGAGTATGAAAAATCTGTTTTTTTCAATTTTAACTTGTGGCCTAGTTTTTAACCTTAAGGTTAAGTATTTACAAGATATATTTGTACACCTTACGACGTACAACGGATGACAGACAATAGATAAAAGATTATCCCAAAAGTTCAACATGAGCATGTTCATTATATTCATTATTATTATTTGTTGTGAAAAGCCAAAGTGGACAATGGGTGACAGGCTCTGGAGAGTCTCCAGTGATCTTTAACATTACCGTAATCAGTCATTGTGTACCATGCAGACTTAACTTTTATAATTACCGGGGGTATTCTGATGTTTTCATACTGGTTTGTTTGTTGGTTTGGAAAAAATACACTTTAAATGATACCATATTGATGATGTGGTAAGTGCTTACCCGTAAGCCATATGATGTGCAACTTCAATTGATTGCCAGTATTCATCCGGAACAAAGCTTGTTTGAATCAGTAAAGAGTTAACAATTCTTATGCAAATAAGGGCAAAAAATAAAGACTTTTCTGAAGACATAATCTTCTTGACAATCAGTGGACCTAAAATTTCATCATCAAACAGATAGCTCTCATGGTCTTCTGGATTCTGACGAATTTGCTCATGAGGTGACGAAGCTCTGCTGCTTTTGAATCGCTCAAAATCAATAAAACTGTTGCATTTCTTTCTCCGTCGTATTGTAGCAGCACTTTTTGCATCCTTGGTCATCTGAAAAAATGTTCATATGCCAACAGATTATAATTAAACTAAATTCAATATCAGTCGAAGAATATCCTACTGCAATAGTTGTGTAATAGTGAACACATTTAAACAAGGCTGACAAGGAAACACACAAATTCACTTCTTTCAATTTAAACCTATTTACTTAAGCATGATTGGATTGAAAACCTTAGGCTTATTGAAATACTCTTGAGTCTGTTTGCAAGGTAGAACCAGTACTTGTTGTCTTTTGGGGGATCTAAAGAACGCTTACACAATGGGGATCGAACCTTAACCCCCTTGTCTCCAGTTGTTATGCATTTCTTTAAAAATTTAAGTTACAATTCCAAATATCACCTGGAGTTCGATGACATACAGAGTTTTAGTTAGAAAATTATAGGACCAAAACACTCAATTGAAACTAATTTTAGCACTTAATTCTTATTTTGCCATGAATAATGTGTCACTGCAAAATTTGCAAAAAGCTAATAATTGCATGATTTACGTGGTGATTTATTCTACACTATGAAAAATTAACATAAGTATGGTACTGTTCCCTCATATCGAGCGTCTTCTGATAAATTTGTTTACATTTAAAACGATGCTCTTGTGATGACAACACAAGCATGCGCTCCTAATATATTGTTTTACTAACATCACTACGCTTGAACATAAGTACAAGCACAACCAAAATGAGGGGAAAAAGCATTTCAACACCTTACTCATTAATACATTGGTAAACAGTACCATCACAACAAAAAAAATGAATGCTGAGCAGGTGTAGAATGTAGTTGCAATAATTCAACTCTCAGCTTAGGCTGAGAGTTGCAATGCGCTCTCTCTTGTCCATGGGTGCAAAATGTTATCAACAATGCAAGGGTTAAGGAACACTGAAGCTGCAAGAACTTATTAAACCACAAACTTATCTAAATGGTACCATTAAAGCAAGAAATAATTGATTTTATTGAATTAGATTTTGTTTTGTACGCTGTATCCGCCATATTGGAAAATTGACGCAATATTGGTTAGGTCGCAGTACACCAATATTTTGCACGTCGGGTTATGTGCTCCAGCCTATAAAGTCGATAACGATGTGGTATTCGATACAGAATACACTGTTTCAAATTTAAACATGACCATGTCAGCGAGAAAAGTGTGTTGAAACATCGTCGTGTTTTTATAGGGTGCATGCAAAGGATAACATCCGTAGGTTGTCATTTAGGTAAATTTAACATGTTTATGAAGTTTATTCATTATTTTCCTCAATTTGTCTCGAACGACGTCTGTTTAGTAAAGCGCAAGGATTCGCTGCACTGAACTGCACCCATGTTTATGAAGGGGTGCATATGGACTGCCAGAGCCGCCATAGCAAAAATTATCAAACTTTCAAAGGCTCTGGGAGTCTATTTATATGGACTAGTGTAGAATGCAGCAGATGTGTCTGAGCGAAAATTAATCAACAAATCTAACTGAATGTGTTTTTCTGTTTGAAAATGGTTAATTACCCCAATATGAAGGTTTTAATTTGATGCATTCATTTACAAAATGTATATTTGAAGACAAAAGCTTAAAACACTATTCTAGTAAGACAATATCATCAGGCTACCTTTTTGGGGAAAAAATAGCACACGTCGCTCTATTCAACTTCTGTTAATAAATAGATGACGTGTCTTTCTTTTCAACATCGAAGAACAAGTGCTGGCATGAATGCTGCTGCTGCTGAGGACCCAAAACAAACTCTATAATCAATATTCCAATACCCGGTATATCGTTGTTATTATTGTAGCTTTGCCTTCAATATGAAGATCGACTATTAAGATTACTCATTTTAAACCAAATAAATTGTAACAAAGTTAAGGTTAAATATCACACTTCTCCATATTTCAACAGAAGCTCAAGTGGTCGAAAATCAATTCAAATGTGTATTTGACCAAATATCAATGCACATTCATACAAACAATTTTTGTTTTATCATCTTTATTCGTTTACCATTTAAAAGTGAATTAGTTTCCCAAATGAAGTTTATTTCTAATTTTGTCCTCCAAATCGGAACGGAGCGAATGTCAATGTGGAGTGCTTACAAAACTCTAAACTTCTAGTTTTTGGACTATTTGGTCGAGTTATTTGATAAATATTAGAACAACGTTCGACTTTAATGATATAAAATATCAAAGACTTATAGAATACATTCTATAGGTCTTTGAAAATATGTTACAATCAAATACAAAACCCCTAATTACACTGAATATTTTAGATTTACGAAATGTGTGTGTCTCGTACGTTTATGGTTTGTTAATATCGAACGAGTCTTTTTAAAAGATGTGTTGCACGGATCTGTATAGAAAGCATATTTTGTTGATTATTGCTGTCCGGCTAATACTGCAGTAATTATTACACGCGCTCCTCAGCTTTTCCACCTAAGTTCAATCCCAAAGCCCTTGACATTCGAGTTTGGTTTGCGGTCACCGAACTGGGCGGAGAGGTTTCTAAATTTAATATGTACAAAACATAGCAACTATAAGTTGCAGTCATTACTCAAAATGTATCCCCAATTTCGTGAATCTGAAGAGATAAGAGTGCTTAGACACTCACAGAGTCCTCTCAAAATGCGGGGTCCTTCCTCGAGTACATGGTCGGTTTCAGCTTTTAAACATAAGCATGCGGGGACCTTCCTCATGTACAGGGTCGTTGGCAGCTTTTCAACATCAGGGCGACGTTTCAACATTAGTGCCGCGATGCGAGGACCTTCCTCGTGTGCAGGAGCGTTTGTGGCTTTTCCACATTAGGGCTGCGATGGAGGGACCTCCCTCGTCTACAGGGGCGTTGGCAGCTTTTTACATTAGAGCGGCGATGCGGGGACCGTCCTCGTGTACAGGGACTTTGGCTGCTTTTCAACATTAGGGCGGCGATGCGGGGACGTTCCTCGTGTACAGGGGCGTTGTCAGCTTTTTTACATTATGGCGCCGATGCCGGGACCTTCCTCGTGTACATGGGCGTTGGCAGCTTTTCGAAATTGAGGTGGTGAGGCGGAACCTTCCAGGGAAATACTATTTGCATTAATATTGTTATAATGTTCCTATTTGATTGGCCTTAGACATTAATAAGCATGCAATTACTGCATGTTTTTTATATCACCTTTTTATGTAAATGATACAGTGTCATAAATGCAAAAATTACAATCATATAAAGAAACACTGATCAACAACATGTCAAACATTGCCGAACATTGTCAGATCATTATAACAGAATGCGTTCATATTGGTATGGGCATTCTGCAAACCACATACCTGTATGTAATGGTTAAATTAACCCATTATGGCATATTCTATCGGAATGAACATGAAGCCAAAGTTGACATTTACTGGATAAGTTGGTACACGGACTCTATACGCTCCGTCGTGGTATACTCAGTTTTCATATGTAAATACATTTTTAGAATAAAAATGAGTCCCAGATAAAATCGTTGAAACAATGCTTTTCAATTGTATCTTTTTGATTATTTACAAACAAAACAAATATGTAAACATATTGGTGATATTTTCTTGTATGTGTATTATCTCGATGTCTGTTTAATTTGACATTGAATTTTTATTCCACAGACTATTTTCATAGCTGTGAACTTTATTTATAAACAAGCCTCTCATTTTTTATCCCGACGCTTTTTGAAAATATTGTGCTTATCTCCGTCGTCCGTATGTGCGTACGTCTGTCAGTCCGTCCTAGCCACTATCTCCTCTAACATTATAAGCACTAGAACCTAGACACTTACACACATGGTAGCTATGAGCATATGTGCGACCCTGCACTATTTGGAATTTCGATCTGACCCCTGGATCAAAATTTATGAGGGTGGGGCCGGGTCAGAGATTTTCACTCATTTTTTTATGTTATGTTCTTAAACATTGGCCATAACATTGCAATATTGAAGAAAGCAACTTCATATTTGGCATGCATGTGTATCTCATGGAGCTGCACATTTTGAGTGGCCAAAGGTCAAGGTCATATTCAAGGTCCAAGGTAAAAAATAAATCCAAGGGAAGTAATAAGCTTTAAAGGGAGGTAATTAATGAACCTTCCAAATGATTTTTTTTTAATAAATCAAAGCGGCGCAGTAGGGGGCATTGTGTTTCTGACAAACACATCTCTTGTTTTATGTTATTTTACATTAACTTCTTTATTTCTACACCGAGTTACTTCCAATTGATACTGAACATCTCTTACGACAACACGCCCAAATACGGTCAATCTCATGTATGCATGGCACTGGGGTACATCCCTGGGTAAAACACGCGGCGTGGGTATACGCGTCGGCCTCTGACGCGCCATTTATAGTTAGCATTTGTGAAAATAACATTTGCCTTTGTTTAAATGCAAAATGGTTATCTTTGAACCCCTTGAATTAATTATGATCGTTACAAGTGTAAAGACGATCATGTGTTTGGTACTGGTCAATATCTGATTTATGTCACATGGTCCGTTGAATGCCACGGATTAAGGGCAAGTATGAGGGGTTGCATTGACCAGCGAAAGAAATGCCAATTACTTAAAAAACGATCGAGGGAGGGACAGTGTAATTTTATTGACGGGACTGCTGATTTTGTTCAATATTATTACTGGCAAAAATATTGGTGCTGCGACCTCCTCAACTGCTGCTCCATGGCCGACGCCCGACACACTTTATAGCGTGTACACTGTATGGTTTTACTTAAACGCCACTGCGTGCAAAAGCGATTGATTATCGCAAAAGAGTGCCATAAAATTATGCCTTTGTATGTCCTTTAATAAAAGCATTTTGTTCAGTAATATCAATAGCAAATTCCTGTATGTATGGTATTTAAAGTAAATTATGTGCTAGGTTTGGTAGTTATATGTTTGTTTTGTTGTTATTCCAGCAAACAATTTGTTTTACCAAAATGTAGGTTAATCCGCACACATTTTAGAAAGATTAAACAATTTGAAACTAGCCGTTAACAATGTTGATTTTAAAACAAAGAGTTTTTATTACAACTAAATTTAAAATATTTTTAGCTCACATGAGCACAACGTGCTCATGGTGAGCTTTTGTGATCGCCTTTTGTCCGTTGTCCGTCGTGCGTTGTGCGACGTCAACACTTGCCTTGTTCACTCTCTAGAGGCCACATTTATTGTCCTCATGCATTATCTTCATGCAATTCGGTCAGAAGATTGGTTTCAATGATATCTTGGATAAGTTCGAAAATGGTTACGTTTGCTTGAAACACATGGCTGCCAAGGGGCGGGGCATTTTTCCTTATATGGCTTTATATGGCTATAGCAAAATCTTGTTAACACTCTAGAGGCCACATTTATTGTCCGATCCTCATCAAACTTGGTAAGAAAATTCATCCCAATGATATCTTGGACAAGTTCAAAAATGATGTCGGTTGGTTGAAAAACATGGCCGCCAGGGGACGTGGCATTTGTCCTTATATGGCTATAGTAAAACCTTGTTAACACTCTAGAGGCCACATTTATTTTCCGATCTTCATGAAACATGCTCAGATGATTTGTCCCAATGATATATTGGATAAGTTCAAAAATGGTAACCTTGGCTTGAAAAACATGGCTGCCAAGGGGCGGGGCATTTTTCGTTATATGGCTAAATATGGCTATAGTAAAATCTTGTTAACACTCTAGAGGCCACATTTATTTTCCGATCTTCATGAAACATGCTCAGATGATTTGTCCCAATGATATCTTGGATGAGTTCGAAAATGGTAACCTTGGCTTGAAAAACATGGCTGCCAAGGGGCGGGGCATTTTTCGTTATATTGCTAAATATGGCTATAATAAAATCTTGTTAACTTTCTAGTTTGCTCAATCTTCAAGAAATTTGGTCAGAACATTTGTTTCCTGTGTAGTAAAGTTTGGTTTTATTATGTCAATATTATGTGACATTAACTGTATTATGTAATATTTCATAGCACAGAATGTTCATAGTTAACATAACTGGTTTAGTCATTAACACTAATGATAAGCCTTTCAAATAAGAGATAACTGAAAGAAAGACAACGTGTACATGATTTTGCAGTATTTATGCAATATTTATCTCCCTTATTTAACCTGGTTCAGTAATCTATTTTTAGTTCAGCTCTGGAATTTGGGAAGATATTGATCATTGATAAATGCAATGTTCTGAGGGAAAATTGACTACTCTGCCATTGATCTCTTCTGAACTGTATAAAATAAGCTGTTTTGGCTGATTTAAACACCTCTTGATGCTTTCTTGAAAAGTTAACAGCTCTTGAAAAAGGTTTGAATTTTGAAATAATTAAACTCTAAATTATTTTTAACACCAGCAACAAGACATTTTGGCATTATTTTCAAAATTATTCTTATTAATTAGATTATTATTTTTTTTCTAAATTAGAAAGACTATATTCTATTTCAATAACTTTAGTTATTTTTTCTTATTTTTACATTTAATTCACTGAAGTTTCCTGATCTCCATAAATATTGTTCTTTAGATTAAATTAGACCTATTTTGTAAACTAGATTTTGAAGCACTTTCTAGACAAACAGTAACTTATATTTATATCAGTTTTTTTGACAGAGTTTGAACTTCTTTTTACATTCATAAAGGTATTTGCTGTATGTAGTTCATTTTTGTAACGATACTTAGATTCTTTAGACTTGGCGTGTACCTGTTCTTTATTTTCTGTCATTGTTCTTCATTTTCCGAGTTCTTGGAATAAAAATAAGTTATTTTTGCTAAAGCTGCCTTGGTTTTCACTTATAAATAAATTCTTTGAGTGTATTTAGGCGTCCCTGACTGAACGCCTTTAGTTAATTGAATTACAACCAGTCAGTATAGTCATCCTGACCGGAAATAAGAGTTTGTCAAATAAGTATTTCCGCATTACATTAGTGCTCAGAAAGTTACATAACTTGTAACCGTCCTGTGACCGGTTCATTTGCGTAAGCGAAGGAGACCGCACTACCACACCTGGATAGGACAGTTAAGTTCGATAATGGTTTGGATCGGTAAAAAAAAAACATGGCATCCAGGGGGGGGGTCTTTTTTCTTATATTTATATAGTAAAAGAGCTTGTGCTCTAGAAGTCACATGTTTTGCCTAATCATTAAATTTTGTCAAAACATTAGTTATGTGGATGTCTCGGACGAGTTTGAAAATGGTCATGATTAGTGAAAAAAACATGGCCGCCAGGGAGTGGGGCAGTTTTCTTTATATGTTTATAGTGACAACATGTGAACAGTCTAGAAGACACATTTTTTTCCCAATCTTCATGAAATTTGGATATATCTTGGAAGAGTTAAAAAATGGTTCAGATCTGTTAAAAAAAATATGGCCGCCAAGGGGCCATTTGTTGTTCATTCTTCATGATACTTGGTTAGAACATTTGTTCAATTGATATCTTGGGCTGCAAAGAACAGGTCATTTCTTTTTATCTCAGGTGAGCGACTTTGGGCCTTTCAGGCCCTCTTGTTTAAACATTTTTTTTTCTCAAAACGAAATTATGCTCTTCATAACACTAGCTAAAAAGCAAGCGCAATTTAAACAATTTAACGTGATATGGTGAGTACTTTTTTTAACAATCGCAATACGAAATTCAACATGAAATTCCAGACAGCTAAGAGTAGCGGTCTTAACAATATATTTGGGTATATCGGTTTAGCGGAAACATACTTTAAACGCCTTAAATCTCAAATGTCCAATACTTCATATGCGTATATCAATATAATTTTCTAATCAAATCGTATTCGATTGACGTCTTCCTCATACAAATGTCACTTCAACCTTAGCTACGAGATATTTATTTATATCCTCCAAAATTAACATAAATAAATGCTAATCTGGTAACAAGATTGGGGCGGAAATTGGAACAAAAGAAAGTAAATTACAGGAATTCGCGAACATTTGCTTTAAATATTCAAATGATCTTCGTCTTTAACGACGCTCATTCCCACCTTATATACACATATCTTTATGCTTTTTTCTGGATGCGACAGTTAAACATGTAGTCAAAGTTCATTCAAATAACTATATAATAACTTTTTTAATAACTAACATCGTTAGTTCCATTTACGCTATTGTTTCCATTTTCATTCTACGCCATTTGATTTAAAATACCTTATAATAGACATTCCACGTTGTAATGCACACACGTTTAAAGATGCTGATGACTATTGTAGTGGCTGATGGCCGTTGTGAAATTATTGCTTCTTTTTGGCATGTCCATATAGTCCAAAGAGGCCCGTTTCAACCTTGTGATGGTTCGACTGTACTTGTATTCACAGGTGGTAAGCTTGTGGCTATGATATTAATTAGTGAAAGCATACTTTTGAATGATAAATAATCATAATATAACGAAAAATCAACTTTTTTGAAAAAACAACAACAAAACAACAGGGTGCATCACTTTGAACAAACATAACTTCATCAATTGAGCAGCGATTTTCATGAACCCGGTCTTATTCAACGCATAAATGAATTTCCCCTCTGAAAATGTATAAACCTTGTAATATTTCTACAAATGTGTGGTCAAAATTCAAGAAATTGCACGATACACAACTCGAGTGACCTACTTGAAAGCGATCAGAACCGATTCATGAATGAAATCTTTAGGTGTAAAGACACACCTTCGCATTGGACCAATGAAATGACTCGTGTGTTTAAAATGTCGGTTAGTTAAAATGTATGTAAACAAAGGTTTCAAAAGGCGCTGGACAGTTACTTGTTATGCATAATGCAACGGCAAGCACGGTAAGAATGTTTTTTCATACGTTTTTATCGAATTATGGTATCGAGGTCCGCGGACTTTGCACGGAAAAATGCCCTTTACTCCGTGAGGATTTCAGTCTTAGATCGGGTCTGATCGATGTCCAGTAGGTCAAGCGAGTTGTGTATCATGTTATTTCTCAAACGTTGACCCAGCATTTGTTAACATATTTCAAGACATGTACATTTCCAGAAAGGAAATTCATTTCATCGTTAAATAAGGCCAAGATCGTGAAAATCGCTGCAAAATTGGTGAAGTAATGGCTGTTCAAAGCAATGCACCCTGTTTTCGGGCGATTTCGAGTTGAATACCTTGTTATATATATATATATATATATATATATATATATATATATATATATATGTATATATATATATATATATATATATATATATATATATATATATATATTTGATAGTGATATTTTTCTTCAGAAAAGTTGATTTTTCGTTATAATATGATTATTTATCATTCAAAATGATGTTTTAACTAATTAATATCATAGCCACACGCTAACCACCTGTGCTTGTATTTTGACAAGCGTGTAATGTGTTGTCTTATCGTTGACGTGTCTGTTTGAAAGGCTATCTACTCGATCTATAGTGTTGTTTTCTCACATAAGACTTTTGTCGTGGATAATGTATAGCGGATACTTTCTCTCAGATCGTTCTGATGCGCTGGTAGGTTTGAAGGGCGCTAACACGACAATTCGCTAAAACAACGATTATACCCACCTTAACGACACATGAAGGTCCTTGGTGTTTTGGTGTGTCAGCACGTTCTGGCGAGTTGGCGGGCTTTACAGGCGACACCACTACAACACGCAATGTATATTAGTCCAAACGACAATAGTAGACTAAAACGTTCTTTCGTGGTTTGGAATGGCGACCTAACGACGAATTGCCAAAGCTAAAAGTTACCCGGAGAAACGACATATAAAAATACATGTACACATTATTTTCACATGTGGTCATGTTTAGATTGACAAAGGACAGGTTTTTGTTCGTTTTTTTTTTAAATCGGCAAAAATTATTACTTACCAGAGGTTTTCCCTAGTGTCTTTATCGAAATTAAATTATTTATGACTTTGAGTACACATCAAACATCCATCGGAAGTTATTTTAATAACAGCATGTACTCCTGAAAATGATATTGAAGTAAACAAGGAACAAGACACCGCCGGAAACGGTTAACATGTAAAAATATAACCATGTTGAACGCAACTTTTATAATGCTTCTATTCTAAATTGCAATTAAATGGGTGTACCAACATACCACAACAGTAACGGTTTGACAGTTATTGTATGAATCATTACATTTGTATTCAAGTCAATAGCGTGGTAACATCTGGTTGACATTACTGGCCGGACAGTATGGGTGCATAGAGGCACTGGTTCGGGTCCGTGGTAAGCCGGTCGAGTCTGATCGTGTTGCCATTGGAGATACGACGGTGATCCCCACAAAAATGCACGCTGCAAATGAATGAATAATATAATACAGTTATATGGAGGTTAACACCTCGAGGATTTATTATGAGGGCTTTTCATGTTAATACACGCTATTGACGCATTGTGAATTTGAAAGAAAACAGACCTATCATTTCTAAAATTATGATAATAAATGTCACATATGTAAGCGACATTATTTTACACGAATTATTTAAATTAAAAATGGTAATATCCATTGACATGAACTTGGTTTGATCCTAGAGCAATCGGTTGTGTGCCTTTTGTTTTGTGACTTTATCCCCTTGATGAGCGCATCTATGAATGCTAATATATGCAGACATGTACCTTCGACCGTCATCGGCGGTTGTCACGGTAACCATCGAGATGGATACTGAATACGGCGTGGCGTTTCCGGAGGACCACCACCACCGGTAACTCGTGGGGCGCACGTACGTTACGCGCACTGCAGTGACGTCATCGAGGATTTCACGATCCACAGTATATACGTCACGTCGTTCCCCGGACTGGAACGGATTGTAGGTGTCACTGAAAACAACATAGTTTATAATGACCGCGTGTAATGTATGTTCTGTTAAAAAATATGTCAATATGATGTGCAATTTGAAATTTTTTAAATTGTCAGCGTTCGATTGCGTTTTTAACAGTAATAGTTTCTATTTTTTAATGGCACTTTAAGCATTCTTGACAGGAAGCAAGTCTTTTTATTTAAATCGCAGATCGCGTTTGCTCTGTAAAGAAATATCAATTTAAATGAGGTACACTTTATACAAATCTATTAGCGTTTGATTGTCACTTAAAGCATTTTTCGCAGGAGACAAGCCTCGATGAACGTGAACATTCATGAGACTTAACATGTTTACTCGCAGTTAGCAAAATCGCTACCGTTCTTATTCTTACAATACACCGTACACATTGGTGTGTTTGAAAAAATGGGGTGTTTTAATAATGACTGATGAAAAATTGATTGCTGATGCAGTATGCGCCTGTTTTGTGTAACAATATCTTTAAATATGTGGTTGTATTGATTGAATACGGAAACATGACTTTGAAAGAACGATGTAATTCGAAAAAGAAATAGACGTTAAAATATTATTTTTTATAAATATCATGTCCAACCAGTTGAAAGGGTTTAGACCTGTTAAAGGAGACGGAATCGGTTTTCTGGTCGCGACCAACCATCTCAACAGTCACAACCCCGGAGGTGCTGGGCATGTTGCCAAACTCGATTGTCAAGTGTTGACTCTGGCCTTAAAAGAACAAGGATATACTGTAAGTGTTCATCTTGCGACGTGTAAATGCATGTTTGTGTCGGCCAATGAGAATTCAATATAAATATATATAAGACACACATAGAGAGGGGAAACTGTGTCTTGATGTTCATGCAAACATCCATAAAACGTAGCAAGCGAGTTATGTACCACAGTACGGCGTTGTTCCTCTTGTTCTAAGGAAGTACTTTCCCCTGGCCTTGGGAGTCTTGTCCGCGTGGTATCCCATCCTGGGACACACCCCGAGGGGACAGCGGAGGCAGCTCGCCGCGTTCATGTCCAGTGCCTCAAGGCTGGAGCAAGGGTGGCCGTAGAAGGCACACGTCGACAATATGGACTCCGTGAACAGAAAAATGGCCCGACTGTGGCTACAGCTGAGCTCATCCTCCGCCCCTATTATACGGTAAAGCATGTGTTATCAATAAGATTGTATAGGAACACTTCCAAAACAGTGACACCAAAGTAAACGATGTGTGTCTCCATCAGTGAAAAAAATACACCGCAAAAAGTAATGCAACCAAATCCTATTGCTGTAGCCGAACACATATCTTGGTAATGCAACCAAATCCTATTGTTGTAGCCGAACACATATCTTGGTCATGCAACCAAATCCTATTGGTGTAGCCGAACACATATCTTGGTAAAGCAACCAAATCCTATTGCTGTAGCCGAACACATATCTTGGTAATGCAACCAAATCCTATTGCTGTAGTCGAACACATGTCTTGATAATGCAACCAAATACTATTGCTGTAGCCGAACACATATCTTGGTAATGCAACAAAATCCTATTGCTGTAGCCGAAAACATATCTTGGTAATGCAACCAAATACTATTGCTGTAGCCGAACACATATATTGGTAATGCAACCAAATCCTATTGCTGTAGCCGAACACATATATTGGTAATGCAACCAAATCCTATTGCTGTAGCCGAACACATATATTGGTAATGCAACCAAATCCTATTGCTGTAGCCAAACATATATCTTGGTAATGCAACCAAATCCTATTGCTGTAGCCGAACACATATCTTGGTAATGCAACCAAATCCTATTGCTGTAGCCGAACACATATCTTGTTAAGTAGACTAAGAGTATCACATAACATGTTTAAAATGCTAAATGATTTTATGTGATATAATAATTATTAAAGATTTGATCTCGTGACATAGCTTTTGACTATATGACCCAGATTTTAACTTTGCGTATAAAGGTCAAGATAAACAGGACTATGTCTCATCTACGAGTGTGTAAGAGTTTGTTTTTTTCTCTCTCCGATTTGGCCTGGTTACCTTTGGATCGAGATAAGCATTCTGCAAAGTTATTGTTAAGATAAACATTCTTATCACGTTGTATCAATATGAGACATAAATATGACTTCTAGTGCGGTAACAAGTTTTCATCTAAGCGTTGACTTTGTGAACCTGATTTTTAGCATACATATTTAACCAAGACTCAAACTATTCACACGAAAGGCGTAGACTTCACCAATGTAAAAATTCGAACCATGTTTCAACAAATTGAGCCATATTGGCTTCTAGAGTGGTAACACGTGTTAACTAAAACATACCTAGTGAAAAAGTTTTCGACCTTAATAATCAGAGTTCAAACTTGGCCTATCTATTGTCAGCATACACATTCTAGCCAAGTTTCATCAATAATGAGCCAAAATAGAATTCAGAGATTGAGAATTCAGAGAATGCCCCCCCCCACACACACACACGACGGCACATGATTGGAGCCGGACAAGTCCATTATATCATGCGGTAGTTTATATTTTATATTGTAATCTAACAAAAAGACAAGGGGCCATATTTCAGCCAAACCTTGTGGCAGCCGAAATTTCTTTCTTTATCGTCATCAACACATCAAGGTCATTCAACCATGAACGTTTGAGCGGTATCCACCCAGCAGTGCAAGGCGAGTTGAATGCACACAATTTGGAAATTATATATTCTATGATGAAGAAACGGAATATGTCGTTTGACCTATGTCTCCGTTGCTTGATACATAATATTTTGTTTGGCCTATGTCTCCGTTGCTTGCTACAGAATATGTCGTTTGACCTATGTTTTCATTGCTTGCTACAGAAAATTTCGTTTGACCTATATATCCATGGCATGCTACAGGATATGTCGTTTGACCTATGTCTCCGTTGCTTGCTACATAATATGTTGTTTGACCTATATATCCATGGCATGCTAAATAACATTTCGTTTGACATATGTCTACATGGCCTGTTACAGATATGTGGTTTGACCTATGTCTCTGTTGTCTGATACAGAACTTGTCATTAAACTTTGTCTCCGTGAAATTCTACAAAACATGCTGTTCGATTTGTGTCTCAGTGGCCTGCTATAGAACATGTAACTTAACCTATATCTCAGTACCCTGCTATAGAATATGTCGTTTGACCTATGCCTCTATGGCCTGCTAAAGAATACATCGTTTGACCTATGTCTCCGTTCTTGCTATAGAACATGTAATTTAACCTATATCTCAGTACCTTATTATAGAATATGTCGTTTGACCCATGTCTCAATGGCCTTCTAAAGAATATGTCGTTTTACCTATGTCTCCGTTGCTTGATATAGAACATATAATTTAACCTATGTCTCAGTGGCATGCAATAGAATATGTCGTTGACATATGTCTCAGTGGCCTGCTATATAATATGTCGTTTGACCTATGTCTCAGTGGCCTACTATAGAATATGTCGTTTGACCTATGTCTCAGTGGCCTGCTATGGAATATGTCGTTTGACCAATGTCTCAGTGGCCTACTATAGAATATTGATACACCCCAGGTGTAACAGTTGCACTTATGGTAGTTTCTTGTTGAGTCGTGGGTTCTTTAGAGTCGTGATCACAGAGATCGCGTGAAATTACGTGATAGAACATTCCCACAATATGCAGTCTTTACAGAAAAAAGTTTTGACCTGGTCACCACACAGTTGGAAGTAACGTACCCTAAATATTTTTTAATATATCTTTTTTAGGAGCCCAATATACTCAAATAAATATATAAAATCATGTTTAATGAGAAAAAATTGACAAAGAGCCATGAAAAACATCCCTACCCTCTGATATTGGAATCATGTTGAATAAAATCATGTTTAAAGAGAAAAAATTGACAAAGAGCCATGAAAAAAATCCCCACCCTCTGATATTGGAATCATGTCGAAGATTTATTCGGGTTGACAAACGGACTGGAAATATTGCTTGGTTATCGACCGACTGTGAGTTAACGGCTGGACAGATTTTTTTAAGTTAACTTTTTTTGAAAGGTTGTCCAATTGCCCATAAGAGGATCAAGGGATGCTTTGAATTAAAGATACTTTTGACATTTTTGCGGCCTGCGAAGACAGGTCTATGATAAATTCTAGTTAAGGACCTTGTTATGATTCAAATATCAGAGGGTGTGGATTTCTTTTCATGGCTCTTTGTCATTTTTTTTTCTCATTAAACATTATTTTATATATAAATTTGAATATATTGGACTCCTAAAAAAAAAAATATCCAGGGTACGTTACTTCCACCTGTGAGTTTAAAGGCTATTTATAGATATGCAATTCTTGAAATTGGGATAGCCAATCAGAATACACGGCTCAACATAAAAACATTTTCAAGATGGTAGTTTGACACTGTCATGACAATTGATTATTTATTATTATTACTGGCGATAAACATTTGGAAAAAGCAACAACTATAAAGAACAAAAGTTAATAATTATGTTTATATGATTCATAGTCATAATTTTTTTCAAATATTTCTGATGTAATCACTTTATGAAAATTACCCACGACTCAACCAACATAGATATAGCATACCTGTTCAATTGTCTGCCTCTTTAAGTTGTTCATTCTATTCTGGTGACATTATGTGACTATATAAAACAATTGACACATGTACACAACTGAGTCTATATAATCTAAACATCACCATAACTTTTATCTAGCGGTGAGCCATCCATTTGAATACTTTTTTTTCATTGTTTTTTCTAAATAAGGCGCCATTTTGTCTCATTGTTATGACATGTTGTGGCTGACCTGGAGAGTTGTTGCTGATCTGTCGGAAGCGCGTTGGCGCATGCGTAGTGACGCGACGCCCAGAGCGAGACGAGGAGCCAACGAACGGACATTAAAAAAGTTGTTGTAATTGTTAATAAATTGTGATATATTACGAGCAAGTTATACAATATAGTTATACGGAAAGCAGATAGAATACAACAGTATTTTGTAAATGACGTCATGTATCGTTCTAATTTCTTGGTCATTATTTTTGGTTAGTCACGTCACTGACCAATTTTGGTCACTGGTGCCCAGAATTCTGGTCATTAATTCTTTCGTTCTAAATTGCCATCATACCCAGACCAATGTGGTGTATGCACAATATGACAGTTCCTAATTGATTGTTGTTGAACTTGGTCATTCTTTGCATCTGGAGATGTGTATGCCAAGTCAAGTTGCAATTGATGGTGCAATGATTCCTGTCTATAATTTGCAGAGTAATTTGTCATTTTTACATGTATTGTCTATGCTCATAGGAGTGTGTGTGCGTTCCTGTTTGACACCAACGTATCAAAGCGAGTTGCCCCCCTTGTGTCATGGTATGCCATATCTCTATCAAAGGTTGTCCCCCTTGTGTCATGATATTATGTGCCTCTATTCAAGGCTGGTCCCCTTGTGTAATGATATGCCATATCTCTATCAAAGGTTGCCCCCCTTGTGTCAATGTGTGAACTATTTTTATCCAAGACATTTGCTCCCCTGTCATGGTGCGTAATGTTTCTATCAAATTTTGTCTCCCTTGTAGCCATGTGTGACAGATCTTGATTAAAGTCAGTGCTATTTATTACATATTGTGTCATTGTTCTTTTGTTTGTGTCATCACATGCTTTGTTTGACCTTAAAGTTGGAAGGTCAATGTAAGAACCCAGCAAAATGAGTCATCATCGGCTGTACTTGATTTTATAGATTAACAATCTTTTTGATATGGTTCGATAGGTATCCACCATGCTTTGAACTCACTCATTTGGAAAGAATATAAAGTTATAAAATCGCCCCCTTGGTGCAAAAAGGTACCATGTGACATTGGAATAAGAAGGCACATTGTACCTTTTATTTTTTTGCATTAATGGGGCGAAATGATGTCAATCAAGATTCAAAATTGTAATTATTATACCAAAATAACTTTGTGTTGACAACTACATCATTCCACAATTAATTAAAGCCACGTGTAAATGTCTTTCAAATTCATGCCTTGCAATGCAATGTACACTATCTAAATCACTTTAGATACGATCTGATGACTACGATCCAACCAGTGTGGACTACATGTACAATTTTCAAAGGCAATACACACTGCCAACTACACGAGGAAATTGAGATACCAATATGCCCTACGATTGGTGTACACTCATCAGCCAATGTATTCAATATACATGTATACTGTGTTAACGAGTTTCCAATATATAGCATTAATTTCGTTCACTATCATGATGAATTTTCCATATGTTTGAAGAACAGAGATAAATTGACCTTACATAATATACATGAAGATTTGCAATGACCGAACTAGCCACAAAATGTTACAGTATACATGCAAGTTTACGAATCCCGGACGAGCCCCCAAAATATTTTTCAGTTCTGTGCGTTACGGAGTATAGCACAGAACGTATGTCTAAACATAACGCACCGCACAAAACAGGTATATGTGCGGTTCGTTCATGCGTGTGGTTGTCACGTGAGTGATGGTCACTCAGGTGGACATAGGCGGGAATTTGCACGGGGTGTTAATTGTTTGGTCAGTTCTACGCTAGACTTCGATCAGTAAACTTGTGTTCGTGAACAAATCCTACATCGTGTTGTCGACTTTAGCAGAACACAAGGTGTCCATGCTGCAAGATTTGGAACGCATCATAGAAAAGATAAGTGCTAAAAGAAACGTTAATCTGTTAAATCCGTTATACTGAATCTCGAGCATAGTATCGAGTGTTACGAAGTAGTAACAGAGTTGAAACAATGTATATTTCAAGTAACAATTTCAGCACAAGAGAAAGCCGATCAATTTACAAATAGAAATATTGATGGCACGTGACCGAAAATTCACAGGTCATTAATGGTAGAACACGAAAAAAGCTTTCGAACTTACTGGGGAATAAATTGCTATTCTTTGTGGTGTTGTATACATTCTATGTGTATATGTGTAAATGTTTTACGAGTCTGATGACGTAATGTTATTTGCAGAAAAATACAAGGTAGAGGCGATGGCATATAACAAGGCGGAAACATAACGCCACGCGGCGCTCTTGACGGGTCATATCAGAAGCCGGAAGCTTCATCTAACATCGCAACACAAGGGGCTGAAACTCAATTACCATTGAGACGCACAGGACTATGTTTCGCATGTGGCGAACCGGGTCATCGGAAAGGAGCAGCTGGATGTTCAGCAAACAGCTCGACCAATAAGTTAAGTTAATTATGTATAGAACCCCGTTATCAGAAAATGGGTAGTTTCGTGTTTGTCGGAAAACGTAACGTACAGAAAGTTCCTAAAGTCGAACGTGATCAAAAGGATCCAAGAATAGTTCGCCGGTAAGTTGAAGGAAGGCCCACGTACGCGGTTAAGTAGCAGGAGACTACTGATAGTAAGTACATTTTCGATGTAGTAAATGGCGGTTATAAGTTTATTTTTTCTGTCGGAAAACGGTAACGTACAAAAAGATCTGTCTCAATGTATCAAAAGGATCTTATTATAAAACTGGATCAAAAGGATCATAGTATAGAAATTGATGCTAGAAGCTCGCCGGTAAAAAGAACGAAAGCCCATGTAGCCAAGCTGTAGCAGGCTACGGATGGTTGTTACATTTTAGATGTAGTAAATTGCGGTTATATGTTTCCTTTTCCGTCGGAAAACGGTAACGTACAGAAAGAGATAAAAGGAGCAATTGATCAAAAGGATCATAGTATAGAAATTTATCAAAAAGAAAAAAATCATAGAATAAAAAATAAATATTGTTACCGGAAGTTTGTCGGTAAGTAGACTGAAAACCCACGTGACATTTATCATGTTGTTAATACGCCCGTTAATACGTTTATAGTCGTATTTAATAAGAATGGGAGGCCTCGATATATTAAAAATTATTATTTATTTATATGTTCTACTTTCGATATTAGAGGAGCGTATCATGATATTGATACATTAACGAACGGTGTGGTTTGAGCTATCAAGAGAATAGCAGGCAGTGTTAGGTTGTTATAAACTTATATTTGGCACGATAACGGCCGATTATATATTTATTTATTTGTTCTACTTTCGATATTAGAGGAGCGTATCATGATAATGATACATTAACGAACGGTGTGGTTTGAGCTATCAAGAGAATAGCAGGCAGTGTTAGGTTGTTATAAGTTTATTTTTGGCACGATAACGGCCGATCATATATTTACTAAAACTCGTTAAAACTAAAATGAGGTGTACTAGCATTCTTACGTCAAATTGACTTAAAATAGTTATTTGCTTTTGTGATGATGGCATACATCACCGTGTAGAATATAAAAAAACATATGCTAGTGACTAGACGAGTTTGGATGTTAACTGGCTGAAGAAACAGTATTTTGATTCCTTCTCAGAGAGTAGAATGGCTCGGGCATGTGATCGATATGCATAAAATGCAGTTTTTCATAATTAAAAATTGAGTAGCTAGGCTAGAAAAAAGTATTGATTCGATGATCTATCTTATTTATCAAACGAAAGAAAAAGTAGTACCAAAAGATAAATTAATAGCTAGTCTTGTAGGGCAGATAATTTCCTTTCAGAGTGTGATTGTAAATAAAGTTTGTGATAACAATGCATATATACAATTGCATAAATACCAGAGCTAGTTGGAAAGCTCCCGTTATTGTAACGTTGCAAGCTATTTCCAAACTTAGATTATGTAAAGAAAGCACTAGGCAGTTAATCAACGAAAAGATTCAAACACAATCAGTTGTTTTTGTATAATATATTTGCTGATGCAAGTACCACAAGTTATGGTTTATGGAGGTTTTATAGAAAGTTGTAGCTTTAATGTAGATATAGGCGAAATGACTGTCAAGCTAACGATTTTCATAAAAATAAAAAAGCAAATTTATTTTCAATTTGTTTTATTCCATTGACGAAGAGAGTAAAGGTATGTACTCGTGGTCTTTGAGACCCGAAAATGAGAAATTTGGAATGTACATGATCTTAATAAAAAGAGCAACCTGTTCCCGGATGTGAACAGATTATTGACGAAAAGAGACCAGTTATTCCTGGAAGTGATTACTATATTACACTGTTAAAATCAAGGAGGTACACTGCCAGTGTTTCTATAAACGTAACAGGTAATGCATATTGTGATTTAATATGAAGTCAATACATTAAGCCACCGGAAGTTGGTTTTCAAGATAAACCGGATAAGTATTCCGTCGTTCAATATGACGTAAGTAAAATTTCTTATGATCAAGAAAATGCCTTGCATACGGCTAGAAAAGGTATGTTATTGCTCCCGGAAGTGAGCAAAAAGAGTTTGCTATGGTCCCCGGAAGTGGACATAGAGCCCAGTAGATTGCTCCCGGAAGTGAGCAAAATTGTAGGCTATGGTCCCCGGAAGTGGACATAGAGCCCAGTAGATTGCTCCCGGAAGTGAGTAGAGATGCTCCACGAAGAGAGCAGAGAGTATGCTATGGTCCCCGGATGTTATGTTATATGAAATGTTTTAAATGCTTTGCAAAATTCGTACATCAAAGTGTATTCAGACAATAAATTGTAAAATGTATATTATATAATGGTAGTCAAAAGAAATAGCTTTAGATTTAAATATGTTGTGTGGATACTGGATTCAATGAAAAGAGGCAGTGGGTGTCTTAGTGTATGGGGAAACAATGTAAACTGGTTAGTTCAGAAACTAGGTTGGTATCAATCTGTATCAATAAGATGATATCGGAGAAAGCAAAATGCATCCTTGTTGTTTCAAAAAGGGGCAGTTCGCCTTATTGGCTAATGTTGATTTGTCATACGGACATTTAAGAGATATTGTGAAATATTGCAAAAAGTTTGGTAGAGACTGTATGATTCCAGGTTGTTTTGGTAACACTAGATTTTCATTAAATAAGATAGCGTTAAGATGCATATCACAATACAGTTATTGATGTATAGTAAATATGTTTGACAGGAAATGTTTTGAGAGGTACTCTGAAGGAGCGATTAGAGGGCTCGGGCTTGCATGGGCTTCGAAGAGATTAGATGGCGGACAGAATGGCTAAGTAAATACTTAGAACAATCAAGAGCAGACAATACGGTGAAGAAAATAATTATTCATGTGCACATTTCAAATACTGTGAAGAAAATGTAGTCGCCATGCCAGCCTTACATATATCAGTAGTAATGTACATGGCTCGATTGATGGGTCGAGGAAATCTAATAACGTTTTTTACATCTGTGTTTTACACATATTAAATGGATCCATTCTATTAATAGTGTACATGATCCAAAGAAAGATTTAACAAACTATTATAAGAAGCTTCAAAGCGTGTGTGTTTCAAACCATCTCACAAGAAAGATGTATTATGTACATGTGCATTCATTAGAGATGATACAAACATTGTGTTTGATATATGGAGATTCCACTGTTTTCATTGATTGATCATTTTTGGGTTGTGCATGTACATGTATCATGCATATTAACAAATTAAGTGAGTTTCATTGTAATGACCTACAATTGAAATCTGATCACTTTGTTATTAATGTACGCCATTATAATACTGGCATGTATACAAATGGTCCGGATATTATAATTGCAAAATGTACAACTACAACTTTCCATATGGCGTTTTATTAACAAATATGTAATTAGCAAATTGGTCAGATGAATCAAATGATTTTTTGTTCAAACCAGTTATTGGTTATATATATGTAATTATTTAGACTAGCTAACGCCGAGGGCGTGTTTTAGAGATGTTTGAAGCGACATGGTCGATGGAAGTCTGATAGGGCTAAAGATGAGTACATTGATGATTCTCTAGACAAAAAGCTTTTTATCACTAGACAATTGAAATTATAATTGATTTGCGGTTCGAATTTTAAACCTTACTAACCTTTGTTTTTGTTCTATCGCAAGCCTTGCCCAATGCAAAACGTGTTGTGTTTTGTGCTTAGTTGTGTGAAGACGACCGGTTTCCCTTCGTAAATACCGTTTACAACCAAAACACCTTTATACAAGACACATTTTTATTTAAATTCTCTGTTGTTCCATATAAGCACACGTTAAACATAATCACTGTTTTATAAATATTTTAAATACTTTATTTAATGAAATAATCTAAACTTAATTGACAAGTCCTTATAAAATGAATTTAACTTTCTAATGGTTGCAAACAATTTACTATTTAGAGGGGAGGGGAAGGCTCCGTTCTCGACTTAGGTAAAAGTTACCTTGGGTGTCTCTTGAACTCGGCGACCAATTAAAAAAAATCCAAAGCCTTATATACCCTTTTGGCAGAGACAAGCATGGGAACCTCATGAACAAAAAGGCGGCAACTGCCTAATGTTAGAGGGACCATACAAAAGTAATCTATACATTGAATAGATATTTAAATGATCCAATATAGACTAAAAGGGTTTATAGCATATAGTAAAGTTTAAAGGGACTGTCAACCACGACGACGAAGAAAAGACAAGTTGTAAAATACCGTATTTATTAACAATTTTTAGTATATATTGATTAAAATATCACGACGGGTATATTACATTACTTGAACAAAGTTGTTAAGTTATCTTATTTTCAGTATATTTAGTAATACATTTTACTGGGTATGTCTACCAGGTAACTACCAGTTAACTATAAATAACGCCAGTAGATTGATCATCATCGTCACGTGGTAAACCCAGAAATGCAAATTGTGCATGCGTTGTGAATTGTATATATTTTATATATAAAATGATCAATCTACTTGCATTATTTATAGTGTGTATATCGTTATGTCACCTATTTTCGCGATGTACGTTCGATTTCACATCGCGAAAGTTTATTACCGAATATTCTGAAAATATGAACTATTCTTAAGTAATGTAATGTACCAGACGTGATATTTTAATCAATATACACTAATAATTGTTAAAGATTACGGTATTTTAGAACTTTTCTTTTTTCGTTATTCGTGGTTGACAGTCCCTTTAACTCCAGTTGTGAAACAGCCGTCCTGTGTATTAAATAAAATGCACGAGTGATTCAACATGTACACGGGCTTAGACAACCCTAGTTCAATAACTGGAAACAATTGCAGAATAAGATCTATAATGTATAACAATAGTAGGCTGATAATAGAATGTTAATCTAAATAGTAAAGACTAGATTTAATACTAAATTGTATATGACTGTAAAGAAAAAATCATTCCTTTGTACATTTTGTGTACATAGACGTAATTTTTGTCGAAAGAGTCCTTCATTGTTCAAAGCAAATACCTTTTAGTCGTTATCACATAAGTTTTATAGTAATCATCCAGTGATATAAATTAAGATTGTTTACATTAAGTAACACTGATTTTAGAAGCATTTTTAACACGTTTATTGTTTTATTCACATAAATACTGAAAGAACGCAGAACTGACTGAGTGTGCGTCACACGCTATTAACTTTGTAAATACTACCTTAAAATAATTCTTCTTGTTCCATGTGATGTACTAATCTCACTCTGGAGCATACTCGTACATTTGTACGGATTACCGGGAAGCTGGCGGTTAGGAATAACTTACATTGTGTTGCTGTCTAACGGGTTGTTTATTGCGATTATTTATCTTCGCACACATAAATTATTGTTTAAACTTTTATTATGGACTTGTGTCATATTTTAAAACGGATTGAACAAGCGTAACACTATATAAACAGCTATTTGAAAGCTGTAATTAATCAAGTAATTAAAACGGTGTACCTCAAAGCAGAGGTACGTAACAATATGTCGTTTGACCTATGTATCCGTTGCTTACGATAGAAAGGTCGTTTGACCTATGTCTCAGTTTGTTGGTCCTTTATTTAAGGCAAGTGACCATTTGCCAAAACACTTTACCAAACAACACAATACGAAACAACATACACACATAGAAGAATAAAGCTGGGGTCACCGCCTTGGAACGGTCAATGCAAAGCATTTGGGGTTTAAACCCGTTTTATGTTGTCTACGTTGTCCGCTTCATTTCGTTTACAGAACATATCGTTTGCCCTTTGTCTCAGTTGCCCTCTACAGAACTTGTCGTTTTACCAACATGTCCGTGGCTTACTACAGGACACAGGATGTAACAATCATGTTAGTTTCGACACACATTATGACTATGTATTACAATATTGATGTATTGACCTGTATCTCTTACCATTAAGACCCTCTTTGTAAGCTGCCGACACGAATCCACCCACACTCTCAGTGGGACATCCCGGCTGATCCATCCCTCCGTTAGGGTAAAAATCAACATGACCGACCTCCTGGATCCAGCCGTAGCCTGTGAAATGACAAGAATCGGTCATAAGCGGGTATTCCATGCGCATGAACGAGAACGTTAACGCGTATTTCTGCCTGTTTTGAGAGAAGTGTTTCGCGAATGATGAGTCCATGCGTCCTAGGTTCTGTATAACAGTGAATAGCAATTAAGGGATAAGTAACATTTTAAATACATGTACCGGTTGCTGTTACGATGCTGTCCAGTAATCTTGCGCATTTCGATAAATGTAAACATTGGATCGTAAAAGCTCCAGTAAAAAATCAAGAATAAAATTAAAAAAAGGAAAAGAACATTGCCCGGAGCAGGTTTCGAACCAGCAACCCCTGGAGTCCTGCCAGAGTCCTGAAGTAAAAACGCTTTAGCCTACTGAGCTATTCCGCCGAGTACACATACTTCATGTATTTTATACCTTATATAAGCAATCTTCGTATTTATACAAAATTTAACGACAAAAACAGAACTCTCCAAATTATTCAATCGTTTCGCGTTGCAACGCTTTATAATTTTTAGGTTTTATAATCGTCAAAAGATGCATATAATGGCTATATTAAAGCATGGTAAATGTTCAGTATTACTGTTTCCTCACAAATATCATAACTAACACGAAAATTTGCGAATCTGAAACAACTTTTTTCAATTTTGTCAATTTACCAAAGCGTGAAAAGATCCCTTTAAAGGGTCAATTGGTTAAAAAACATGTTCTTTTATAAATTTACAACAAAATATCTAAATGTATTTTGAAAATAAGAAGTTCGTGTGCTTATTAACACAAAAATATCTGGTTCATTCAGTGAAGAACTGTCTTATTTGATTTCAAAACAAACATGACTCACCTCATTTTCAAACTATCTCAGTGTCCGGTAATGTTGCGCACATGATGTAATGACCTCATTTAGGCACTATTATAGACATATGGTGTCCATTTAGGGACAAAAAAACATTCCAGAAAATTATTTAAAAAGCAGTTTGTAAAACCATTCTTATTTAATGCGGATGTTTCGGTTTATTTGATGATGATGGTGGCATTCTGTTGACTGTAGCCAAAAAAACAAGAGCACCGCCTTGCGGGTGCAGACCGCTCATCTATTTTCTTTTTAAAGGTGAAGGGAATCTCATTTTCAATCACAAAGGAGGGAGGGGTGGAGTGAAGAGGGGTGTATAGTGTGGGGGCGTGGACATTTATTACATTATCTTCCAAAAATGCGGAAAAAAATACAAACAAATAAATCAGGGTGGGGGGTGGGGGGGGATTCTTGGGTGCGATGGTAGGACGGTATTTCAAACATAAAATGATAAAAATAAATATTTGTGTCTTTTAACCGTTTAAAAAAAACTGGAGGGGTGGGGGGGGGGGTATAGTGTGAGGGTGTGGTGGTCATTTGTGAGATGATCTTAAAAAAAAAATTAAGGGGGGGGGATTCGGGGGGGATTCTTGGGTGCGATGGTTGGACGGTATTTCAAACATAAAATAATAAAAATAAATATTTGTGTTTTTAACCGTTTCAAAAAAAAAGGGGGGGGGGTGGGGGTATAGTATAGTGTGAGGGTGTGGTGGTCATTTGTGAGATGATCTTAAAAAAAATAATAGGGGGGATTCTGGGCGGAGGGGGATTCGGGGGGGGGTATAGTATAGTGTGAGGGTGTGGTGGTCATTTGTGAGATGATCTTAAAAAAAAAATATTTGGGGGGGGGGGATTCGGGGGGGTGGGGTGGGGGGGGGGGTATAGTATAGTGTGAGGGTGTGGTGGTCATTTGTGAGATTATCTTAAAAAAAATTAGGGGGGGGGGAATTCGGGGGGGGGGGTATTCTTGGTTGCGATGGTTGGACGGTATTTCAAATATAAAATAATAAAAATAAATATTTGTGTTTTTTAACCGTTTCCAAAATAAACATTGGGGGGGGGGGGGTATAGTATAGTGTGAGGGTGTGGTGGTCATTTGTGAGATGATCTTAAATTATTTTTTTTTTAAATAGGGGGGGATTCGGGGGGGGGGGTGATTCGGGGTTTGGGTGGTGTCTATTGTGGTATGTCAGGTAAGAGTAGTTTTGTCAAAGTATCAATCAAATCTAATCATAAATAAAGAAGTTATGGCATTTTTAGCAAAATTTAATAATTTGACCTTGAGAGTCAAGGTCATTCAAAGGTCAAGGTAAAATTCAACTTGCCAGGTACAGTAACCTCATGATAGCATGAAAGTATTTGAAGTTTAAAAGCAATAGTTTGATACTTTAGAAGTAAAGTGGATCGAAACACAAAATTTAACCATATATTAAAAGTTACTAAGTCAAAAAAGGGCCATAATTCCGTAAAAATGACAACCAGAGTTATGCAACTTGTCCTTTTACTGTACCCTTATGATAGTTTGCGAGTGTTCCAAGTATGAAAGCAATATCTATGATAGTTTAGGGGTAAAGTGGACCAAAACACAAAACTTAACACAATTTTCAATTTTCTAAGTATAAAAAGGGCACATACATCTGTCAAAATGCCAGTCAGAGTTACATTACTTTGCCTGCACAGTCCCCTTATGATAGTTAGTAAGTGTTGCAAGTATGAAAGTAATAGCTTTGATACTAAAGGAATAAAATGGACCTAAACACAAAACTTAACCAAAACTTTCAATTTTCTAAGTATAAAAAGGGCACATAATTCTGACAAAATGCACGCCAGAGTTATCTAACTTTGCCTGCCCAGTCCCCTCATGATAGTAAGTATATGTACCAATTTGAATGCAATAGCATTGATACTTTCTGAGAAAAGTGGACCTAAACGCAAAACTTAACCGGACGCCGACGCAGACGCCGACGCCGAGGTGATGACAATAGCTCATAATTTTTTTTTCAAAAAATAGATGAGCTAAAAACAATAAAAATATAAAATGATTGATTTCTAGCGTGAAAAAAAGTTTATGCATAACAGGGTTAATTTTACCGAGATCATGCTTCCATAGTTTACAGAAAATATCAAAACTAGGCAATTGCGCATGCGGAGATCATACCAAATGTGGTTTGACAGAATGGCGGGAAATGATGACAATGGCGTCTGATACGATATATTTTCAATTGCCAAAAAATACATAACTGATCGGATATTTTGCAATGGAATGCTTGATAACACTTTGGATTTATGAATTCTTAATTTGAAGTATGAAAACGCTATAGACTGCAGGGAATTTGTGATTCATTTCGAATTTACCGTAAGTAGGTCAGTGTTTACATTACATTTGTAGGGATGACACAACCGGTGTTAAAATGTAATGATCGAATTTTATTTTGCATGGAATACGTACCTTTTAAATCCTTTAATTCTTAAAAATGTGAAATTCCATCTTTCATTACTAAAGAAAACCATTCGTCGTCTGCGGAGTGCGCAAGTTTACCGGACGCGCAAGATTATCGGACTTAGCAAACAAGAAGACGAAGCCGTACACACCGTTGGAGTATACATGAAACTCCATTTATATTCAGTTCTGTATAAATATTTCGTGTAATAAATTCATTCCTCTGATCATTCAATGTAAAAAATATGTTTCGGGCTGATCTCGCACTCATTTTCTTTTTTTCTCCTGATGACTACAAACTACCCCGCGGAATGCTGTCGCCTCTTCAGTTCTTCGTTCAGTTCCATTGAACGTGAGATATCGCTTTTTTAGCGCAGCGTACACGGAAGGCGTTTGATTGTTGAACGATTCTTTTTATTTTTTAATTACACGAAATCCTAAACGAGCACTTCTACGTCCTTGTGCAAGATATTACCATCTTGATACAATCGTGCTGAACGCATTGAATTGAGTTTTATTTTAATAACGTCATTATGGCATAACAGTGTAACACATACGTACGCTGTGCGCAGTCTTGAGTCTTTGTATTACCTGACACGTAGTTGAACTCACTGCCGTCCGTATGGATAACATCCACGAACTGAGCATCCTGTTTGTCAAGGTGAACAACGCTAGGCGTGTCCTTAAAGGCTGGCTGCGCGGGGTCAAGGCCTGAAAGTAGCAACTTTCGATCACTCCACTGTAAATCATTCATAGTGTAATCGGTGAACAAATGACAAGTCAATAGGCTCGCATACAGTTATACACTTATGCATACCTGAGAAGGACAGAGGGGGGAGTATAGTATGGTATATAGTTAAGTAACTATAGTTTGATCATGGAAATGATTGTTGATTACATTTTTACCTGTAATTCGTCCTACATTGCGACATGCATCACATAATTGACTGACGTAGCCAGCAATGTGTGCTCCAAGACTGTGCCCAATGATGTGAACATTGTCCATATGAAGTCCGAGCTTCTCGTGCAGCGCTTTCAGCAGCGCCCCCAGCTGAGAGCCCACAACCCTCGTGTTGGCAGCGGCACGCGAGTACGGGAACCCAGCACCAGTGCCCCAGTCCACAGTTATAACGCTCATCGGTTCCTACATAGCGTATATAAAACATATTCATCAAAATACATGTATATCAACATATTTATTAAAGTATATATTTTGTTACAAGGTTTCGAGCACTTAATTTTGCTTGCGAGAAACATGTACTTATACAAGATGGAATTTGATATGATATAAATTTTGTATCGATAAACAATATTGATTTTGTTTCAATGAAGCTATTTAAGTTATTTAAGCTTTTCGAAACAGTACACAATCATCAATATACAATCCCCAAACAGACAAGTATGCTTAATTCATAGTCGTTTACCCACACAAAATAAATTATTGTGTGGAAACTGCCAACCCATTAAGTTGGGGCGTATTACACTTCAAAGTCAGTAAAGAGATAAAGATAAACAAACATTGGAAATAACGAGAAAATAACGGGTAAGAAACGGATTATGTGGAAAAAAAACGTTGACATCATTTGATTGAGTGTATTTTTTATGATTATCTGAAGACCTAGATTTCGACCCCATTAGACCCAACAATTCAACTTGACCTATAGTCAAAATAAAGAGTCTGTCAACGATTCGTGAAGACCGAGACGTCGTGCGCATACCTTTGCTTAATGCAATATTAAGGCTAAGTGGTTTACGGTACATGATCTTCCAGGATTGTATAAACAAACATTTATGTTATGCTTTCCGGTGGTATATATAGAAATATCAGTGAATTAAAACTGATAATTTCAGAAAATAATCAGTGAAAATTATCGATATTTTCACTGTTTACTGTGAAATGACGTCACTTTTTTTACGAAATGACGTCATTATCCCAGCGAAATATTTAGTTAAACTCTTTATCAATGTATATAAAAGTCGAAGAAAGCATAAAAGAAAAAGAAAATTTGTTGGATTCGGTGGAATATCGATTTTAATTCACGAGTGATCATAGAAAAAATATTTTTTCACTCGTTAAAATATTATTTTCTATGATCACTTGTGAATTAAAATCGATAATCCACCGAATCAAACAAGTAACCTCTTTGTATTTTATTACGTTAAATGCGATAACTTTTGACTGAAGCTAATAAAAATAGGAATGAGAGGTAAGGCACTCATATTTTTACCTGAATTACTCAACAAAGTAATCTGGCAAACACAGAAATATGTTAAGTGATAGCTTTCAATGTGCGCTCGGAGTAAAACAGGGTGATCGTTAATGCCCATTCTCGGCCATGATTCAAGTAGCATTGATGGCATATTCCAGGTGCAGTATTTAATTTTACGTGCTTATGATATAGTTTATTTTGCTTATAGTAATGGCAAATAACAAATCAGTCTTCAGATGTTATACATGAAATTAACGACGTGCAATATCGCCCTATTTCGTATCGATTTGTCATCCCGAACGGTTTTAGAGAATGTGTGTAACACTGCGATAGTTTGGTCAAATCAAAGAGTACGCACCATGTAAAATCCATCGACCCTGTGATGTAAAGCTTAAGCGTTTACTTAAAGAGGCCCCGGGTTTAGTTCCAGTGGAAAAAACTTAAACAACGTGTGTTTTTTTTTTCTATTATAAAAAGCTCTGCAAAATAAACGATATTTAATTGGTATGCAACAATATAAACATAGATTTTCTATGCTGATTACTCCACATAACTCCGAATTTTAATCATACGAAATTGAACTGCAAAATTAATAAGGTTGTGTTTATAAATGGTGTTGACGAAATCAGATGTTTATTAAAACCCCAAACATATGAATGTAATTTGATTAGGTTTATACATAAAATAAACAATACCAGTCCACTTATAATAAATACAGATGGACTTTACTTAGAAACTGTATTTAGGAAAACGTGTTAGGAGTTTATATTGATCAAAATTGCAATTGACATTAGCAGCACGAACACATCTGTAAACATTCAAACAGCATCACCAAAACGAGCAAATACTTTTTCAGTGAAAAAAATGAAAGAAATGTTTTACTATGCATATATTTTACCAATTGTTGATTTTTGCTGTTTAAATGGTAAAAGACAAACACAACGTTTTTAAATAAGGTATACATTTTCCAGAAAAAAATGATATAATTGATTTTTATAAACCTGTGCAAACAAAATCATACTTTTTTTAAAACATTATATATAATATAATATAATGACAAAGTTGAAAATCCACACTTCAATACAAACATAAAAACCGTTTTGGAATTTGGTGCCTTTAGTTCATATTCGAAATAATTCTTAACATTTTCAAACAACGAATCGGACAGTTTACGGTCAATTATACGCAACGATCTAGTTTAGCCACACAAATCTACAAAATGTTAACTACGAAGATACCTCTACATATCACTGCACACTTGTATAGTTTAATTAAACGATGAAAATAACTAATCAATTGTCACTACCATCAAGTGTGCATCTTATTTAAATAAACATTTGAAATACATGTGTCGTTATTATTTAAGTTATAGAGTAATTATTCGAATTTCTGCTTTATAATTATATTGAATAATGCGTGTTTTAGCCCGTTTTAAATATTTAGTTTATCATGCATATGGGTTTGAATATTTCATTAGTATGTTTTACTCGATCTCTGTCTATGGCTATAATGTTATTGATAAATAAGGTATTACATATGCCAATTTATGTCAACTATAAGTATCAGTATTGTGTGTAAAAGTGTGCTGCACAATCTTATATGTTTTAATATCTTTGCATATGTTTTGCGATCAAGTTTTTTTTAAAGATTTTACCTGGTGACGTAGTTTTTACATAACATGATCCAGATTACTTTTTTTCTAGATTTATCAATTTAAATATTCTGGCCTAAATTCATTAAAATTGAGCAAAAGCCGGCTTTATGACTGGTGACTACCGGAAAGTTGATGCCGCATACTTCAGACCACACGACGCCGGACGCCAGACATAGACTGATAAAAAATAGCTCACATTGGGTACTTCGTGCTCAGGTCAGCTAAAATGGATCAAATACTAGAAATGGCGCGGCAGAGGCCGACGCGTATCCCCACGCCGCATGTTTGACCCAGAGGCGCCCCAGGTTTGGTAATGTGGCCATGCATAGTTGAGATTGACCGTATTGTTATAAGAGATGTTCAGTGTAAAGAAGTTAATGTAAAATAACCTAAAAAAGGGCTGTTTGTAAAACATGCATGCCCCCCATATGGGCTGTCAGTTGTAGTGACAGCCATTGTGTGAATACGTTTTTTGGCACTGTGACCTTGACCTTTGACCTAGTGACCTTAAAAATCAATAAGGGTCATCTGCGAGTCATGATCAATGTAACTATGAAGTTTCATGATCCTAGGCGTAAGCTTTTTTGTGTTATCATCCGGAAATTATTTTACTGTGTCAAGTCACCGTGACCTTGACCTTTGACCTAGTGACCTGAAAGTCAATAGGGGTCATCTGCGAGTCATGATCAATGTACCTATGAAGTTTCATGATTCTAGGCGTACGCGTTCTTGAGTTATCATCCGGATACCATTTTTCTAAGTTGAGTCACCGTGACCTTGACCTTTGACCTAGTGACCTGAAAACCGTTAGGGGTCATCTGCGAGTCATGATCAATGTGTGACCTTATCGTATTTTACCATACTTTAGAATAATTATGTCGATCGAGTCCACTCCACATTTAAATGATACGAGACCGGTTTCTACGCTCGAGCGATCATATCTATTGTTAGTTTAAAATTGTTGTTAGTTTAAAGGTTTTTTTCACAGATTTTGGCATATTTTGAAGTTTGTCATTAAATGCTTTATATTGATAAATGTAAACATTGGATCTTAAAAGCTCCAGTTAAAAATTAAGAATAAAATAAAAAAAGGAAAAAAAAAGTAGCCGGTACCAGGGCTCTAACCAGCGACCCCCGGAGTCCTGGAGTAAGTCTGAAGTAAAAACGCATAAGCCCTCTCGGCTATTCCGCCGGGTATACACAGTTGAAGTATTTTATACGGTATATAAGCAATCTTCGTAGTTTCGTAAATTTAAACGACAACAACGGAACTCTCCAAATTATTCAATCGTTTCGCGTTGCAACGCTTTATAGTTTTTAGGTTTTCAAATCGTCAAAAGATACATATAATGGCTATATTGGACTATGGTTAATGTTCAGTAATACTGTTTCCTCACAAATATCCTAACTAAAACGAAAATTTGCGAATCTGAAACAACTTTTTTCAATTTTGTCAATTAACCAAACCGTGAAAAGATCCCTTTAAATTTATTGGTTAATAACTTGTGTAGGTATCCTCGAGGAGTTATCCTCGTGGAGTGTAGTGATGTACAGATCACATTGACCACGGAGTTCAGAGCGGGAATACGTATTCTTCGGGCATTTATTTCACGTTCAGAATTCGTTAGTTTTATCTTCTTTGTTATACAGGTATGTTTAAGTATTTGTCTACTTGCTCGGTTCATTTGTCACAGTTTGCGCGTATTTCTTATACGGGTAATTCTTTTATTTTTCGACCTAAAGTTGTAGTGTTGGAACGTCGGTATAGTTTCAATTTTAACATTTTATCACTATTCTTTGTTTGAACTGTATCGCGTAATCCACTTACAGTTTCACCAATGGACGAACGAGGCGTGATTGGATTGTGTGAGTGAAGAGATAGTATTCAGAACCACATTTTGGTAAGTGAGCTGTATGAGTTGTGTACGTGATTATGTAATGGTGTTCATTGTAAATTTTATCTGTTTTATGTATTTCTGTGTAGTGAAATTGTATGCTGCATGTTCTGTAATGTTTATATTTATAGAAGATGCATTTTATGTGAAATTGTATTTTTCCATATCTGCTATGTTAATGTAAATATGACCACTAGATTGAACTAGCATTCATGTTATATCGTGTATTATTCATTCTATTAAATAATGCATTATCATTATTTTCAGATTGCGGAATCTCTTCATTCAAGATGTACTTTAGTATCGGTGTATAATTAACATATGCTATTTATGGTGAACTTATTATATATTAAAAATATATATAGTTTTAATCTTCCCCCTGAACTCTGGGTTACAAATGTACCTATGAAGTTTCATAATCCTAGGCATAAGCGCTCTTGAGTTATCATCCGGAAATTATTTTACTATTTCGGATCACCGTGGCCTTGACCTTTGACCTAGTGACCTGAAAATCAATAGGGGTCATCTGAGAGTCATGATCAATGTACCTATGAAGTTTCATGATCCTAGGCATAAGCGTTCTTGAGAAATCATCCGGAAACTATTTTACTATTTCGGGTCACCGTGACCTTACCTTTGACCTAGTGACCAGAACATCAATAGGGGTCATCTGCGAGTCATGATCAATGTTCCTATGAAGTTTCATGATCCTAGGCATAAGCGTTCTTGAGTTATCATCCGGAAACCATTTAACTATTTCGGGTCACCGTGACCTTAACCTAGTGACCTGAAAATCAATAGGGGTCATCTGCGAGTCATGATCAATGTACCTATGAAGTTTCATGATCCTAGGCATAAGCGTTCTTGAGTTATCATCCGGAAACCATTTTACTATTTCGGGTCACTGTAACCTTGACCTTTGACCTAGTGACCTCAAAATCAATAGGGGTAATCTGCGAGTCATGATCAATGTACCTATGAAGTTTCATGATCCTAGGCCTTAGCGTTCTTGATTTATCATCCGGAAACCATCTGGTGGACGGACGGACGGACGGACACACGGACCGACATGAGCAAAACAATATACCCCCTCTTTTTCGAAGGGGGGCATAAAAAGGAGTGAAAATCTATACCCTAATTTCTCCTCCTCATCCTGCTCTCCTAACAAATCTAACACCGAATCAACTTCACTGACGTCCATTATGTACATGTCATCCTTATTGGAATGACTTATGAGATGGCTGAAGATGCTCTTTAATAGCCAATCTCCTTGCTTCTGTTTTGGAAAAGTTATGTTTTTAGGTTAAATGGTTGACTTAATAGTAGCGTCTTAGAAATTTTCTATCGCAATTTTGTACACAACAATGAAAATGTTGAATTTCATGTCTGTCTTTGCTGTGCCTGTTCAAAGTCCATCTTGCTTTAAAGTGTTTCTCACATTTTTCCCACTTGAACATTTTGACAGATTTTCAGGAATGAGTCTAAAGGTGTAATTGAACAAATTGAAAGTTTCAGCCCTTTTATAGATTCTTGAGGCTCTATTCCACGAGTTTCTCATGCTTTTTATGCTAAACTGCATTCTATCACTTCTCTCATATACAGGTGTCCCTTTGCGCCAATATTTTATAACCCATTGTATAAACATTAGATGGATGAGCTAAACCATTTCACAGATGAGTTAACACAAACAATTAACTACTAAATACATCCCTGCGCCACTACTGTGTAACACTATATGTGTTTTCAATACACACGCTTCATCGTTGAATAATTCCTTTGTCCGATTAAAATGCTTGCACTTCTTCTGATTGGGTAGATAACCCCATAATAGATTTCGATATCTAAACGCGGACCCTAAGTTCAAGGTCAAGGTCACAGTGGTAAAAAATTTGATGCGCATGGAAAGGTCTTGTCCAGATACACATGCGTACTAAATATGAAAGCAATACCTGAAGGGACACAGCAGGTATGAGCTTTTTTCGAATCGCAGTCGCAGATTTCGAAACCTGAACGCTGACCTCAAGTTCAAAGTCAAGGTCACAGGGATCAAACATTTTATGCGCATGGAAAGGTGTTGTCCAGATACACATGCATTCCGAATATGAAAGCAATATCTGAACGGACACAGAAGTTATGAGCCTTTTTCGAATCGCGGTCGCAGATTTCAAAACCTGAAAACTGGCCCCAAGGACAAGGTCACGGAGGTAAAATTTTGTATGCCCATAGAGTGTTGTCCAGATATACATGCATACCAAATATGAAAGCAATATTTGGAGGGACACAGTAGATATGAGCCTTTTTCGAATCGCGGTCGCAGATTTCTAAACCTGAAAACTGACCACAAGTTCAAGGTCAAGGTCATAAGGGTAAAAAATTGTGTGCGCATGGATAGGTGTTGTCTGGATACACATGCATACCAAATAAGAAAGCAATATCTGAAGGGACTCAGTAGTTATGAGCCTTTTTCGAATCGCAGTAGCAGATTTTGAAACCTGAAAACTCACCCCAAGTTCAGAGTCAAGGTCACAGGGGTAAAAAATTGTATGCGCATGGAAAGGTGCTGTCCAGAGACACATGCATACCAAATATGAAAGCAATATCTGAAGGGACACAGTAGTTTTGAGCCTTTTTGAATCGCGGACGCAGATTTCAAAACCTGAAAACTGACCAGAGTTCAAGGTCAAGGTCAAAGGGGATAAAAAAAAATATGCGCATGGAAAGTTCTTGTTTAGATTCACATGAATTCCAAATATGAAAGCAATATCTGAAGTGACACAGTAGTTATGAGTCTTTTTCGAATCGCGGTCACATATTTCGAAACCTGAAAACTGACCCTCAGTTCAAGGTCAAGGTCACGGGGGTAAAAATTGTATGCGCATGGAAAGGTGCTGTCCAGATTCACATGCATACCAAATATGAAAGCAATATCTGAAGAGACACAGTAGTTTTGAGCCTTTTTCGAATCGCGGTCGCAGATTTCGAAACCTGAAAACTGACCCTAAGTTCAAGGTCAAGGTCAAAGGGGTAAAAAAAATTATGCGCATGGAAAGACGTTGTCTAGATACACATGCATACCAAATATGAAAGCAATATCTAAAGGGACACAGTAGTTATGAGTCTGTTTCGAATCGCGGTCGCAGATTTCAAAACCTAAAAACTGACCCAAAGATCAAGGTCAATGTCACAGGGGTAAAAAATGTTATGCGCATGGATAGGTGGTGTCTAGATACACATGCATACCAAATACGAAAGCAATATCTGAAGGGACACATTAGTTATGAGCCTTTTTCGAATCGCGGTCGCAGAAAAATCTCTGACCCGGCCCCGCCCCAACCCCCATAACTTTTGACTCAGGGGTCAGATCAAAATTCCGCCACTGTCACCGTCGCACATATGCCCATAGCTACCATGTAAGTAAGTTTCAAGGTTCTAGTGCTAATATTGTAGGAGGAGCAGGTGGTCAGGACGGACGGACGGACGCACGGACGCACATCACCACAATATCCCCACTTTTTCTCCGAAAAACGTGTGGATAATTACCGAACGTATAAACATACCGCACACATGTCATGTAAGAACATTACTAATTTGTTAAGGGTTCTATGACCAGTGCTTTGGTATTGACCGAACTCTATATTATGCAATAAGTTGTTTGCTGCGTCATTTGAGTTTAATACTGCAGTAAGTACCGCATATGCTTTGTACTCTGGTATGAAAACTGTGCGATGTGTTTGTGTGAGTGACATCTGAACACTGCTTGATTTGGTTCTCGAAACATTTTAAGGTTCATGTAGAGGCTTCAGTTTGAAAAATGTGTGACCCCTAGCATTGAACTCAAATTTGACTAAACGAAGAGTGCCACATTGAAAATGTTTACATATTTGCTTAAAAGGATGGTTTTTCTTCAAACTGCTACCAATTTTGTGCAGCAAAGTCTCATACCATCGAAAAAATCAATCAAAATACAAAGCGATTTTAACACAAAAATATACATTATTTTCAAAAATCTGAATGATGTTTATTCAACGTATTTCGGCGGAAAATTATATAACTAGTTAATAATATCGACATCGATGAGGGCAAGTTACGCATAATAGTAAAAAAGACATTACATATCTAGAAATATCAAAACTCGAACACATGTCATTTCATGACGATGGGGGCAGCCATTTTTAAATTAATAAAATTGAAATAAACATGCTAAAAACTCACTCATCGCCTAATTGACATTCCAAACGGTTGACGATGACAAATAATTCTATTAAACGGAGTTTTTAATAACGAAAGTGAAAACAACGGAAGTCGGATGGATATTATGTGAGATGCACTTCGGCTCCAGAAAAACAATACAAATACACTAAAAAAAGACGTGTGGGGGGGGGGGAATTTTCAGCTGGAAAATATTTAAAATAGGTTAAGTGATTATATCTGTGTGTGATCATTTCTGTTATTAAGCGCGATCTCTGTCTGATTTATGTTAACAGTTGTTTTACTAGTCTCGACCCAACTGTCAAAATAATGATGTGTTTTCTCAGGTATGTGTATACACATACCAGGTTTTCTTACTACTTCACGTGATTTCGACCGATTTGTAATGCACGTTTTTTCTACGGAGCTCAGCGAGTGCCACGCTTTAAAAATGGGTAGAAGGAATCGCTATACAAATGTATAAAAAGATTCGGTTTGCCAAAAGGAACACATTATTCAAAACGGTAAAAGGACAGTAGTTGTTCAGGAAAGAAGAAAGAAAGAACCATGATACCAAGCTGTGTATTTCTATGTAAAACTATGATTTCTAGAGTCGTCTGCACACAACTCATAAAATGATGATTAAATCTTGTTATTGATGAGCAATATCTCCTTTTATCACAATGATTTCTACCCAGCCAAACATATTTCTTTGTATTTATTTACAATTTTATATATCGTCTGCAATTTCTTTGAGATGGTTTAAAATTTTCCATTTGGTTATAGCAAAATTGTTAAGCCCTTGAAATAGAATGGTGACTCTTATTATCCACCATACCTGGATTTTTAAAAAGTAGTTCAGTTTAGTTATTTTTAGAACTTTGTTAAGGAAAATTATCAAAAAAATGCAGTTGAATAATAACTCATTTGTTGTTTTCTGACAATAATTTTCTGTGAAATGTTGCTCACTTGACCTTGTATATGTATATAGCTTTGTATTTATTCAACTTACGGTAGTGCATATCCTTCCAAACTTTAGATTGATATTTTGTAAATTAGTGTAAAATGTATTGGTTTTAAACAAAAATATGAATAAAGCAAAAAAATTAAATGTCAAAAATGGGTTTAGGTTATTCTATCCGTCTTTACCTTTAAAATGATATATAGTTTGACCATATTGTACCACATTGAATGAAGAAAAATCAAATCAAAGATTTAATGAATTGTATCCCTCCCATGAACCTTAAGCATATTTATAAACACGGTTAAATTGAAATTACGGCACCCTGCCGTAGACTGGTTATTTAATAAATGATGTATGACTATGCGCCTGTGTATCAGTGTGTGCCGAACTGTCGGCGTACCTTCGCCATCAATGCCCTGGTCATTTCTCCGATCCAGTCCACCTGTCCATGCTGGAGGAATCCGTGTATGATCACTTTCATGGGCACGCTCGGGTTGAAGTCGCAAGCTGACATGGAGTTGGTGTAGTTCTGGTGGAGCACACGAGGCACAGGGCTACACGTGGACGTAAACAACCTGCAACACGCGCCGTGCAGACGACACATTATGACTTACCTAGAAAATAGCGCATGGATGTTTTAATAATGTGTTGCCTTAGATAAGTATGTTCATTTGACAGTGCCTAGAAATAACAGCATGCAGTTGGTGGTCCATGCAATAATTTTAGACTTTACACTTTTTACACGCGATCAAATCAATTATACAGGCTCGTATATGTATAGTTGTATACACATTTAGATTTAAAGGTAGCCTATAGTTTATATAATAAAACAGGATTTCTATACAGCTATTTAAATGTAAAACAACATTGTATTATGTATTACAATATACTGAAACATCTATATAATAATATCAACATATATAATATATCGGGCTCTTTTTTACTGCATAAAAAACTAAAATAAAAATCCAGAAAATCAGTCATTGACGACGTTTTAACATTTCGTAAAATTGTAAAATATTTCCATCTGGAAAACAATAAAAATGCTAAAAATATTTTTGAAGTTATTTTTAAATGAAGACAATGTTACCGGAACGTGGTCTGTATTTCCTCTGGGGACTGCGGCAGGACTCCCTCCGTGTTATTGAAAGGAGGCTGCGAGTCGAAGCAGCCAAGCTCACCGTAGCAGACCCGAGGCAGCGGCACTGAACGGACAACGCCAAGGCAGCAGCCGAGAACTGTCGAAAGTACGTGAACATCGTGCTTAGTCATGCGTCACGCGAAATGCATGCAACGTGGTCTGGTCAACATTACTCACATGAACAGTGTGCACGGCCTGCCCATGATCGTCTGTATTGGCAAATGAACGCGTACACAAACAAACTATTTTAGGGTGCAGGATCACGTGAATTTATGGGGTTCACAACTAGATGTTAATGGATGTTAACACACCGGTAAGTGGTGCTTTTTCAAATAACTTTTTAAAACATTTTTTCTGAAGAATTTCAACTAGTGCATAAAAGGGAGTATTTTACGCGGCTTGTGGCGATGTGAAAAAAATCAGATTTATCTTATTTAATAAGCCTGTGTTCTTGGCCAAAAATTCGATGTTTACAACATTTATTTACACGATTATGCTGCACTCAACGTGTAATTTTGGCACCGATTTCAGACGTATTCAATTATGTATTCCAAATCTTAAGATATCGGCACAAACTGCAAGTAAATTTGTATTTTATGCAGTAAAGATTTTTGCAAACATATTTCAATAACTTGAATTTTGCAAAAAATAACGTTCTTAACGGGGAGTTTTCATTCTGCCCAGCCCGTGTGTTATCAACTGTGTACCCCGTTGATCCTGCGCCATGATGTATTGCTTGTGTGGGAAACGCCATATAATAATCATATTTAGTTCAATGCACACCTAGTCACCATCTACCACCGTCATTCATCTCATTGATCACTTCTACGCGTCATGACTTTATAGCTTTTAGCAGTTTGAAAACAAATTCGTTGGGTAAAGTAAAATGATAATTTTAAAAAATCCTTTTATTTAAGGCGCTCTATTTAATATTTATGGTGCGTGCATCTCATGTGAATTAGTGTTCATCCGCTATGGGCTATTCTTTGCACTTATTTGTGACAACCGACTTGAAAATGACAATCTAGACGTTTGCATTCACAAGATTTTTCAGTATTCCAATCGTGTCTTTTTAACTTTTCTGCTTGAAGTCCTCTAAAGATGAGACGCACGAAGACGATAAAACTTTCTTTTCAACTCTCATTTAAGTGGATATAACCTTTTTTCGTTTATAAGAACACGTTCAATATCATTTTAAAAATTGTCTTTGTCTTTATTACTTACTCACAGTGTTTTTATAAAAAGTTCAATGTGAACGATTTAAATAAAATCATAAAGGGAAAGACGTGTATAGAACGGACATTATCGATTTTGATAACAATAAGTGTATACTTATTAAAGCCTAAAAGTTCAGCAGTATCTAAACATGAAATTACTACAACTCTGAATCCCATCTACTTTTAACTTTGTACTGATCAGACGGTTTGTTATCGAATGTTGTTGGAAGTTCTGTAACGTTATGACCAGTACTGTTCAAATGTTGACAAATGCACTTGTTTGTTTATTTTTATTTTAAAACTAATAAAAATACTCTGTTTAACGACCTTTAACATATAATATGTTATGTGTAATATCAAATAAAATTGCCTTTGATCTTGATAGAAAACTAACGATTATTAACATTTTATTTATGATTAAATATTATTTCGATGGATACAACATATATGTACCTCTTGCCATTGAACTAGTGTATGGTTGGATAACGATTGTACGTTGTATTATTCTATACATTATGAATTTAGAAACACATAATTAGGGTACATACTTTTTAACAAGACATTTTTTAACACTTGGAATAGCAAAAAAAAAATAATTTCTTACAACAATTGGGTAATTAAACATTATTTGCAACACATAGTATTTAAAGTCAATTTAATACCCAAGGATCATTTATTATAAGCCTCTCCATAAAATACAATGCGAGCGGAATCACCAAGATTGCATTATATTAATAACAAGAAATGTGTTTGTCAGAAACACTATGTCCCCTTCCCCGTTGTTTTTTTTTACCTTTGACCTTGAAGGATGACCTTGACCCTCCACCACTCAAAATGTGCAGCTCCATGAGATACACATGCATGCCAAATATGAAGTTGCTATCTTCAATATTGCAAAAGTTATGGCAAAATGTTAAAGTTCGGGAAAACAAACAAACAGACCAACAGACAGAACAACAGACCAACAGACAGGGCAAAAACAATATGTCCCCCACTATAGTGGTGGGGGACATAAAAATTGCACTGTGTTTATATTATATAGGTAGACTTCATGTCAAGAAACTTGATAAACATAAACGCATCATATCAAGTATAATGTATACACATCTTAATGCAAAAAAATGGTTTACACAAGGTTTCCATGTCAAAATAAGAAGTTATTCTACTGCTTATAGCCTCTATAAAGACAGGAGATATGCCGTCATTAAAATGTATTGAGAAATGAACTACTGCTTCTACACAGCACAGATACAATATTGTGGGATTTAAATATAAACAAGTTAAACTGCACATGAGATTGTCTTACAATTAGACATACAACAAATACATATGATGAACACAAACAACAATAAATAAAAGTGGGGTCACAATTGGCTCAGATTTGTTCACACAATTAATATGCACCGCAAAGAGATTAAAATCAAATATGTATCAAAGAGAATACGTTTCAATCTGGAAGAAACTCTGTATCGAAAACCAAAAGGCATTTTTAACGAGTGTAGTCAAAGTTTGGTTTATTTGAATTCGATCTGAATGATTATTGTATAAGACAATTTAATATTAGTTTTTACTTCATCATATCTAACAAACAAGTCTGATAAAGTCGCTCTAGAATGATGGTCCGGATATTAAAGAATTAAATAAATCTGTAAAAAAAATATTAAATTTAGAAACCTAATTGTTTTTTAGTAGAATGATTGAAGTAGAAATTAAAGGAAAATATCAACAAACAATCTCATAGTTTTGTTGTTTGCTTGGTAAAGGCCATGGTTTCAACAAGAACAAGGGTGGCTCTCGCCGGGCTTACTGGAACAAGCAGAGCTGCATCAATTTGCGCAGAAAACGTAAAAAATGTTTATAAAATTTTATTTTACTTCATTTTCATTTTAAAGATAACCGAAGTCAAATACCTTAGCTAAATCATAATTAAAACATAACAAAAACATGCACCTGTTGGGATATCTGTTTTTTTTATGCAATTGCTAACCAAAACATATATCCTAAACTTGGAAATAACCAAAAGTTATCCGCTGGATAAGAGTTACCCATATTAATACAATTTGCTGTTGGTTAACTTTCGCACCTGTTTATTTGGGTTCATGTTAACTACGAGTGGAATTTTGAGATAACATTGGAATGTTGAGGTATCCTACGAAAAATGTCTAGTTAAAAGTATACTAAAAAAAATAACGTATACACTGACACCCCTTACTGAATGCATTTTGATAAAATAATGATTTTATACATCCCAATTTCCATTGCGGGGAAAACTTTGGAATATCATTTTCAAATACTTTATGCTTTTTTATCTAATCAATTAATAATGTTTAAAACAAAGCATGAAAAAGCTGATGATGTTATTTTATGTAAGTAAATAAGTAAGATCGCTTGAAGGAAATAAAATGAGAACACGTATAAACATAATACAAGTGCAAAACAACGAAACATAATGAATTTTGCTAATCTTGTTCTTTTAGACAGGCGGTGGGGGGATGCTGAAATATTTCTATTGTTTGTGCAAAAACATGATACTGTAAAAAAAACATGGATTGTAAGAAACAGTCACATTTATCAGAATGCACGTTTCAATACTATAATTTCATCATAAATAAAAATAGGTTAATTTAATTTGACAACAAGCAATTATGTATTTTACATTCATTATTTTAAATAAATGGGGTATATGAAATCCTGTGTTTTTTTTCTCAAAATATATATCAATGCCTTTTTTCATATTTGATTGTATAGAAAAATATCAATTTCTTTTTGTCGGAAAAGGGTAGCTGATTTCCAAATATATTGCGTGTTTAACATGAACATACAAAATATTGTGAACGATATGGTCACATTACATGTTTACGATTGTTTCACTGCAATAACATTTTGATTGTACACGGTATTATTATCTTAACTGTGTCAACTCAACCAAAAAGTACACAACCTTTTCAACTTAACACGGTTTATATAATAAATTAAAGGGGCCTTTTCACAGATTTTGGCATTTTTTAACTTATTCATTAAATGCTTTATATCGATAAATGTAAACATTGGATCGTAAAAGCTCCAGTAAAAAATCAAGAATAAAATTAAAAAAAGGAAAAGAACATTGGCCGGACCAGGTTTCGAACCAGTGACCCCTGGAGTCCTGCCAGAGTCCTGAAGTAAAAACGCTTTAGCCTACTGAGCTATTCCGCCGAGTACACATATATGACGTATTTTATACCTTATATAAGCAATCTTCGTAGTTTCACAAAATTTAACGACAAAAACAGAACTCTCCAAATTATTCATTCGTTTCGCGTTGCAACGCTTTATAATTTTTAGGTTTTAAAATCGTCAAAAGATGCATATAATGGCTATATTAGACCATGGTAAATGTTCAGTATTACTGTCTCCTCACAAATATCATAACTAAAACGAAAATTTGCGAATCTGAAACAACTTTTTTCAATTTTGTCAATTTACCAAAGAGTGAAAAGATCCCTTTAAGTATTGTCTAATAAAAAAGTTTGTTTTAAAGGGATCTTTTCACGCTTTGGTAAATTGACAAAATTGAAAAAAGTTGTTTCAGATTCGCAAATTTTCGTTTTAGTTATGATATTTGTGAGGAAGCAGTAATACTGAACATTTACCATGGTCTAATATAGCCATTATATGCATCTTTTGACGATTTTAAAACCTAAAAATTATAAAGCGTTGCAACGCGAAACGATTGAATAATTTGGAGAGTTCTGTTTTTGTCGTTAAATTTTGTAAAACTACGAAGATTGCTTATATAAGGTATCAAATACGTCCGGCATGTGTACTCGGCGGAATAGCTCAGTAGTCTAGAGCGTTTTTACTTCAGGACTCTGGCAGGACTCCAGGGGTCACTAGTTCGAAACCTGGTCCGGGCAGTGTTTTTTTCCTTTCTTTAATTTTATTCTTGATTTTTTACTGGAGCTTTTACGATCCAATGTTTATATTTATCGATATAAAGCATTTAATTAATAAGTTGAAAAATGCCAAAATCTGTGAAAAGGCCCCTTCAAAATATCCTTTTCTTTCATGCATACAAACGGCCAATTTTTCGAGATAACTACTAGATTTAAGTCTTCTCACATAGCCATCAGCAGACATGCATATCTTTTATTTGGCAAGGGTTAGCTGGCGATACCTCTTCTGTCGTGTGGCCAGATCCCCCCCCCCACCCCACACACACACATACACATTTGTTTGATCATCCAACAGCGCCGTACGTTTAATGAATCCGCAGACGAAACGTGGTACCAAATTAGCCGAAAGATAAACATGCAACGCGAAACAGAGACGTTTTGCAGACAAAGACAAGAAATAAAATAATATTACTCGGCTTAAGATATCTAGAAATCTCGTTATCGCCTGGTAATCAGAAGGTAAGCATCCAACAAGAATACCTTGAGATCGGGAATAAATATATACCTGATACCAGACAGTGTGTTTTCAAAGATTCTGTGAATCTCAAACTAAGAATGAACGTAGGTTTATCTAAGCGCAAAATGTGTGCCTCTTTCAGACACTGTCCGTATGGAAACCAGAACTATGTTAACGAAATGTAAAACAGTTGCAAACTACACAATATTTCATAAAATAGTGCGTTGGAAGGTTTAAACAAAATATTACATTTTAAAGATTCAATTAAAAACATTAATAAAACCATTGTAGCTTGCATTTTTATGTTTGCTACATTCGATCATATATGACCATTTCTTTTCAGATAAAGAAAGATATGTTTCCAAAGAGTTATGATATTTGTAACGTTGAACATCTTTATTGAAGTGAGAAATAAGATTTGGTCGACTAAACTACCATCGTGTTCTTGGACTGGAGATGTTAGTTAAACGCAATTTAATTAAAAAGTGTTTTCCTAATCAAACAATTAATTCCCTCCAATACGTTCAGATCTCGACACAAAATGCTGAACCTCTATACATATAGCATGTACACAATTCTCTTGTTATAGTTATACACAATATTGAACTTCTTATTATATTTGTTATATAACCTCATATTATTTGTAATAAGATTTTGATCTCACGCAAAAATAAACTTTATATGAAATTATATAATATAATTTGAACTTCCATTTTCCTTGTGTACATTGACAAACTATACCATTATATTGCATTCTACCATGTACCAATTGCATTTCTTAAAATTGTTATAATTTTAAAGCAAATCAAATAATCAAACCTGCTGTAAAAATCCACATCCTCAAACTGAAAGATATACGATTATATCTCAACATATGATGCCCTCTCTGCTATGATCCACTTTGCCGTGAATTTCTTCTGTAAATCAAATTCCACGCGCCACACGCACTGAACTGTTTATCAGAGCAAGATCAGGCAGGAACAAAGTTTATAAAAGCAAGTTCAAGCAAGATTTGCAGGCACTATGTTTACCATAGTTCCATTTCTACCTCTACACTTATATCGAATATAATGAGGCGCAATGTTATTTTTTAATGTTAAACGTAACCGTATTCGAGCAAATAGTACAGTGATAGTATTCTGAATCTTTCTAATACACATTTTTAAATGATAATTTATAAGTTCTCTTCAGTTAATAATATGTTAAATTTGTTGAGAAAACCGTAATTTTTTTTTCATTTATTGTTGGATAAGAACATTCGTAAACTCTAGAAGAGTTCGTCCTAAAGAATGACTTAAATTCTTCTTCTAAAGATATAACCGGTATATTGTTCTATTGAAAGTAATAACACATTATAAATTGTCTATGGCTTGAATCAGCTCTAAAGGGACTCTTTCGCGTTTTGAAAAAAATGACAAAATTCAAAATAATTGTTTCAGCATCGCAAGTTTGCGTTGTAGTTGTGTTTTTGCCATGCAACAAGAAAAAAATGAACATTTACCACGCTCTAAAATATCGATTACATGCATCTTTTGACGATTTAAAAACCTGAAATTTATGAAGCTGCACAATGTGGAAAGTTATATAGTTATCGTTTTAATTTGTAAAAAAACGAGGAAAATAAAAATAAAAATCAATAGATAAAAATAAATTCTAATTTTTACGTATATATTTTGTGACATACGAGGAAAATAAAAATACAATGGACACGCTGGTAATGCGGATACTTGGATAACGGACGGTACTTAGATAAAAGAGAAAATCAAAAGCCACACGCGAAATATAAGTTCCTTAGCTTTTTTAATATATAGTTTAAAATCTTTTGAGACACGGTACATTGTGGAGTTGATAACAAGTAGATCCTTTTGTACAGTGTATGAGGAATTTTAACAAAAATGGTATATATTTGCAAAAATCATAAAATTCCATCGGAAAACAGCATAAACTGGATGATCAGTACACATTTCTATAAAATAAACATTCTTAGAAATATAGCAAAACAGTGTTAATAGTCCAACGTGTAGAGTAATTGCTGTGCTTCAAATACTGAAATTGTGGATAGTACTAAATGAAATATGATAGAGCGTGTTTCAATAGGTGATATGCATTATGTTGTAGACATTTCGATTCTCATAACGAAGACTCAACAAATTGGACACTCTAATATCCGAGTTTTATCTTCTGCTTAAAATGCGTGTATTTATATGTTTAATATTCTTTCTAAACTTTCTATTCCAGTATAGTGAATACGTACTGTACTTAAGATTCTAAAATTTTGATGGTATTTAATGAAATATGAACGAAGATAGAATATGTTTAAAAGGTGGAATGCATAATGGTTGAGACACTTTAATTCCCGGTCAAGTCGATAGCGGAGACATCAAATCTTGCCCTATGATTTGTAGTAGACCGGCAAGAGCAGCGGTATAGTACCAAGGAAGCAGACATCGAGAGGAATGTATGCTTCATCGTAACAATCGACCGGGTAAAGTTTTTATCTATAAAATAGCATTTTTTTTTGTTATTAACATGACAGTTCAAATTAAATAACATAATAATTATACTTGAGAACTACGTCATAATTCCGAAGCTGCCCGAAGCCAATCTCGTTTCGCTCGTAAATGTTTGGATATCGTCGTGTAAAATTCAAATGGAATATATATTCTCCCATAAAAAACGAACCTTTTTTTAATTTTGGCTATTGCTATAATTAAGCGACACTGATTGGTTTACTTTATTTTACGATGTACTATTTAATTTTGAGCATTTACATATCTTTAAAGTATCTGAGAACATGTGTCGCCTCAAGTGCACAGGTCTCCGTATTTGAAGTCGATTTCAATAGTGTGAAGCAACAACGTTGACTAGCGTACATGAAAAAATACATTTAAATAAAATGTTCGTTAGAACCAATATTATCATTTTCCGGTATCTTAAAGGCGACAGTTTGCACTGACCCTAAAATAGTACGCACAAAATGTGTTTACATAAAAGGGTTATCTAACATTTCCCTTTTTAGAAACCAAATGATGCAACATTGTCGTCAATGAGCGTTTTTATACACTCAAAGATGGCTGTCAAGATAAAAGCTGAAAATCGACCGCTGGCCTTCATCAAAGCAATGCTATTTTGAGCAATATAATTATTTTATGAGTTGGAAACACCATGCTAAACCCTTTTTAATCATTGAACGCTACGAATCAGTTTACAATTATAAATTGTTGATCAAACAAGAGCTTTCGAGGGACTTAGCTTTTAACTTTGTCGCACTTGTAAAATGTAATTCCATGCTTAACTTTTTATATTTAAAACGCCAATTAAACATTGTTCATATCTTTATTGTAATAACAAATGGAAAGTATTTTTCTAATAGATTGAACACACCCAGCCCACCTGTCATATGCCACGACAAGTAATGTCACTCTGAACGATTCTACATCTCTGCGTTTCATTCAATATTCATTTTGTTGTCTAGTTACAGATTAAGAAATGTTTTTCTATAGACCATTTCCGTTGATCAAGTAATTGACTTTCCCTAAGACTCTCCAAGTAATGCATTGCTTAAAGTTATCTTTGTACGGAGATTTCTTCTTCAAAACCTAAAAGTGTTGACACAACACAATCAGAACCCATTTAAATCTTCATATATTCGTGCAAATAGATCAAATGTTTTTAAAGCTCTAAAGCTTTTCCGAACAAATTGATGTATTGACCGAACACATTGATGTATTGAAGAATCTAGCCAGGACGCTTTCCCTTATAACCGTCATTTACGTTACCAGCTACTAAAGGTAGCCTACGTCAATAGTTATTTCTATCATTATGTGTGATAAATACCCTTGTTACAACCTGAAGTGCAATAAAGATATGAATTGTGATAAACTGTATTACATTATCATAATTGCTTGACAACCTGAATTGTAATAACGCCTGATGGTGTAATTAACTTATTTATTGGTTGAAAATTTCATATGATCGCATTTTCAAACACAGATTATTGCAAAATATAATGCAAACATAAATATAAAAATTATATTAATAGGGCAATACGACCTATGAATGACAAAAAAGGTGTTCTCATACAACCTCAATTGTAATATAGTAATTACATTATTACCATGTTTTGACAACCTGAATTGTAATAACGCCCGAAAATGTAATAAACTTATTTCTTGGTTTAAAATTGCATCTGATAGCATTTTCAAACACAGATTATAGCAAAATATAGTGTATATATGTTTATAATATCTTAATAAGGTAATACGACCTATCTATGAAAAAATGTGTTCTCATACAACCTCAATTGCAACTAGAAATGGCGCGGCAGAGGCCGACGCGTATAATCATGCTGTATGTTTGACCCAGGGGGCGCCCCGGGGTTGGTAATGGGGCCATGCATAGTTGAGATTGACCGTATTGTCATAAGAGATATTCATTATCAATTTGAAGTAAATCGGTGTAGAAATGAAGAAGTAAATGTAAAATTACATTTAAAAAAATGAGTGAATATCTATGATCTGGCCCAACCCCAACCCCCATAACTTTTTGACCCAGGGGTCAGATCAAAATTTCAAATATTGCACTGTCGCACGTGTGTTCATAGCAACAATGTGTGTAAGTTTCAAGGTTCTAGTGCTTATAGTGTAGGAGGAGATAGTGGCCAGGACGGACGGACGAACAGACGGTGGAGATAACCACAATATCCCCACGCTTTTCAAAAAGCGTGGGGATAATAAAGTTATTACAATATTACAATTGCTTGACAACCTGAATTGTAATAACGCCCGAAAGTGTAATAATCTTATTGCTTGTTTTAAAATTGCATCAGATCGCTTTTTCAAACACAGATTATTGCAAATTATAATGCATACGTGTATATAAAAGTTATATTAATAGGGAAATACGACAAATGAATGACAAAAAGGTGTTCTCATACAACCTCATTTGTAATAAAGTTATTACATTATTACAATTGCTTGACAAACTGAATTGTAATAACGCCTGAAAGTGTAATGAAATTATTTATTAGTTTAAAATTGCATCTGATCGCATTTTGTTATCACATAAGTAATTACAATTGCTTGACAACCTGAATTGTAAAAACGCCCGAAAGTGTATTAAACTTATTTCTTGGTTTAAAATTTCATCTGATCGCATTTTCAAACACAGATTATTGCAAAATATAGTGTACACATGTATATAAAATGTATATTAATAGGGCAATACGACCTATATGAATGGAAAAAAAGGTTTTCTCATACAACCTCAAGTGTAATAAAATTATTACATTATAACAATTGCTTGACAACCTGAATTGTTATAACGCCCGAAAGTGTAATAAACTTATTTCTTGGGTTAATATTGTATCTGATTGCATTTTCAAACACAGATCATTGCAAAATATAATGCATACATGTATATAAAATTTATATTAATAGGGCAATACGACCTATGAATGAAAAAAATGGTGTTCTCATACAACCTCAATTGTAATAAAGTTATTACATTATTACAATTGCTTGACAACCTGAATTGTAATTACGCCTGAAAGTATAATAAACTTATTTCTTGGTTATGCTTATGTCTTGTTGTTTTTGCGGTTAAACATGATCTTCGACGTCTCCTAGCTGACCTTCACCCGTAAACTCCTCAGAGTATGTTGGTGCGGTCCAGGAGTTCACTGCTGGTGCCACACATCAGAACAATGTAATCCTCGAATCTCAAACTAAAGATGGGTCTGCCATCAATGAGGATAAACATGCGGTGGTCCTGGGGGTCTCCTTCATTATCTTCTCAATGAAAAGGTTAAACAAGACGAGGGAGAGCAGACATTCCTGACGGAAGTCCACCGATGTCCGGAAGTAGTCACATATCTGTCAATAGAGAAGTATTGCGCTGATAGCGTTTCCGTTCAGTGTTTTGAGGAAAAGTAAGAAAACGAAAGTCCAATCGACATGACTTTCCACGGAGGTCCTTCAAATTTATATTGCATATCATGTTAGATTGCATCTCACCAAAACCGCATATTTGAAGAGCGTTTTCCTGTAACAGCTCAAGTATTATTATACTATTGTATAATTTTTTGTTTCAGTAACCTGCTACAATGGCAACAAAAACATATTTGAAGTTTAATTATGTTCTTTTCTAGTGTATGAAAACTTAAAGCTGAAAGTCTTGATGTGGACAATCTTGGGAGAGGACCACCATGCGATTTTACATGCCTAATACAAAACACCTCCAAGCCTTACAGTTTTAGATCAAAGATTATCCAAATGGTCATTGCACACGTATACAATTAACAATAAAATATATATAGAGAGGCATGAGTATATATTTATCGCTGTTAAGTAGGTCACGCGAATTGTGTTTCGTTTTATTTCTTAAAATTTGACACAGCATGTGTAGAACTATAACAAGGTATATACATTTCCAGAAAGGAAATTCATTTCGACGTTGAATAAGACCGAGTTCATGAAAACCGCTGCACAATTGAACTTATGGCTGTTCAAATCGATGAACCCCGTTTTCGGGTGATTATGAGTTGAATACCTTGTTATATATATATATATATATATATATATATATATATATATATATATATATATATATATATATATATATATGATAGGGAATTTTTTCAGAAAAGTTGATTTTACGTTATAATATGATTATTTATCATCCAAAATGATGTTTTCACTGATAAATATCATAGTCACACGCTAACCACCTGTGGTTTTTATCTGTAGATTAAAACTAACTTGGACTGTGCAACTAATGGCTTAACACAAAAAGGGTAAATCAAAATTTAGGTCGCGTAAACAGCAGCGATACTCTTAAGCGGTAAAATGTAATACACATTGCATTAGAATGTTTAAACCATGAGTTTTGTATAGTTAGATGAAAACGCCATCAGAACTGGGAAATAAGTCTCGTCTTGTGTATTGTTATAAGTACAACGAACACGGCTACTCAGAAACAATTTTGTTTTCTTTATTATTTGTTTGATTTTGTTTTTTATTTAATCGGAATACGAACTAATATTTGTCAATTGTGGTGTTCCGTTCTGTCAAGTGCTAAACATAAAACGAAAAGACGGTACATGCACGGGCCAGTATTGAAAAGGTGCTTCGCTGGTACTGACGCATTTTAATAGAAACGGAAACGGAAATATATTACACGGTCGATGATATGGACAAGACAGAGCAATCTCCAAGGTCAATAAGAAATAATTCGACAACAAACAATAATGCTATTGTTTTATTATTTATTGTTGAATATTGGAAGGTGAAGATCTTGCATTGTGACCACCTTAAAAAATAGAATTTAAGCATGTATCTCTGTAAAATTGGAATATTGCTAGAGCAAATGGAGCTACACAGCTTTATAGTGTTTGTTGGAACGATTCAATCAAAACAAAAACGTTTATTTTTTTGTCGTTGTATAATATTGCAGTGCGCCGAGAATCAATTGTGATGTGTATAATATTTTTAAAGACTGCTTAATCGTGTTTATTGACCGTTCAAAGGCGGTCTACCCAACTTTTTTTATTATAATGTGTAATGTACGGTGTATGTTGTTTGTATCATACAGTGCGAGCAATACTGCTGGAACATCTGTAGTTTCTATATATTAAAATCCGTTTAATCATACCATGTTTTTATCGTTCATTGGTCGCATTTAAATATTTATATTCCTTTTTCAAGTATAAAGTAAAATAAGTTTAGAGCATCAAGACATACCGTCTATACCAACAAATAATAGTATTACACACCAGGGTAAGAGTTACAAACGATTGCAGTTGTATTAAACAGTTTATTACAGTTCTGTTATTATAGCACTTTATATGGAATTTTCAACAAATAAAATAGTTAATTACATGTTAGGGCGCTATAACACTTATAAGTGCCCCATACATGTAAAAATGAAAAAGATACATTTGGAGGAAACGAATATATCAATAGGGTTTAATAATCCATCATTATCATGATTTTTCAACAACAATTAGTGCATAACAGGTGGCACAAAAGAGAAGAATTGTAACCAAACCGAGGGAAACTGTGCATTATATCAGAAGCACAACACAACTCGCTTGCTGCATTTACTCTTTAGCTTATTCATAAGTCTCATTATTCACATTATTACATCCTCCTATATTTCTACCCTTCCTCTCTTATATCCTCTTCTTTTTCCGAACTCCATCCAATCCCAAGCTTATTTTTGTATAACTTGTTTCTAACTTATTTCCAACTGACTTTCTAACTGCTAACTTATTTCCAACTGACTCTCTAACTGTTACTTCCTAACATCTCACTGACTTTCTCCCCTTTCATAACCCTTTATCCCCTATACCAAGTCACGCCCACACACATCGCTGACCAATCATACCTATCTCTCATCCACCAATCATACAGTATATTAATTCCTTACTTCTAAAAGACTGTAATTAATTAGCACTTAGTCCTAGAATCTTCAGATCTTTAGTCACAGTCATTATTTATTTAATTGTGTTTGTCATTGATAGGTCATATTACCTTATTAAGATTATATATATATGTATACACTATGTTTTTCACTTACGTGTGTCTGAAAATGCGATCAGATGCAATTATAAACCAAGAAATAAGTTTATTACACTTTCGGGCGTTATTACAAGTCCGGTTGTCACGCAATTGTAATAATGTAATAACTTTATTACAATTGAGGTTGTATGAAAAAACCTTTTTGTCATTAATATGTCGTATTGCCGTATTAATATAAATTGTATATATATGTATGCATTATATTTTGAAATAATCTGTGCTTGAAAAGCGACACGATGCAATTTTAAACCAGGTACTAAGTTTATTACACTTTCGAGCGTAATTACAATTCAGGGCAATACGCGAGTGTAATAATGTAAAAACTTTATTACAATTGAGGTTGTATAAGAACACCCATTTTGTCATTCATATGTCTTTTTGCCCTATTTATGTTAATTTTATATACAGTCAATCTTGTATTAAGAGACCACTCAAGGGAGTAATCAAAAGTGGTCTCTTAATAAAACGGTCTTTGAATACAAAAGGCCATTCTGGAAGAATGCTTACCCTCAATTTTAATCTATATGAAGGATTATCTCTTTTATCCACAATGATTTTAACTTTTATAATAAAATGAATATAAACACAATACATAAACAATATTTTACTTATAATGTGTTTTATTTTTCACTTATTATAAATTATCATTTATTATAAATCAATTGTGTGTACATATTTATTTGCAAAAACATCATTGACAAGGAAATATTTTTCTTAAGAACAAAGAATTTTGCTAAAAATGTGTAACAGTCTACATATACATGTGTACAGCTAAAACTAGAAATAAATGTCAGAAGCCAAAAGCTATGATATATTATCACATGTATTTCTCTTTCCGTTTCTATATTGCGCGTTTTTTTTCACCTGACACATAATTTTCCACGTCTTCAAGCACCTCGGCTTTACGCTTAAGAATGTTCTGAATTTGGGTTTTTCCGACTCCAATCTCGTCTGCGATTTTACGTGCACTTATACTCTTTGACAATTCCAAAACCCGAATTTTCTCGTTCAACGTTAACACTTTTTGTTTTGACATTTTAATTTCTGCATGTACGCTTAAGGAAATCTAACTCGATTATGATACATAATGAGCTGAAAAAATTAAAACACGTCAATTGAAAACAAACAATCAGACCTGGTTGGAAAATTTATTAAGTAAATAACAATGTGATTGGCTTACAAATATCTACTAATTAGCATTATTACAAGTTGGTAATGTACGGATTTCGACAGATGTTGCCGATTAGTAGTTTATTTTCCGCACTTCTCAGGAAATGTTTGTCGCGTACAGTGCATTGTTTCTGCACCTGTTATCTATACTCGAGAAAAATCGGCATTGTCTCTTAACGATCCACATAGTAAACTATTTAAGCTGTAGACTGTGCGCAATACGTTCGCCTATTATTCAACTCAATAAATTAATACGCAGTCTACAACAATACCGGTCAGAACCGGTCAACGAGACAAAGCATAATCATAATGGTTGTGAAAACAAAGCAGAGGTGTAACAGTACATCTTATCGGCTTAGATAAACAATTAACACGGATTTGTCCCTGAAAGATCGATAGATTAACCACTTTTACCTCCTAGTGGTCGCTTAATACAAGATTCGGACATCAAAATACACACAAATCAGCGGTCGCTGGTCGCGTAAGACAAAAGTCGCTTAATACAATATCATTATATAGCGAAAAAGCTCCGTGGGATTTCAAAATGGTCGCATAAGACAAAGGTCGCTTAATACAAGTGGTCGCATCCACAAGATTGACTGTACATGTATGCATTATATTTTGCAATAATATGTGTTTGTAAAATGCGATCAGATGCAATGTTAAGCCAAGAAAAAAGTTCATTACACTTTCGGGCGTCATTACAATTCCGGTTTTCACGCAATTGTAATATTGTAATAACTTTATTACAATTGAGGTTGTATGAGAACACCCTTTTTGTCATTCGTTTGTCGTATTGCCCTATTGATATAAATGTATATACTTGTATACATTATATTTTGCAATAATCTGTGTTTGTAAATTAAATCAGATGCAATGTTAACAAAGAAATAAGTTTTGTTACACATTCGGGCGTTATTACAATTCAGGTTGTCATGCAATTGCAATTATTTTATAAAGTTTATTACAATTCAGGTCGTTATTACACTTTATGTTGCAATATACCTTGTAGTCAGATCAATAAACACTTTGACCCCCCCCCCCCAAAAAAAAAAAAAAAAAATTGCTACAAAAGGTATTTTCACTGATCCTGGTAGGGTAGCACGTACTTTATAACATATGAAAAGTTTACCGAAATAGGACCTCCGGAATTATTTTTTTCAAGATGGCCGCCATGATGGCCGCTAAAACCTATTTATGATCATAACTATGTAACTATCCACTCAAATTTGATGTTTTGGGTGTCTATACCCAGATTTCGGGGACCAAAGAACACTTTAAGATCATCAGACATAGTGTAAGTTTATTATGAAACACATAAATCCAACAACGCCTCCAAAAATAGCCCCCGCCACAATGAGAAGGATCACAAGTCAATAACATTTGACTCAAATGTGATGATTTTTATGTACAACGTCATAGTTTTGGAGACCAAAAAAACTTTGATTGAATTGTTGATATCACTTAGCAGTTGATTCATCATTAAATCCAATTAATGACATTCAACTGTCCACTATCACTTGATACACAATCTGTATCCGATTTAGGTTGTGGGGCTATTGACAGGATCGTTCCACTGTTGCTTTAACAATATCAACGTCTGCATACCCTGGTGACACAAGGACATAACATCCCCTTTTAGTCAGAGCTGTGCTGATCAGTGCAATCATGCCTGCCTTGTTTTTGTCACGAGAAACAAAGTCCTCATTTTTGCATGATCATTCTGCTCTTTGTTGTAACTCACACTCGGGATGACGATTTGGTCCTCGTCTCTTGTGTGTGATATCTTTGATATAAGGGCCGTCTTCGTAACCATCGAACACCGCGGTTACTTGTCCGTGAAATCTGCACAAGACTCGGCTATTGCGTTGGTTGTGTCGCCCTTTTTTTAGTAAATGATGAAGCACAGATCCATCACCAAGCACAAAACATTCTGATTCAGGGAAACAGTTCATTACAGCCTCACTTGATACGTTCACAACTTGATCTCTAATTGACTGAATGATTTGAGGCGTGTCTGCTTTATGACGTATGGTCTTGGCTTCAAAGATGGCAGAAGGATTGGGACCTATTTCATACGAAAATATGTCTTCAAGGGAATGATCTCCAGACTTTGACACTACCAGGAATTTCTGAAACAGAAGGGCAGGATAAATAGCAGGGTTTTTCAGCAATCGTATGACCTGTTCCCAACCTCCTGAAATGCATGAACAATCACATCTTATCCAGCCACTATCCAAATGACAATGTTTTTCGAAGAGGATCAGCTGTATAAGGTCGAGCAGGTTGAAATCTGTGTCTGCATTTTGTCGAGATCAGAAGCATCTCGTTTTATGCGCACCTCAGTTGAGTCTTTGTGTTGTGGACTTGTGAAATCGTGCATCGCATTGTTGTACTCGGATGTTACAGGTGCAGAAAGGGCTCAGCGGTTTTGCATTTCCTCGTTGTACAGCAACTGAGACAACCTGTGTTCTTAAGAGACCTCATCTGGGTGCGTTTCATATTGGCTGCTCGTTGGCTGAAGGTAGTTATAAGCAGATCGCAGGTAAGTAAAGTACCCAGATGCAGCAAAGACGGAAAGACAATTGGATACTGCCTGCAAAGGCATCATCCAACAACCAGTACCACCTGCCTTGATCAACATCCTTGCCTTGCTTACCATAAGATGATAATTCAGCATTAACTGGCTTGTCTTTGTGGTTTGGGCAAGTTTATGTTTCTTCCTCTCTGTAGCAGTCTCGAGTTTGATATAAATGTCAGAACATGAAACATCTGCGTCGCCTCGCTCATAAGAATGGAAGAGTACAACTCCTCTGCCTAAATAAGCAGTATCTGAATCTGGGGGTCTTCCTGATATGAGCTTGCTGTGTGGGCACTTGTCAACACAAAAATACCTTAGCAAAGCTGTCTGAACATATTTCCCTGCCATGATGTGCACAATGGCATTTTCCACATAAACAGTTTCAAGTATGTTTTAGACCGGTTCCTTCAATGATAAATCCAATGGGCCCCAGCAAGTTCATGAGTGTATGAAAACACCCTTACATTAGAACAATACTTTTCAGGCAACTGCTTTGTGGCACATCAATGATGATTTCAGCAGCCTCTCAATACAAGGGTTTGTCAAATGTTAACATGGTGGGAAGGTTGTGCTTCATGACAAGTTTTCAAACAGAGTCTAATGTTGACATAATGCACGACTTATCCCCAGAATCGAAATGATTATAGGCAAGAATCTGACTGACGACTGCTCAGGGTGCTGGCTTTTCTTGTGGCAAAATCTGCATCATTCCCTGTCAATGAAGTTGAAGGAGACTTCTCACAAAAAATCGACCCTCTTGTCATAATCCAGAAATCGCATTAGGTCTTAAAATACTACCTCAGTACAAGCATGCCTTAACAACCGGTACTCCACGCTAGGAATTTGTCTTATTTCAAGTGTTAAGCTCTGCGGTCTCTTTTTGTTTTCGGAATAAGAAAATTCTTCCGCGATGGGGGGGGGGGGGGTTAAGAGATGTTTATATCTATATCACTGCCCAGGATATCAGGTTCCACAAAATCCGCTGCATTCGACAATTACATTCGGACGTTGTAGATAATTGATTTGAACAGCAAGTCCCATTTGTAATGACAGCTTGTGAACGAACTGCTTCAATAATAGCATGACCAACTGTCGCAACCTTGCGCCTTGTATCTTTTCCATAGAATACCCAAATGACATCTGAGCGAGAATCACATGCCTCTAAAACAAATTGGTCAGTACGTACCCAGCCAAAATGCCCTGTGCCCAATTTAACCTTACAACCACAGAGTTTGCAGTCTTTATGACTTTCAAAACCTCCACTTGATTACCATGTGGTTCTCTTTTGTACAGAACTAAAACAGTTACTTTTCTTTGCATAATAACTTTTAATGTTTTGATCACTCGTGTACTGCTGAAGACATTTTAATGTTCTTAAGCGCCAGCCTCAGTTACAAGATAATACTTCCGCTTCACACTAGCTTCATGTATTCCCTTCAATCCCTCCCACTGAATAGCACCCAGGTTATTCTTTGAAATCTCATTCACCTCCTTGCATATTGGACACAAATCTTGCCTGGATGTGTCTGCACTCATTATTTAACAATTTATGACAATAATAACTTAATTAATGCTGCAATAAACACAGAAAGGGCCTTATATAATTGCATTGTTGACGCAACCATAAAAAACAAGCATGAGGCAGTGTTCAGCACACGCAGGTCTGATTTGTTTGTACATGTATAATGTTGTTCTGGTCTTATATTTTGTTGTTTATGGCGCTTGAGCTTCATTAACGGAATACAATATTATACTAGGGATAACTATTTAAAACAAAACATGAAAATCTGTTTATTATCAAATTGCGAAAAAGAATAACACGTTTGAGTCAATAGTTCTGCACTTGCGGTCATTGTATTAGCGGTCATGTGGACACCATGTTGGATTTCTTTGTTACGTAATATACTATCGTATTTTTATAATGTGTTATTTGCCCCACAAAACCTAAGTTTAGACACCAAAATCATGACATTTGAGTGGATATTCACATAGTTATCATCACTAATAGGTTTTGGCGACCATCTTGGACGCCATCTTGAAAAAATACCTTTAGAGTGGTCCGATTTTGGTAAACTTTTGATATGTTATTAAGGACATTCTACCAAACCAGGATCAGTTAAATTACCTTTTGTAGCAATTTTTGGGGGGTTGAGTGGTATTTTTTCATATATTGACCCGACTTTTAAGGTCATTATAGCTTACTCATGTTAACCTAAGCTCGGTTCATTTCCTACATTAATTGCATACAAATCACTTTTATATATATAGTATATTTATCATGGGGTGTGTTCGTACACTTATTTCACAAGGTAAAAAATATATGTAATTTAATCGGATATTAATTAATACATTGTATATCCGTTTCATTTGAATACTGAACACGGCCGTTAATCACGCGAGCCACCTCTTTTTTGAACGGTTAAGCAATTTATTAAGAAACGTTCTTTAAAAAATATTGGTGCATTGCGGAAAGTGTCAGCGAGTTTATGATCAACAGCAACAATAAAAAATAGTACCCACAAATAAAAAGAAGGTTGAAATAATGATCAAAACCCTCTTATATCCATTATTCTCATAGTATCGGCCCTCCTCATAGTATCCAAAATTAACGAAAAACACACCAGTTAAAGTGTTTCGTTTTCAATTTTTAGAAGTTTTAATGCATTTGATGGTTATCCTTGACTATTACGATGATAATTCTCATGATTTCCGGTGTTCATTGGAAAGACGGCCATGTTTATTCCAGAGTGGTGCTATAATTTTTTAATTACATCACACACAATTATGATAGTTTGTGTATGGATTAATAGTAGCTTTATCAAATGTTTTATATGCCGCTTACTTTTAAATTAAAATGTACCATTATTTTAAGACCAACATGAGCAAGAGTTTCGTTTTTCCATTTAGATACTATTTTTAGAACACATAAAGATACTATTTTTAGAACAAGCACATGCGGATAGTAACAAACCTTAGCAACCAAACAGAAAGGCCGATATTATGAGAACCCTTGTTTATAAAACAGATGAATACAGGGAGCTAAGTCTAGAAAGTATTTTGTCAAAACGATGCCGATTTAAATGCTTTCGTTGTTATGTCCAAGAATACACATTTAGCAATAGATTGACTGTCATTGACCTATATGTATAGCACATTCGTGTTTTGTATGTGCTCAATTCCGAAATTCGTATGTATTCACAAAAAGGGTCGATACTACGGATAGACATGATACTACCAGCACACTGTGTGGGTTTTACCTGATTCCATTAACACCAATTTAATCTTCACCGTCCCATGTATTTGAACGTTGTCATGGTGCAAATTATCAGAACCCATTTACAAAATTTCAAAAAAACGTTATTATTTTCATCATGTCTCAAAATCAGTTGTATGCACTGATGACATTACTAGATTGTATTTCCAAATGTAGTACCAACATCATAAATAGTACTATCTTATCTCGTATTTTCTGTATGGTGAAAACAATGACATCAGAAATAAGAAATCAGTTTCTCAATGAGTACTATCATGTCTTTTATACTTTCATTATTTCTTTTTAAAGGCAGCAAATGTCACAAAGTCCAGAAATGTCAGTTCCTAGTTGTATTTTGACTTCATAGCTCTTCATACGTGTATATGGTCTCTCGTCTAGTCCTATACTGCTTTCTTAGAAAGTCTGCTAAAAAGATCCACCAAGGCTACGATTGATCCATCTTTGCATGGAGAGGATCCAACGCCCCAAAATCGACAACCAAAGACTTATCAGGGATAATGATGATTTACTGCTCCGGGATTGCACCAGAACACACGTCTTTATAACTTACTGAAGTGGATACCAGGTTTTGAACATTTGTCAAGCAAGTAATCAGTAAACAAATAAAAATTATTTGACAGTAGAGCATCTCAATACAGCAACTAACGCTATCACTGGAGGTGATCCTGATATACAGATACATGTCAAAATAAAGTATTTTGATCTACTAGTTCAACCTTGGTCATTCCAGCTTGGCAAAGAATTGAAAGATCGCCACCTGTTTCTTTTAGCTGACACAATGTCCTATAAATTAGAGATTATCCTTTAACTAAAACACCTAGGTGGAGAAGGGGCTGCACATTTTAAGTCGTCGGATTGTAAACATTTTAAATAAAAAAAAATATATTCCATTGACACTGACTAGATCTAGTTATTCAGATCAGCCATATAGCATAACATTAATATGTTTTATATTACCTTGCAATATGGACTAAAGTGCAATTTTCTTCTTTAGTGACCATTTGATTTGCCATCGTGTATTTTGTTCCTATCATTGTATTTCATCTCATATCATCTTTGCCTGTGGTCCCATCCGCCAACCAGCTTCCTCCAGGCGTCTCGGTTCTGGGCAAGTCTCTCCAGCTACCCCCATGTTTGGCCCATCTGCTAAGCATCTGCATCGAGGTCCCGTCGCCAGGTGTTTCTAGGACGCCCTCTCTTCCTTTTTCGTTGGGGGGGGGTCCATGTGAGAGATTGCCCAGTCGTATTGGAGGCAGGCTTAAGAAGGGTGTGGCATATCCATCGCCAACGTCGTTGAAGGATGTCTTCGTCAACTGGCTGCTTTGTTCTTCTCAGTAATTCTTCGTTGAAGATCTTGTCTGGCCAGCGGATCTTGAGGATCGTCAAGAGGCAGGTGTTGATGAAGACCTGTATTTTCTTTATGGTGGTGACAGTGGTTCTCCAGGTCTCTTCTCCATATAGGAGTATTGGCTTCACGATGGAACTGAAGAGCATAATCTTGGTGGTGATGCCATTTTCACTGGATCCCCAGATGTTCTTCAGCTGATGGGAGGCTGCTCGTGCTTTACCGATGAGTGTTCTGACATATGCATTTGTTCCTCCCTGGTTGTCCAGAATGCTGCCGAGATAGGTGAAGCTGTCCACCTCCTTCAGCGCCTCGCCTTGGACTGTGATGGGTGTGTTATTGGATGCGTTGGTCCTGAACACCTTGCTCTTCCCTCTGTTGATGGTGAGGCCTAGTCTGACTGAGTTTTCCGCTACCATGTTTGTCTTTTCCTGCATCTGTTGTTGGGTGTGGAAGAGAAGAGCCAGATCATCGGCAAAGTCGAGGTCTTCCAACTGTCTCCAGAGAATCCACTGAATGCCATTCCGCTTCTGCTCCGCCGATGTCTATGGCCAGCAAGAACAGAATATGTAAGAGTAAACAACCTTGCCTCACTCCGGTTCTCACTTCAAAGGCGCCCGTGAGCTGTCTGTTATGAACGATTCTGCAGGTCATTCCTTCATAAGACTTCCTGATAATATTGGTGATCTTTCCTGGCACTCTGTATTGTATCAGAACTCTCCAGAGGGGCTCCCGTTGACATACAACGGCAAATTCCACTCCTGGGATTTATCCAGAATGATGCGCAGCGTTGCAATCTGATCCGTGCACGATCTCTCCTATCGAAAGCCTGCTTGTTGGTCACGGAGATGCGGGTCTACTGCGTATTTCATTCGATTCAGCAGAATGCGATTAAATACCTTTCCTGGGATGGACAACAGTGTGATTCCTCGGTAGTTGGAGCATGAACTGAGTTCGCCTTTCTTGGGAAGCTCTGGTATCTTCAATACCATTGAGTTATTAAATGCTAATTAAATTGAATGCGTTTTGATTCCCTGTTATTATTGTTTAATTTGAGTTACAATGCTATGAGGTTAAATTTTATTTACACATAAATGTATTATGAATATTGCTAGGCCAAGTGTGAAGTTGAGCGCTCCTAAACCGGTTTAAACCCCCAATGCTTTGCATTGACCGTTCCAAGGCGGTGACCCCACATTTATTCTTATTTGTGTTTATGTTGTTTTGTATTATGCTGTAGTGTGCTGTATTGTACTGTTTGGGCAATCGGTCACTTGCCTTAAAAAAAAGGACCTACTAATTGTTTATAATAATAATTCAATACTACTCCAGCAGCTGGAGTTTCACTTCTTTATTTTGATAAGGTAACCCTCGTTCCACTCTGATGGAATTTCTTCTTCCCATATATTGCTGAAGAGAGGGTGCAATAGCTCCACACTGGTCTCTACGTCATCCTTAAGCACCTCTGCAGGTCTTGCAGATTTGCCGTTCTTTAATTGCTTGATGGCTCTGCTTATCTCTTCCTTTGTGGGAGTGCAGCACTTCATTGGCAAAGCGCTTACTACCGGGCAATCTCCGGTGGGTTCGCAGGAGCTGGCCTGTTAAGTAGCTCCTGGAATTGTTCAATCCACCTCTTCTTCTGCCCTTCGTCCTCTGTTATTACTCCTCCATTTTTCCCTTACTGGTCTCTCTGGCTTGGCAAACTTTGTATTGTATTTATCATTGTAAATGTATTTGCTAATAATAGATGGCGTTTGATTAGACATTAACAAGGTATATTTATCAAAGAAGTGCTGTTTCATCATATTTCAGATAAAAAAAATTCACGTTGACATTGACTAGATCTAGTATTTGAGATCAGCCATAGATTTGTAATTTAAAGATAACATACATTGAAAATGTAATATATGACCGTGATCTTGAAGAAAGCAAAATGGACTAACACGCAAATTTCTTATTTAGTGACCATTTGGTTTGTCATCTTGTACTTTGTTCATATATAAATGACTGTATTTGCTAATTATATGTCAATAACAGGCTTAGTAAACATTCCAACACCAAATACAATTTGAAATATAAGCTTCACAATTGTGTTGCTATCTCCCGCCATAGGCGGATGGATATTGTTTTGGCGTTGTCTGTCCGTCCGTCTTTCCGTCCGTCCGGAGCCATATCTTGAAACTGCTTTGGCGAATTTCATTGAAACTTGGTATGAGTATATATAGAGATAAGAGAATGATGCACGCCAAATGGCAGTGTACACCATCTATTAATAACGGAGTTATGGCCCTTTGTATCTTGAAAAAATGCTTTGTGTGTGTGTCCGGAGCCATATCTTGGAAGTGCTTTGGCCGATTTCATTGAAACTTGGTATGAGTATATATATATGGATAATAGGAGGATGCACGCCAAATGGCATTGTACACCATCTGTTAATAACGGAGTTATGGCCCTTTGTATATTGAACGAAATGCTTTTTTGACTTTCAAATATAACACTTTTGTGTCCAGAAGCATATTGGCGGAGGATATCAATTCAACGAATTTGCTTGATAAGTTAAGTAATCCTCAGACAATATTAGTATCCGGGGGATGTATTATCGCACAATAGTAAGCTTATAATAATAATTATTTCTGTAACTGCTGTTAACAAATAAGCAACCCCAAGTTTCCAAATTTGTGGTTTACATTTATAACTACAAATTGCGCGGCCGCGGCCGACGCGTATCCCCACGCCTTAGCTTTTGACTCAGGGGTTAGATTAAAATTCCAAATAGTGCACTGTCGCAAATATGCTTATGGCTACCATTTGTTTAAGTTTCAAGGTTCTAGTTCTAATATTTTAGGAGGAGATAGTGGCCAGGACGGACAGACGGACGGACAAACGGTGGAGATAACCACATAATCCCCCCGCCCCAATTCGGAGCGTGGTGATAAAAAATATAATATTTCACGATTATCTCCAGAAACTACGCCAAAAATACGGAATACCGTTCAGCCATCGTGGTTACACATTAAAAAACAGAGGACGATAATGCGAGAACGCGAGAGTACGATGACGACAATGCGACAATACGATGACGACAGTCCGACATTACGATGGCGTGATATATGCAGAACGCGATAGCGAGAATCCGAGAACGCGATAGTACGATGACGAGAATACGACAATACGATGGCGACAGTGCGACAATACGATGGCGACAGTGCGATAGTATGATGGCGACAATGCGAGAACGCGAGTGTACGAGGACGAGAATGTGACAATACGATGACGACAGTGCGACAATACGATGGCGAGAACGCGAGAACCCGATGGCGAGAATGCGAGAACGCGAGAGTATGATGACGAGAATGCGACAATACGATGGCGACAGTGCGACAATACGATGGCGAGAATGCGAGAACCCGATGACGAGAATGCGATGATACGATGGCGACAGTACGATATGACTATCGCAGTGTCGCCATCGTACTATATCGCACTTTCGCCATCGTTTTGTCGCACTGTCGCATTGTCGTCATCGTACTATCGCGTTCTCGCATTTTCAACATCGCGTTCTCGCCATCGTATTGTCGCACTGTCGTCATCGTATTGTCGCATTCTCGTCATCGTACTCTCGCGTTCTCGCCCTCTGGATTTTAATGTGTAACCACGATATATAGCCTCGTTAGGGCTATCGTGGTAACAGATTAAAATTCAGAGGCTCTGATATTTATTGTGTTACCACGATAGCCTAACGGTATCCCGTACCTGCTCATTCAGAGTGGCTGTGCGCTGTGATCTCTCCAAGAGCACCGAAGCTTAACAGGTTACAATACACTAAATGAACGCTTCATGTAGGGCTGTACTCTCTAAAAAAATATCATAGTTGACAGGAAGGCATGTTTTACACTTTTTACCATTATTCAGGTGTTATCTTGCGGAGATAATGGTAGGGCATGAATAGGTGTTCACTACTGAATCCCTGAAATATGATACACTTGAAGACTATAGTAAACCATTGCACTAGAAAAGGTTACATTCCACTAAGAAACGGCCGAAAAAAAAAGTTGCAAAAACAGTCGATTTTGATTTGTGTCAAGTTCTTTCTTGCATTGTACATGACATATCTTTTTTATTGCATAAATCGATTCCGCTTAGAATGGCCTTTAAGAAAAGGTATGGTTATGGGGGTCTCTATGTGCAAAATGTTTCATTTATTTTCGCTCAAAGTTGTCGCTTTTACATTGAATTATATAGGGAAACTATTTGGTGTATTATGACCTAAACGCAAAACCAGGCCTAGTCACAAAGAAGCTGTATTTACAGAAAATCATCATTTTTTTAGTGAGATATGATGCGTTTTGGCAAATTTCACGGAATAAATGCGTTTGTTTCACGAATTTAAGGAGCATCGTGAGTTTTTAAGAAAAAAATACGTTTTCAGAGGAAAATAAGAAAAAAAATGTACAAAAACTCGTCTTGAGCATCTCAAATCGCAACAATTTGTGCTGAAAGAGCTCATGAACACGTTTTAATAGTTGTTTACTTCTTTTTTCTACAAAGCTTGTAACAATATTCCAGTATTTTGACCGATTGTAATTATTTAGGGTAATCGTTTTACGCCTGAACGCCCGTTATAAATCAAAGCTCCTAACGCGAAAGCCACATGGCTTATCAGGCGTTATAATAAAATGCATTTTCAAGCATTTCTACGTGAAAGATCGGTCTGAAAATTGGCATGCACATAGAAAATAGGTTTATAAGTATCGAGAAGTGCTTATTTTTCGCGATGTTAACAGTAAACGTTGTCTTATAGGTTACAATACACTAAATGAACGCTTCATGTAGGGCTGTACTCTCTAAAAAAATATCATAGTTGACAGGAAGGCATGTTTTACACTTTTACCATTATTCAGGTGTTATCTTGCGGAGATAATGGTAGGGCATGAATAGGTGTTCACTACTGAATCCCTGAAATATGATACACTTGAAGACTATAGTAAACCATTGCACTAGAAAAGGTTACATTCCACTAAGAAACGGCCGAAAAAAAAAGTTGCAAAAACAGTCGATTTTGATTTGTGTCAAGTTCTTTCTTGCATTGTACATGACATATCTTTTTATTGCATAATCGATTCCGCTTAGAATGGCCTTTAAGAAAAGGTATGGTTATGGGGGTCTCTATGTGCAAAATGTTTCATTTATTTTCGCTCAAAGTTGTCGCTTTTACATTGAATTATATAGGGAAACTATTTGGTGTATTATGACCTAAACGCAAAACCAGGCCTAGTCACAAAGAAGCTGTATTTACAGAAAATCATCATTTTTTTAGTGAGATATGATGCGTTTTGGCAAATTTCACGGAATAAATGCGTTGTTTCACGAATTTAAGGAGCATCGTGAGTTTTTAAGAAAAAAAATACGTTTTCAGAGGAAAATAAGAAAAAAAATGTACAAAAACTCGTCTTGAGCATCTCAAATCGCAACAATTTGTGCTGAAAGAGCTCATGAACACGTTTTAAATAGTTGTTTACTTCTTTTCTCTACAAAGCTTGTAACAATATTCCAGTATTTTGACCGATTGTAATTATTTAGGGTAATCGTTTTAACGCCTGAACGCCCGTTATAAATCAAAGCTCCTAACGCGAAAGCCACATGGCTTATCAGGCGTTATATAAAATGCATTTTCAAAGGCATTTCTCTACGTGAAAGATCGGTCTGAAAATTGGCATGCACATAGAAAAT